>NC_056745.1:1038722218-1039083319 GCF_019279795.1 Protopterus annectens | reverse complement strand
AATTTCCCAAAAAACCCTTTAATTTTAGTGCAAGACACTGATAATGAACACAGTGTAAAAACAAATTAAAAACATTAATGATGGCACATTCTTATAAAAAATTATTAGAAATGATATTATTTGTTGTTAAAGCCTAGCCACCATCAAATAAGAACAGGGACAATGAAAACATGGTCACTTATGCCTGGCTTACTGGTGGCATTCAACTTAATTTTGTATTTATGTTATGTACTTACATTCTGAGCTTTCATATGCTTTTTTTTGTTCTGATGAAGTCCCGTTTCCTTGATGGATGAAAGCGTATCATTAGCGCCTTAAGATTTTAAGTGTTTTTGCTTTTGAGAACTTATTTGAGTTATTTTTAGTTTATTAAACTTGAAAAAAAAAAGATTGGTGTTTGTCATTAATCCCAGGGAGACCATCTGCAGTGTATCTTATGAACTCTCCTGTATATTAATACCCTCTCGGGGAACATCTGTTCTCCAGTATGATATTGCCATTGCAAAATTACCATTTTCTAAAAATTTATAACACCTCAATAATTCATCTAAAAACATGCAGACAAAATCATATCTGTCTCTTATATCCAAACTTCACATTTTATTTGACTAAGTATCCGTCAAAGCAGCAAACTCATGTCAATCAACATTTCTATAACTTATCCATTTTGAAATACTTTGTGCATTGCTTTATGTACTGCCTACATCTACACCCAAGTAAGGGAATATTAAAGAAACCTATCTAATTAACATAAATATGATATTGCAAATGTTTTGCTAAACCACATTTTTATTCTTGCAATAATTACAACTTATGGATGGGAAAAAACATAGTGAAAATGGTAGGTGGTAGAGCAAAACAGTGCCTACAGGATTAATTCAAATGAGTGGCCCACTGCTTACCTCTCGTTTAGAGATATCCATAAGTACAGCAAAACTGGTCACGTGATTACACTGGCAACTGATGTGGCTTTGATTCCGAGAAACAAGTTCACATCCCTTAGATGACCATCCTCCTGTTTTCCCAATTCTGCAAAATAATGCACAGGAGAGTTTTTTTTTCTTCTTTTTTTAACTTGGCTATCAAATTATGTATTATACTGAAGATTCATTTAAGCAATGAACACCTCTTAGTTCAGTGCTGTCAAATATCAGCTGTGTAAAAGGTTTGTATAGATTAAGGAATGCTGATCTTACCTGTGAAGGAAAGCTTGCACTTACTGCATGAAGAATGCCACAAATAAGTGTTACGTCTTTCAGGAATAGCAATCAAGGAGTGTGTGTGTCAGTAGAAAAATCTAACTAGCTAATACAAAGCAGCCAGAAAAATAAAACAGTGAATAAATCTTGCTGTGTGCAATGATGTCAAACCTAATACAAAGCAGCAGGAAAAAAAAAAAAAACAGTGGCTAAATCTTGCTGTGTGTAATGATGCCAGCCCTAATGCCTTTTTGGTATCAAATGTGTACCCATAATGGATCTTATTGCTGGCTGGGAGGGACAGTCACAATGTTCTAGTCTCTTCCATGAGAAGAAAGCACTGAGCTATAGGGACAATGAGCTATACTGTAATTAACCAATGTATTATTTCTATTTATAAAACAGCACGAAAACAATCAGTGGTTTATAGTTTCTCTGTCTCAGTATCTTCTTCTTCTTTCGGCTTTTCCTGGTTAGGGGTCACCACAGCAGATCACCTGTCCACTCATGATTGGCAGTGGGGTTTTACGGTGTCAAGTTGCCAGCCCGGCACCCACTCTTCCACAGAAGGCACACACACACACACTCACACCTAGGGCCAATTTAGAGTGTCCAATCCACCTACAGCATGTCTTTGGGATGTGGGAGGAAACCCACGCGACCACAGGGAGGACATGCAAACTCCGCACAGAAGGCACCCCAGCCAAGGATCGAACCGGAGAACCTCTTGCTGTGAGGCGGCAACGCTAACCGCTGCACCACCGCGGCCGCCCTAGTTTCTTTGTCTCAGTATACTACTACAAATTCTACTTAGCATCATTTTATAAAAGTAACAACCCACAACATGATATTATTTCCAAAAAATTTTGAAAAGTCACTGCCGTCAGTACTCTGCTTGAGAACATCTGAGTACGTCAGATCATTCTATCTAAACCAGCTGAGGAACCACTTATCCTGCTTCCTACTAACTCATTTCAGCGGAATGACAGCTGCTTGACTACTCACATTTCTTCCTTTTGTCCTCTGAAATAAACAGGGTCAGCTTTCCAGGAGCAACATAAACAAATCACTTTTGATACTTCAGAGGGCCATTCATTGGCACTCCCCATGACTTCTCCTGAGTCTGGATGAAGAAAAAGCATCCGAATGAGTTCAGTGGTCTTTTCTGTTTGAAGTGCTTGATAAACTACATTTAATATCATTTCATACAGTAAGAAATTTTTATCAAGCCTCCCAAGCCCAAGACAACGATAGCAATAGCCATCTCCCAAGGTCTATATCCCTTTATCGAAGACCCAATTCAACGAACCACTATTTGTCGAACCCAGTTAATCAAAAGCTAAATTCAGGGAAGGATCACATCAGTGATTTTTTTCCCCTGGGAAAGAAACGAGTCAGCTACCTACCAACCGTAACAAAAAATACAAAATTTAAAACTCAGCAAAGTGGGGGACTTTGACCCCCACCCCCCCTAACTAAATATAGCAATTTCCAAGATTGCACTACAGTGGGGAAAAGGGCAAATTCCCGATGATGGACAACTGCTTTCTTTCCCAGGGTAAAAATTCACTGAAGAGATTCTCTGCTGAATTTAGCTTTCAATTACCTGGGTTCAACAAATAGTGGTTCGCTAAACTGGGTCTTCAATAAAGTGATACAGACTACCATCTCTCATACTAGAGACACTAGACAAGAGTATACTTCAATCCCCTCCTTTCTGTTCCTTAACTCTGCTTAAACATATTCAACATAGTAATCCTGAAGTCCAAATTACTTTGTTTGATATCAACATGTCATTATTCACGAAACACTGTCACATCTTTCCCCCTCTTTTGGTCTCCTCAAGAACTATAAACCACAAAATTAATAATGACAAAATGAAAGATATGCACTTACTATAATATTAGTTATGTAAGAAGTGGGTCCTTCTTTTATAACTGGCCACAGGCATTAGGAACACTTAGGAACTGCTCAGTACCATGCCCATCCCCACTTCAATCATGATGATC
Organism: Protopterus annectens; assembly: GCF_019279795.1. NCBI lineage: Eukaryota > Metazoa > Chordata > Ceratodontiformes > Protopteridae > Protopterus > Protopterus annectens. The sequence continues at coordinate 1,039,080,111 of NC_056745.1, read as the reverse complement.
AGTTCCTCTCTCTCCACTCTTTTGCTGCTAAGATTTCAGTCTGCTCACAAAAGTGTGTTTAGGCTTCTTGCTCGTTTTTGCTTATTTTATTGAAAAGGTCTGCCATTTATTCCAGCAGTTTTGCTCCTGCACCTAAGTAAACTATTTCTACTACTTGTATTTATTTTTCCCCTAGTATTTGACAGTTTTCTCTCCATGCATTCTTTTTTTAGTGTATAGGCCTGTGTTTTCATCAGCACCATGTCAAAACCCCTGATACACCTAACTCAAATGCAAAGTGGCAGTTCAACTGAAACATGGCTAAGATCAAATGGTCATCCACAAGATTGGTGTAGAGCTGAGAAAGTAGCTGTGCATCTCAAGGGTTTCAACACTGCTCTCTTTAAAAATATAAATCAGAAAGTCAAATGGAACATAACTCCTTACAAATAATTTTTATGTCACTGAAAATAATTCCTGCCAGTGGCTGACAAAACGTGAATACTAATATTTAAAAACAGCTTACTTTCTCAACATCATCATTCCACAAGATGATCATGTTTTATTAAATAGAAACTACAGTTGTGCAGTAAACTCACTGCAACAGCAGATGTTTGACTTCACTCCTGTCATTACCATCTTTCCATGTGGGGTACAAGTTGTGCCAAGAGCTTGGCATCTAGCTTCAGATATTTCTGCAGTAGTAAATACCACTTCATTGCCAACCTTTACTTAGGTTTATCTACCTTCACTCCTAACTAAAACCCAGGTCACTATTCATATCTACAACTTCCATCATCTGTTGCATTATCATGAAACTTTGCCAACAAAACCAAACTCTAATGACCATAACTCTCTCTTTACCAGAATTCATCAAGCACAGAGCTTACATTTATAACATAAATGCACAATTTTTGAATTTTAACTTGTTTTGTTACCATCCTTATTTTTAAAGCAAACCTTCTTCATAAGTATATGATGAAAATGTATTGTGCTACTTATATGCTATAATTTGCTGTACTCTCTGCAAACTGTTAATTTCTATCAACTATATGTTTAACACTACAGTACAAACTGCATAATGTTATTCAAGGTTTTCATGGTGAGCCTCCGCAGTCAATGAACTACCTCAGTCAACAAATGAAACAAACAAGTAAATAAATAAATACAATTTAACTGACTGCCTCAGGTAGCAACTGCATGCTTGGGACATCTGTCTAACATCTAAACTGCTAGACATAGTCCAAACTTGAGAGCTTTTAGAAAATAGGCCCCATAACCCTCACATCAGCATCATATGTGTTCAAAATCTGCAACCAGCCTCCATAACTTTGTCACACATGCAGCATGTAAATACAAGTCAACGTCTACCATAAGCAACCCTATCGGTAGCATACAAATTGTATGCCTCTGTCAGACACTGTCCTTAACTAACATAATGTGGACCTCTATGGATGGAATGTGCAAAAATCATAGGAACAGATGTTATGAACAGCCACCAAAAACACATTGCTGCTACAAGCCTCCTTTTGTCTCATGTTCCTCAATACATTCAAGAGCCAGACCGGGTTGTGGTCATCTCTTATTTCTTTAGTCACACTCTAATTCAGCCATTAATAAAATACACCAAGACACAAAACTTAAGCATATCAAGTAAATTGTACAAATGCTAAGCTATAAAACAAGGAGATGATATAATTGTAGTGTAACAGCTTTAACCAAAATGAAGGGAGGAAAAGTATATAGCAGAGAAAAAAAAAGAATAAAAAAACAATCTAACAGTCATCTCCAGCAAATGTACTACAGCACTTTCTTAATTTCAGTCTCTACAGTCCTTGCACATAGGCATAATACTAAACTATGCTTTGAAACCATAGAAGAAGCCCTTGATGGATTTCTGAAGAGAATCTCTCCTGTAGTCTTAGCTTTAGAGTAACTGTACATCGATTTAGCATAAGTGACAGAATGGTAGACAATTACACTCTTACTACAGCGAAAACTATATAAGGAGGCAACACACCAGATCTTACATTTTTGCCTGAATAAACGGCCAGCAAGAGCAGAAAATCTGTCTTCTGAGTAAGAAATGTCAAAGAAACAAAATAAATTGACTGAAAAGGCGGCCTTATTAGTGCTGAATCACACGGCTGAAATCAGTATGTCTATTTATCTGGTTTAGCTGACTCTACATAGTTTCAATGATACAAAAAACATACCTTACCATGAAATTTGATAACTACATCATTGGTTATATTAAAGGGAATGGGGTGCAAAGGGGGGTCTCCCCTGTACAGGACTAGGAAGAGAGTTTGTCTCCTACCAAGATGTACTGATGAAGTTCTTTTTGATTAATCAGTTCCAAATGAACTGGCTTTATTCAAATTGTCAGTGACAACGCCCAACAGATTCAATCCAATCAACTCTTCTGACACAATGTCCAAGTCTCTCTAAGGAAAGGTAACCTTCCAGAAGGTCTCAGATGCAAGACACCTTTAAAGGAAGGTTATAACTAACTATTGGTCTCAATGCCAAGAATACCTTCCAAGGATGGCAAGGTGACCAAGTGGAATAATGACACTAAGTGGACAAAAAAGAATTATGTGAAATCAATCAGTGGGCAGGACAGCTAACTACAGAAGGTAGATTCACTTCCAGGAAATGAGACTTTATTGCTGTCAAAAGACAGAAACTATCTTATATTTTGGCAAACAGGATTTTCTGGTGACAAGCTTTTTGGTCTCCTGGCTAACGTATTCTGCCAATCTAGCAAATGAAGACTCTAAAGGGAAGGGTAAAGAAAGGATCCTCACCTTGCTGTGCAGAAGCAGATTTTCCCTGATAGGCGAGTATAGGGACTAGGCTGTGCTCCCTAACAGAAGACAGAGCAATGTTAGTCTTAAGCAGCAACTGACCAGCAGGCCTGAGTTTTTATCTTCTTGCCTTTAATAGAACACTTTGGATAAAAAGAATGGGACAGAATACATGCGGCAAATTTCATGTTTGATGTTTCAAAGTAGGATCTTGCTCTCTCATCCAAAATTTTACAAGCTGGCATTGCATTAGGACGATAAACAGGTTCCTTTTCTTACGACAATAAAGATCTACATCAAAAGAACAAACTCCTCCGGATTCAATGCCCATTCATAAGCCAGAATAACTGCTCAACTTACTAACTTCCAAAACATTTTGTACCCCAGCTACATTCATCACCAAATGAAGGGACAAAGCAAGCTTCAATAATGCCAGGGCCAGCCTGAACAGATAGCCCAAATGACAGAATCATGATATTAGACCGAAAATTGAATGACTGACCTCCATTTGACTAAAACTAAATCACTTAAAACTATTTGAATGGATACTGATCACAAACAAGATTTTGCACAACAGTAGACATTTATATATATTTAAACAATAGCAACGAAGCAGCCAAGTATCACCAGATGACTAAAACTCATAAAAATATTTATTAAAATAACACAGTAAGCGCTTCCGCTAAGGAGCTTCTTCAGGCTGACAACCATTAAAAGTGAAGGTCGATCTTATATAAACATTGTAGCCAATCACAAAAATACATCAATTAAGGAAACAAGGCATTTAAAGAGGTCAGAGTACAAAATAAACAACCTGATATTGAGATAATATATAACAGAAAATATTGAGACAGATGTTCAAAAACATATACAAGACACACACACACACACACACACACACACACACACACATATATATATATACATATACATATATATATATATATATATATATATATATATATATATATGGGAATGTGTGTAAATCTATTTATGGGAAACGTACTCTGTTACAAAAGCATGCTGAGAAATGGCAAGAAATCCCCCAGTTGTATTACTTTGGAGGTCTGCGATTTTTAAGTAATGGTTTTATAGTAGCTCTTTCTTTCAGGCCATGGCCTCTATCGGCTCTGAGAATAATAATCAAATTGTTTTCTTTAAATTCTGTGCGATTCCTAATATCTCCTTCTCTAATGCTGGCAGGAATAATTTCAATTACTCTGAACAGAAAATGGTGGTCATCACCAAGACAAGCTACATGCTTGGCTAGAGCATTGTGTTCTGAGCATTTCCTTATATGGTAGATATGCTCCCTAATCCTGTCACTGAGACACCTATTTGTTTTACCAACATAAAAGGAGTGGCAAAATTGACATTCCGCAAGGTATACAAGATTGGATGTTTTACAGTTAGCCTCTATTTGAAAGACAAAGTCTTTACCAAGGTCTGGATGATGGAACTTATCAGAGCTGTCAATATACTTACAAAAATTGCAAGCGCCACATGGTCTAGTTAAACCTACCACTTTTTGCTTGTGGCCTAGTTTGTGGCATAATAATCTCTTCAGATTCTTCCTATTTCTAAATGTAAATCTAGGATAATCACCCACTATCCTGCTGATTTCTTCATTCACGCCCAGAACGGACCAATATTTACTAAAAATTCATGTGAGTTCTTTATTGTCCATTGTATAATATAACGGAACTTTCAAGAAACAGGAGTTATTGACATCAAGGTCTCTAGATACTTCTTTATGTGTTCCAAAGTAGGGGGCAGCTCTACCATCACGTAGAGACTGAATATCTGCTAAGTGCTGTGATATCTCATTCGCAGAATAACCTCTAGATGAAAGTCTATCTTTTAGTTCAGAAATCTCTTCAAAAAAACATTCATCCATAGCATTCAGTCTAGACATTCTGACTCCTTGACTTCTTATAAGATTCTTAAAAACATATCCTGGATGCATGCTAGATCTCAACAGATAGGTGCTCCTGTAACATGACTTATGAAACACGCCAGTATTAATTAGCCCATTCCCTAGTTTTTCTATGTATAGATCTAAATATTCTATTCTGTCATAAGACCAATTTACTGTAAATTTCAAGCACTCTAGCATATTATTGAGTATATTATGAAAACTCATGAGTTCACCTGGGCTGCCTTCCCATAACATAAAAAGGTTGTCTACAAAACGACGATAAAATGAAACGTGTCTTAAATTCACAAAGGTTGCTGAGTGTTGTCCCTTCCCAATGTGCCAGAAACATATTTGCATAACTGTTCACGCATGGAGTACCCATGGTGATGCCATGTCGTTGTATATATAATTCATCATTAAATGTAAATACGTTTTTCTCTAACACTTGCTCTAAAAATAAGTTATCAAATCAACCTGAACAGGAGAAAAAGTGCTATGTTGAGTCAAGTATTCATGAACAAATTGTATACCAAGGTCATTAGGTATAACTGTGAATAAAGATTGTATGTCAAGAGTGACAAAAATTGTATTACTTAAATCGAAAACGTCCTTAACACATTCATAAAGATCTATTAGAAACTGTTTAGAATCTTTCAAAACAACCTTATTCAAATCGATGACTGGTCTGAGATGTTTTTCCACAAACTGAAAGGGGTTCCGTAACCCAGCCACCACCAGCCACAATGGGTCTCATGGGTGGTTTGGATGGGTTTTTATGAATTTTCGGAAGCCCTTGTATAATGGGAATAAGGGGATTGATGACATGCAAACAGCCAAACATTTCTTTAGAAATAAGAGAACCCTCAAATACATCTTGTATTGAGTGATGAACAATGTGCATAATCCTATGTACATCACTAACAGTTATTTTTTACTTTTTTAATGGAAGGATGACTCCTGGTGTTTTTTACTAAGAAGATTTTTCTTTAACTGTACTCTTAGTTTTAGAAGTAGAATTATGACTATCTGAAGGAAATACAGGAGAAGAAGAAACAAAAGAATCCTGAGCTAATCCTTCATGTGCTAAAAAATTCCTTGTAATTTCATTTACCATTTCTCTTGGCTAAACTTTCTTTTTTTAATGAAATTCAGCAAGCGGCCTGGAGATTCATCCACAGTACTTTATTGTATCATTTAGAAAAGGTCTCTGGATACTGTTTTGATTGCTCATAGTAAATATATTATTGCAGACATCAGTCAATCTTGGGAGTGTAAAGACGTTATTACCTTATCCTTCAGATTAAGCAACCATGAAATTAGTATATTCAGAGTCCTGATGAAGTTCTATTTTGGTCAATAAAGGGAACAAAAGCTCTAACCTCAAATTGGTGTCTGTGCCTTGCATTGTGAAGGAAGCTTTGCCTTGTTTTTGTGGTCATTTTAGATGTTTGTTTATGTATTTAATTACTTATTCTATATACATTTCTTGAAATGCAATCTCCAGGCTTTACTTAAATTTCTAGTGCTGCTTATATAAAAGTAGCTTTAAGACAAATTTCACAGATTGAAGAGTACAAATAAAAGTTTCTTACTGTTATTTCAGCTTGTTCTTTGCTTTCCCTAATACACAATTGCATTTTGAAATTTAGTATGTTTGTGAACGGATCTCTGCTAAGCCACTAGTTACATTATTGTCTGTTGAAATAAAGTTGACTGTTTTAACAAAAGGAAATGTTATGCTCTATGTTTGTAAACAACAGAACACAGAGTTTTGAGAAGGATTTTTTTAAGTGAATGCTGTCTTTGAAATGATCTGTGCTCTGGCTCTACAATCTACTAATACACTTTCAAATCCACATATATGGGATCCACCAGTACCTTAGCCTATGCCAGCATCTTCTGTGCCTTGATTAAAAGATGTCTACATCGCCAAAAGCACCAGTGCTCTCTTCAGCTAAATCAAGAGAAGGTCATGACATTAAAATAAAAACAATCAAGTGGAATATTTAATCCATGATATACTGGGTCTTGGTAAAGTTTCTACTCTCTAAATATGTGCATCATCATCTTCTTTCGGCTGTTCCCGTTAGGAGTCACCACAGCGGATCATCTGTTTCCATTTCTTCCTGTCCTCTGCATCTTGCTCTGTCACACCAACCACCTGCATGTCCTCTCTCACCACATCCATAAACCTTATCTTAGGCCTTCCTCTTTTCCTGTTACCTGGTAGCTTCATCCTTAGCATCTTTTTCCCCAATATACTCAGGATCCCTCCTCAGCACATGTCCAAACCAATGTAATCTTGCCTCTTTGGCTTTGTCTCCAAACCTTCCAACCTAGGCTGACCCTCTAATATACTTATTCCTAATCCTGTCCACCCTCATCACACCCAGTGCAAATCTTAACATCTTTAACTCTGCCACATCCAGCTCTAACTCCTGCCTTTTTGTCAGTGCCACTGTTTCCAACCCATATAACACAGCTGGTCTCACTACCCTCTTGTAGACCTTCCCTTTCACTCTTACTGGTACTAGTCTGTCACAAATCACTCCTGACACTGTTCTCCACCCACTCCATCCTGTCTGTACTCTTTTCTTCACCTCTCTTCCACACTCACCATTACTCTGACCTGTTGATCCCAAGTATTTAAACTCATCCACCTTCGCCACCTCTGCTCCCTGCATTATCACCATTCCTCTATCCTCCCTCTCATTCACACATATATTCTGTCTTAGCTCTGCTGACCTTTATTCCTCTTCTCACTAGAGCATATCTCCATCTCTCCAGAGTCTCCTCCACCTGTTCCCTACTCTCAGTACAGATCACAATGTCATCTACAAACATCATAGTCTATGGGGACTCCTGTCTGATCTCGTGTGCATAACATTCCAAAATGTAATTGGTTGATTATGTTTGCAATGAGGAGGAGAACAAACTAATGCAAGAAGCTGCTTAGACCAGGATGCATGGTAGGACTGATCTGCCAAAGGAGGTGAGACTCCAATGATGCAGATCCAGGTAATAATGCCTTAGTAAAATACAAACTAGCACGAGCTGGTTACAAGACAAATACCTGCTGCAGACACATCTCTAAAACAAGCACAAGTGGCAACAAAAGTCAAGTTAAATGTACTTTAGCTATATACAAAGACTATGAAGCCTTATAAAGACAAAAAAATGGTGTTTTGAGGAGATCCTTCACGTTTGTGATGTAGAACGTGAGATGCCAGTAAAGGAAAGCACAAAGAATAGTTGTTCATCTCTGCTTAAAACCTTTGGTAAATGGACTGATTTAAACAGAACTCTTAGATTACATCCATGAGAAAAAATAGTGACTTGTCTTTAGGGAGACCTAATCCCTGTGGCACATTAAATACACCTCTTTATGCTCCAGTATTTAAGAGTTGTGCAATCCTAATAGAAGGATTAGATACCAGAAACTGGACTTTCAAAGAGACAAGATCTAATGCTGGAAGCAAAAGTTGTTCAAAAATGAAATTTATGTCTCAAGCAGATTTTTTAGTGACGGCCTCAAATGGATGAGTCCAAGTAATTTCTTCACCAACTTATGCTTGGCTAATGCTTACTACTTTTCTAAGCCATGAAAGAATGCTGCATGTACATTTTATTCATTTGTTTGGTAACAGGAAAGTGTCACAAAATATTCTGGGCTTTTATCCGTCATAGCCCCTACCACACATTAACTACAACCAATACGAAATACCTGCTTGACATACAACAAACAGTGTCAGAATGCTGTGGCAGCAGTAGACTCCAGGCCACCCTCTCAAGCCCGAACAAGTAACAAATGCAAGGCTTCCAAGTCACCAATAAAATATATAAGCTTCCTCACAGTACTTAGTTTACAGAAAATGGTATAGAAGGCCAAGCCCTTAAGTGATGACTAGCGCATTCCATGGTGAAGGAAGGGAACAAGAAGAAACAGAAGTGAAAGGGTTTGCCTACTCCTAGGGACTAAGCTACTTAAGAAGCAAGCTCTCCTAGGTCACCAGAATGCAATGAGCCTATTAGATTCAACCTGAAGTTTGCCAGAAAAAGTGAAATTGATGGGAAGAGAAGACATGCATAAGTTATCAGGCTATTCACTTTACAGCAAATGTATTCAAAGTTTCTCTCTGCAGTTCTGCTGAAGGGAGTAAAACAATGGCAGAACTGCATTTTCCCATTCGCAGATGAGATGTACTTCTAAGTGGTACCAGTACTGGAAGAATACCTCTGTACCAAACTGAGTATCTGAATACTTAGTTCTAAATTCAGACAGCAACTCAATGAATGTGCAGGGTTCGTCCAATATTTGTGTCCTTTGTTGACAAGGTTAGTCCCAATAGGCTAGTGGCTTCCTTTTAGGAGAGACCTGAGGTAGTATTTGTACTACTAGGAGAAAACTGACCACAGCACTAGGGAACTTCCCCCTATTTGTTACAATGCTTGCAGACCATATGGCCAACAGGCATGGATCTGCATGCCCCTCAGTTTCTGGCTCAGTGGTGGTTGAGAGAGCGACACAAAGATGGAGGAGAGCATTTCAGAGACTTTACGGAAAGAAAAGGCAAAGCATGTACAGGATGAATTTCTTGACTCCGAGGAGTTGTTCCAGGCTAAAATTGGGACTGGAGGAGTGGTAATCAGAAGGAATTGTGGAATGATGTATTGGAAGAATTAATCAACAAGAAGGAACCAGAGAGTGGGAATGATATGCTGTGGGGAGAAGTGAAGGAGTGGATTAGAAAAGAAAGCAGTATGGAAAGCATTTTGTTTGTGTACGTTGTAAGAGAAAGTGCAAAAAAACAAGGAAAAGGAAAGAAAGAAAATTGAGATTTCAGACAAACAGAAGTATACAGAACATATGCAGGACAAAGAAGAAAAACATTGGACAGTTATGAAATCTGGGATACAGTCAATGTACCTTTGGGTACAAAAGCTCAATAAGGAAAAGCATTTATTATAACTAAGAATGAGACATGTTGTGACTTGTTTTTTGAAATGGCTGTGGGACTAGAGACTTTCCTGGGAAGAGTTTAACAAAAAAAAGTAATTTTTCCTTGGAATAATATGTCATTCAGGCCTTTTTTCGAAAGACTCAAAAGAAAGTCAATATACAATTTCATACAGAGACTGATAAAGAGACTGTAAAAGATTATTTGCTGAAATATTTTTGTTCTGAAGTGAAAAGCATTGTGAAAACATTTGATAATAGGGGTTTATGAACTGGGGCTTGGAACTGTATATAAAAATAGAAAATGACAAAACTGTTCATATTACAAGTATGAAAATGTGCAGGGAAATAGAGCGGATGGTCAATACTGGGGACAGCCAAGAACATGATTCTTTTGTGGAAAGGGAGGTAATTTTTTGTGCATAACTGTGATAAAAAAAGGTTAGTGTGTATGGGTTTTGGTCATGATGCCAGAAAATGTAGCAGTAATAAATGTAAAAAATTAGAAAAGTTAAGGGACGAGGGTGATAAGGAACAAAAAACAGAAAAGAAAATGAAGAAGAAAGCAGGGAATTAAAGTTGCATGACAAACATAAAAAAAATGTTTTGACAATTTCTGAGGAAATGCAAGATATAGAAGTCAATCTAATAAAACAGGGTGAAGCTGAATTGGAATTGGATATGAGTGATGATGAAATTGATTGGAAAGTAATTAAAGAAAATAATTCTTTATGGAAGAGAATGAAGGACAGAAAAAGAAAGATAAAGTGAAAAAAGGGAAATGGACAGAGTAATAAAACAGTTTTTACTTAGATTAAAGAGAAAAGAAGTGAATAATCTTAGAATATTATCAGTTAATGTAAATAGCATCAAAAGTTTGGTTAGGAGAATTGGTATTTTGGAATGGTATATTAATTGTGAAGTAGATATTATTTTAGAAAAATGTTAGGGGATTAACAAAAGAAGATAGATTACACACAGAGAATTATGAAAGGGGGGTATAATTTGGAATTTAGGAGAAGCAACATGTTCAGATGTTGCAATATTATATAATACATGTATTTCTATATTAAAAGTAACCTTAGTTAGATTGGGAAGATTAACTGTAGTAGATTTTAGATGGGAGAGGAAATTTTATAGGATTATATCAATTTATGTATGTGACAAAGAAAAAAAAAAAAAAAGAGTATTTATAAATGTTTGATTATATTACAGGTAATAGGGATATTAAAATTGCAGGTGAATTTAATAGCAATTTGAGAAAAATAAAAAGGACTGACAGAACTGATAAAAAGTTATGAAATAAATTTTGAGATGTGGAAAAAAGAAGTTATGTTTTTACCATAACGTTCCATCTGTGCTGTCGATCGTCATTCATTCATGACAGCTGGGTCTCTGTTCCGTCCTCGGAACTAACTTGGACACTGTAACAAGCTCGTGTCAGCCAGAAAGTCATGCCTCTCTTCCATTCCCTTCAGATGGAGTTTGCCCGTAGAAATAAAAAGCGGAAGCTTTGTCTGAGCAACTGCCCTACTGCAGAACCAGAACTAGTTCTGAACCATCTAGAGTTTTTGCAGGGGGTAGGGGGATGGGATTTGAAGAAGCAGCCTCATCTGGAATCTCTCCAGAGGAACTAGGGTGATTGCTGCTGCCACTGACCCTAGTAGTTGTAAGACTAAGCGAGCTGGGGCTATATCTTGAGACAGTATCACTTGGAGCTGTGACCTTAACCTTTGTAATCGAAGAGGTAGAGCAACCACATAGGATCTCATGTCAAATGTCGCTCTGATGAATTGTAAACTTTTGAGTGAGTGCCAGTTTTGACTTCTCTTTGTTTACTGAAATGCCTAAGAACTCTGCCAGTTCTAGAGTGCAGTATAAGATGTGAAGCAGTAGTTGCCTGGTGGGGGCGGTAAGGAGCCAGTCATCTAAATATGGAAACACCCAGAATCTTTGCAGTCTCAGATGAGCTGCTACCACTGCCATACATTTGATGAACACCCTGGGGGCTGTGGTGAGACCAAAGGGCAGTGCACGAAATTGGTAATGACTGGTTCCCAGCCAGAAGCGGAGATATCTGCTGGAGCGCTTGTCCATTTTTATATGGTAATACACATCCTGAAGATCTATAGAGCACATCCAATTGTCTTTCTCCAGAAAAGTAAGGATAGACTGAACATTGACCATCCAGACTTTTGTCTGTCTGACAAACTTGTTTAAGATACTGAGGTCTAGATTTCGCCTCCAGTCCCCTGTCTTTTTTGGCACTAAAAAAAATCTTGAGTAAAATCTGGATCTTACTTGTTCTGGTGGGACTGTTTGGATGACTCTCTTTTCGAGCAACTTTTGAATTTCTTGAGCTGCTGTGTTCCTCTGACTGGGTGGAACTTCGGGGATTCGCCTTTGCGGCCCTGGATAAAGATTGAGTGGTATATGGTAACCTCTGGTAATTATTGCCTGTACCCAGCAATCTGATGTTATTGAATGCCAGGCTAAGTGGTACCCCAATGTAGTAGACTGTGACAGCTGTGAGCCAGAAGACACATAGATATGACATTCTGACATCGAGGGTGCCAACTGTGAGCTTGCTGAGGTGAACACCCTCTCCATAATCTGAAAGGCAGGGCCGCCTGAAGAGGGCTGGGAGCCAAGAACTGAGAAAGACAACCTTGGAACCAGGATCACACCCCGCTCCAATGAGCCCGCCTCCAGAGAAGAAGCTGCGAGAGGACTTTGAACTGTCAAAGCAACCAGAACCTTAGACGGCGCCATGGAAAAAATCTGTGCCGTACTAGGGATTCTGGAGCTGGCAGCCAAGTCATGTTCTCGATGTTGGGTTAGCTCTGACTGAGCTGAGGTCAAGTGAGTGGGTTCCGGGACCATGGTGAGATCCACTATCGGTACCGAAGAAGTTGGCACTGGGAGAGGCGTCGGCACTGAGGGCTTCAAATCCAGCAGGGAGGTTGAAGGAGGAAGATAAGTTGAGAGTTTGTGGACAAAAAACATTGGCTCCAAGTGGAAGGGAGGTCCCTAAATGGGGTGGGAATACCTCTGGCCACCAAGAGTTGATCCACCAATCTAACTATATCAAGCTTCGAAAGGCTCCTAGTGGAACAAATGGACATCCCTGAGGGAGATTCTGGATGATTAATAAAGGGACTGAGCTGCTGACCAACAAAGGGGTCAATGGACAGGTAATATCAGGTCCTAGCTAGGGATTCGACCTTCGGCACCATTGTAGGATGATCAAAAGCTTGTGTTGGGGGGAGTGACCAGTTTTATAGGGGAAACTATTATTGGTGCAGAAAGGGTCTGAGGTACAGTGGTAACTTTAGTTGGTTCCATGACAATAGACGCACTGTGGAAGGGGTCGCAGACTCCGGTGCCGAGATGGTTGTTGGTGCCGATTTCAATTGTTTTGACTTGGTTTCGGGGAAACCTGGCCTTTGGACGATTTTGGTTCCGGAGAATGAGAAGACGCTGGAACTGAGTGGCTCCTCTTCTACGAGGTTTTGACACCTCCACCTCAGACAAAGCTTCTGAAAAGGGGGTTTCTAACAACCCCTTTAGGATCAACTTGTTTCAACACTCTGCAAGGGTCCAGGCACTAAAACCCTTACACAGCTCGCACGGAGGCTGGATTTCTAAGTGGAGCACCCCCTAAGCAATAAAGGCAGGAAAGATTTTTCACCCTGCTTGAATCCAGTTGTAACTTTTTTCTCAGCCATTTTTAAGGAAAATCACTAAAATAATTAACAGCCGTTCACGCAATCGCACACACGTGCACAACAGAGAAATAACAGAGCAAATTAAAGATTTTTTTTTGGAACGTACTACCAATGGTAGCAAGAGAAATACCCAGAACGGTAAAGAAAGAAGAAGGGGAAAGAATACCAATAATGGTATTTAAGAGTTACCTGAGACAAGAGGGAAGGGAGGGGCCTATAAAAACTACAGTAAAATGAAATACCAAATAGGTAAAAAAAAGCAGCACTCACACACTAATTTAGTAATAAGAAATAAAGTGACTAGGAAATATTAAAGAGGAGAGCTATAAAAGAGAAAAATATTGAGAAATATTGAGAAAAATAAAGCACTTGGCTTGAGAGCACGGCCTGACATGTCTTGAAACTACATGGCAAACAAGATCTGAAGAGAAGGGAGGAGAGGCACTATGGGTAGCCTTAGCTTGAGAGTTTCTGGCTGGCACGGGCTTGTTACAACAGCCGAGTCAGTTCCAAGGACAGAACCGAGACCCAACTGTCATGAATGAATGAAGATTGACAACATCAGATTTTAAGGTTAAGGAGTTTAAACACATAGAGATATAGAAGGTGAAATAATAAAACACAAACAGACTATAATTTGTTATAGGATCATAGGAGTTACTACGCTATTGGCCCTAAGGCTCTTACAAGCCTAGCCAAGAATTTAGCCCATGTTCTGACAAGTCAGGCCCCAAAGTTTAAGATAGAAGAGACAGTTCAGATAGGATTTTCAGATCATACGGTTATATGGATAGAAGCTGAAGAGAATAATGAATATATCAAAATTGGAAAGGGACTTAAAAGGATTAATGAGACTGATTGTTATTAAAAAGGTAAGGAAAATATACTACAATTATGGAAAGAACATATATGACCGATTTATACTTCAAATGGACAGAATGTTGGATAATATTTAAACAAAAATTACAAATCATTAGATCACTTAAAATGGGACAATGTATTAAGACGAAAGGAAAAACAAGAATATATGGAGTTACGTAATAATACATTAGAGATTTTGGAGAGAAATGAAAATGATTACTACATAAAATGACCAGAAATATATAAAACAAGAAATAAATTATCCTCACCACTAATAAAGACACAGAGGGTAGACAAATGAACAAAGAAAAAAGACCTTGGGTGTCGTCCACAGCTTCAGGCTTCAGACTGTTAAAACACAATTTATTAATTGCTTAAAAAGTGAAGCTGACAGGATGTAAACTTCACTAGAATATGGTGAACTGAAAAGTTAAGTATCCAAGCAGTTGTCATCCACAGCTTCAAACTTCAGGCTGTTAAAACTCAATTTATTGAAAACTTAAAAAGTGAAGCTGACAAAATGCAAGCTTCACTGAAATGCTGAAATAATTAGCCTAGTAATTAACATCCACAACTTCAGGCTTCAAGTTGTTAAAGCACAGTTAATAGATGCTTTGTAAGCAAAGCTGACAAAACATGACAAAAACATAGACTTCACTGGAGTGTAAAAAGCTGATGAAATTGTCCAAGCGATAAGTGCTTTCGGCAGATGCCTTCTTCAGATCGTATAAAAGTGTGGTTAGCTCTTCCCGTTTATAAAGGAAACACAATCAAGAGCTGGTAGCTAATTGTCTTTGGTGTTCTTAAAGGCACAGGACAAAAATAAATGTTCAAAGTGGAGATTTGTCTCCTATAATGTAGTTCAATGTTAAAAATGCTAGAATCATGTATTAATGTTTGGTAGGTTTCTTCTAGGTTTTAGAACAGGTCTGAGAGGTACTACTGTATTAAGACCTGGGGGTCGATTGGCTCTAAAATTGCTGATCCAAAAGATCTCTCTCAATTCTGTCCTGTTATGGACATCTCCTTCCCTGATGTTTTGGGTGACCACTTCCACTGCTTTGAACAAGAAATTATGCGTAGGATGGACCAATACGTGTGCTGCTAAGGCATTATGTGGAACTTACTGATCAATGTCTCTGACATGTCGTAGAATACGATCCTTTAATCGTTGGTCAGTTTTACCAAGATAGAAAGCTTGGCACTTGCAACAGGTAGCCAAATAAATAATATGGCTAGTAGTACAATCAGCATAAACATCGAAATGAAAGTTATGTCCAGATACTGGCTGGAGAAAAGTATTACTAGTATCTAAATAAGGACAAGCTTTGCATCTGCAGCATTTAAAAGTACCTTTGCGGTCTGATAGCGGACCACCACGTTTAAAGCCATCTTTATGGCATAATAATCTCTTGATATTCTTTTTATTCTTATAGAGAAACCTGGGTCTCTCTCCAATGATGTTCTTTGTTTTATCATCCACTGTCAGAATCGGCCAAAATTTCCTGATCACTTCACAGACCCGTCGATTGTCTGAACTGTAAGTGAGCATACATCTAAGTTGTTGAGGTGTTGTGTCATTAGACTGTCTTCGTGAAGATTGTTCAGACCTCTGAGTAATAAGGTTGACCTCTTTGCTTTCTATAGGTTTGCACCTGTGAAACTGGTGGAAAATTATTTTCCTGGCAAGCCCTATCCTTCAAATATCTACGTAGACTGGATTGCTCTTCCAATAATTCCTCCTCATCAGTACATAGTCTTGAGACTCTTAAGATTTGGTTGTCAAAGATGTTATCAAAAATATGTCTTGGATGCATGCTCCCTGTGTAAGAAATGATTTTGCCAGGTCTCTTTCCTATGCACCCCAGTAGAGAGACCTTGAGTTGGATGTAAACATATCTTGACATCCAAGAAATCTATGACTGAGGATGAGTGTTTCATTTTGAACTCAAGGAAGTCAGTGCTGCTGTTAATGAAGCTGACAAAAAGATCCAATTGGTCAATACTTCCTTTCCATAAACAAAAAACATCATCCACAAATCGCCCATAGTAGACAAGTTCATTCTTCCAGATATTTCCATCACTGAAGATTGTTTTAAATTCCCACTCAGCCAAGACCAAGTTTGAATAACTGTTGGCACATGGAGTTCCCATGGCCACACCCCAGGTTTGCAAATAAAAAGGTATCTCCATACATAAAGATGTTATTCTCAAGGACTAATTCCAGCAGAGAACAAAGAGGTTCAGTTGTTAAATTATGTCTAATCAGAAAATCATGTAAGGCCCTCAGGCCATACTCATGGGGGATCACAGTAAAGAGACTGGTTATATCCATAGTTACAAGTAGAAGGTTATCAAAACCATCCAGAGACTTAACAGTGGAGAACAAGTCATTCAAGAAGCTGCCTGTATCCTTCAAGACAGTGGTAGCATAAGGCAAAGCTTTCTTGAGTTCATTTTCAACATACATGGATATGGATTCAGTGATCCATCCTCTCCCAGAGACAATGGGACGTAAGGGAGGGTCCAAAAGATCTTTATGTATCTTAGGTAATCCACCAATGCTGGGAAACATAGGATGATGTGTTTCAAAAAATTCATATAAATCTTGACTGATCCTTCTTTCCATCAATAGATCATAGGTGCTCCCTCTGATACATTCAATTTTCTGATTTACTTCTTTCTTACTCAATTTGCGATAAGTCATGTTGTCATCCAACATCAGTGAAACTTTATTACGATACCAGTCTACATCCATCATTACTATGCAGCCACCTTTATCTGCTGGTTTAATCACCAAGCTATCTGTCCTTCTCAACTGTTGGAGAGCCTCTTTTTCTTTCCTGTTCAAGTTATAGAAACAATTCTTAACTTTATCTGTTGTACCTCTCACCTTGTTTATCTCATCCTCACACAATTTCATAAAAAGTTCTACTTGAGGAGGATTAACTGGAGTAAATAAACTCAATTTCTTATAGGTCTGCTGCTCTTTCGTAGAACCTTCTCCAAAAATACATTTCAGGGACACGTTCCTGCAGAACAACCTAACATCAGTCATGAATTCATTCACATCAGAAAAAACAGCTGGAATAAAACTCAGTCTCTTATTTAACAGGCTGATAACATCAGGATCCAGTGTGATCTTGTATAAGTTAACTACTAAGTCATTACCCCCAATATTTAGTCCACAAACTTCTTCCGTTTGCGTTCTTGACTCTACGTCCTCTGTGGCCTGTACGAATTCTCCCTCACAAAAACCGGCAACGGCCAGTTTACTGGTAGGTGCGTCGTCGCTTCTTTAGGTCTAGTAACACAATTAATGGTGGTGTTGGAATTACTACCATCATTGGTATCGTTAGCACCAGTACCTCCCAGATCCCTGGTGACAATATCAGTACTAACAGTAGGAACCTCCTCTCCTGTAGATGAAGTCGAGGAGGGAAGAGTAGTTGACGAGGTAGTAGTTGTTCGAGAAGGATGCAAAGTGTTAGCAGTCTCTTTTACAGCCAAAACTTGTATGGCTTTCTTTTGTTTAGTAGTAGAAAAATGGGGACATCCTCGATTGGCGTTATCCTCTCTAGGCCAATCAAAGATATGACCATTAGTGAAATCCCTATGATCTCGATTCAGTTTACCCATTTTTTGTAGTTTAAGCTTATTGTCATAAGTGTTTAAGTTCACTTGTAACTGTTCAATCTGGCATAAATGCTGGTCCTGCAAATCACAACGTTCCAGTTCTTCTTGTTTCTTAGAAATAAAAGAGGAAATTTGTTCTTCTTCAGGTTTAAAAAAATCGATGAGCAGCCTCATGTATTTTTGGCTAGTTTCCAAATTAATCCTTTGCCATTGGGCTAACAGCTCCGGATAGGTGTTTCCATAAGAGGGAAGGCATTTAACTCTCATTCCTCTTGGCACTATCTGATGAAATAGGCAAGCTTCCAAATGGAAGCATTGCCATTGAAGCCTTTTAAGGCGATAAGCAGCATTTTCTACTTCACGAAGCGTGTCAGAAAAACTAGCATCTACTGCAAGGTTTGTAGTATTAGGTGCTAAAACTAAAATTAATAGTTAAAAGTGGATTTGCAATGTCTCTAGAAAAACCAGGAAAATTGCATGATTTTGCTTTCACTGCTGCTCCTGTTTGCCCTTCTGCCATGTGTAGAGTGGGAGAAACAAACAACAAAACAAGAAATAAATTCTCCTCACCACTACTAAAGACACAGAGAGTAGACAAATGAACAAAGAAAAAAGACCTTGGGTGTCGTCCTCAGATTCAGGCTTCAGACTGTTAAAACACAATTTATTAATCGCGTAAAAAGTGAAGCTGACAGGATGTAAACTTCACTACAATATGGTGAACTGAAAGAAGTTAAGTATCCAAGCAGTTGTCATCCACAGCTTCAAACTTCAGGCTGTTAAAACTCTATTGAAAACTTAAAAAGTGAAGCTGACAAAATGCAAGCTTCACTGAAATGCTGAAATAATTAGCCTAGTAATTAACATCCACAACTTCAGGCTTCAAGTTGTTAAAGCACATTTAATAGATGCTTTGTAAGCAAAGCTGACAAAAACATATACTTCACTGGAGTGTAAAATGCTGATGAAAATGTCCAAACGATAAGCGCTTTCGGCAGATGCCATCTTCAGATCGTATAAAAGTGTGGTTAGCTCTTCCTGTTTATAAAGGAAACACAATCAAGAGCTGGTAGCTAATTGTCTTTGGTGTTCTTAAAGGCACAGGACAAAAATAAATGTTCAAAGCTACCAGCTATGTTTTAACAGTCTGAAGCCTGAAGCTGTGGACGACACCCAAGGTCTTTTTTCTTTAGAAATATATAAAAGGAACAAGAAGAAAAAGATTACTGTATAAGATTGTATAAACAAATGTATTTTGTGCAAGGTAAAAAAAGAAATAGCTTCTCCTTATTTGAGTAAAAGATGTAAAAATGATGGTGGCATAATTAGGTAAATGGGAGATGAGAAATGGGTAGTGATGAAGAGACAATCAAATATGAATATTATACTGCAATTTGTTGAAAAGAGTGAGAAAAAAAGAAGTTATGTAATTACCATGACATTCCATCTGTGTTGTATATTTTCATTCTTCCTCAACCATTGGCTTTGGATCTGACTCAGATTCCATCTGCATCTCCTCCTGATGATTATTCATTTGGAGAAATCTTGCATACTTTGAGGGAGCATTTTCACTGGGAGAGTCAAGTCTTCTCAGAATCAAAAAAGAGGCTCAGGGATTTCCTCCTTCTCCCTCAGCACAAGCCTTTAGCCATTCCCCGTTAGACATTGTGGATGATGTATTTTCGTAGTCAAGCCTGACCCCTGACTCCTTACCTCCGGCTCCCAGTAAGCCTGACTGGTATTACAGGGTCCCTGACTCTCATAAATTTTTATTTAGAAATCCTGCTGTTGATCCTGAAACTATTTCACAGGGTCCAAAGGGAGTTAAGGACTCAACAGCAAAAAGCCCTACCCCCTCTGACAGAGATTCAAGGGCACTGGATAGATGGAGAAAAAGGTTTATACATCTGCAACCTTGGCAATCAGGGCCTTAAACTGTCAATTTCATATGCTTAAGTACCAACAACATGTTATGGGATTGCTGAAACAGAAAATGATGTTGATTTCAGAATGTGCAGAAAATAAGGAATTGCAGGAATTATTGCATGCAGCTGAACAAGTTGGAAAGCATACTTTGCAATGTGGTTTTGATTCTTTAGAGGCCTCCTGCAGGGCCGCAGTTACTGGATCTGTGATTAGGAGGCATGCCTGGTTAAAGGAACAAAATTTGCCTGATCATGTTAAAGCTAAATTGCTAGATGCACCTTTACAGCGTGATTCTCTGTTTGGTATTAAGGCAGAAGAGATTTTAAAGAAAATGGAAGACAAAGCTAAGTCTTTGAAAACTGTTAAAGATTTCTTACAAGTGCAGCCACCTAGATTCAGTAGACACTGGTCTACAAAAAATTGGTCCTTTCCCGTGTCAGACAGAGCTCAAAGGGGCAAATCCAGACGCCTTAAGGGTTCCAGGTACCAGGCTCAAGACTCATACAGGTCAAAGCAATGGGGCGCATCCACCTCCAAATCTGGAGGAGATGAAACGCAAACCTACAGAAAGCATCCCCAATGACTTCCCTCTGCCTACACCAAGCACTTATCTTTTGGCAGCACACATAGGGGGAAAATTAGCACTTTATGCTCAAAATTGGCAGTTAATAACCCAGAACAAGTGGGTACTAAACATCGTATCACAGGGATACAGATTCCATTTCCACACTCTGCCAATGACAAATGGTTGGCCAGATTTGCCAAAAAAACAATGGGCAGAGGCACAGAAACAGGTTACGTCCCTCATGGATATGGGGGCCATTCAGACAGTACCAGGACAGGATAAAGGACAAGGTTTTTACTCGACTGTTCTTGGTACCCAGAAAGGACAAGGCCTGGTGGCCAATACTGGCTTTATCAATTTTGAACACATACCTGGACATTCCAAAATTCAAAATGCTCAGTTTGCAACAGCTTCTGCCCATGCTGGGCAAGAATGCTTGGCTGGTGACTTTAGACCTAAAAGAGGCATACCTGCATGTCCCAATAAGACAGTCGTGCAAAAGATACCTCAGATTACCAATTCTCTGCACTGCCCTTTGGCTTATCTACTGCGCCCAGGGTATTTACAAAGTACCTGGCACCAGTAATTGCATTTTGCAGACAAAGAAGTATTCAAATATATCCTTACTTGGATGACTGTCTCATTCAATCAGAGAACAAGGACACACTTCTACGACACCTGGCATTTGTGAAAAGGCTTCTAACATGCCTAGGGTACACAATAAATGAAAAGAAATCACAACTGGTACCCTCTCAAAAGATAACATTCCTGGGTGCAAGCTTGAATACAACTGTCCAGATGGCTTACCTCACGCCAGGCAAACAAAGACAACTGACTACTTACTTCAAACTGATGGCAACAAAAACCCAGCCATCTGCAAGACAAATTCTGCAGGCTCTGGGCTTCATGGCATCCTGTATCCTGCTAATTCCATATGCAAGACTGCATATGAGGAAACTTCAGTGGTACCTAAAAATTTATGGAGTCAACATTCACACAGTTTGGAAACAATGATTCCTCTCATCCCCTGCCTGCAACAGGAGTTTCTATGGTGGGCAAAGGCCTGCACCAAAACATGGAATGGCCCTTCACTCTACCCCCTGCCAGCCAAACCTTAACAGATGCATCAGATTATGTCTGGGGGGCCCACATGGCAGGAAGATGCATTCAGGGTATATGGGCACCAAATCAAATGCATCTACATATCAACCAGAAAGAGATGCTAGCTGTTCAAAATGCCTTACCAGCCTTCAAGGACTTACTTCATCCAGGATAACTACTGATAAAGACGGACAACACCACAGTCATGTGGTATATAAGCAAGCAAGAGGGCACACACTCATACCCCCTTTGCAGATTAGCCATGGCACTGTGGGACACAGCTTTGACCTACCAAACAAATCTTCAAGCTCAATTCCTGCCAGGAAAACAAAGCACTCTGGCAGACGATTTAAGCAGAAACCTTATGTATCCTCACGAGTGGAAACTAAATCCACAAGTCTTCAGCATGATAACAGAGAAATGGGGGAGCCCAGACATAGACCTAGTTGCCTCTCCTCAAAATTATCAACTGAAAAGATTCTGCACAAGGACTTTTCACAGACAAGCATGGAAAGTGGACGTCTTATCCTTCAGTTGGAAAAACCTGTCTGTTTGCTCCTTTCCTCCTCTGCCTCTTCTACCCAAGGTCCTCCTAAAAGTCAGACAAGAGAAGCCAAAGATGATATTAATTGCCCCAGAATGACCCTGCCAATACTGGTACCCAATCCTAAGGAACTGGTCTCAATACCCAGCTTGGACCTTGCCTCAAAACCCACAACTACTGTCCCAGAAAAACAATCAGATCCTGCACAATCAGCTACAGACTCTGAACCTGGCAGCATGGCTAATCCTGTAATCATACAGACAACACCTCTCAGTAAAGCTGTGATGGATGTCATTTTGGAAGCCAGAAGGCCTAGTACTAGAAAATCTTATGCTGACAAATGGAAGAGATTCTGTGCTTGGAATCAAGCACAAGGAACTGATACAGCAGAACCGCATATTCCTCAGATATTACAATACTTAACTGAGATGCTTGACAACGACCTATCTTTTTTATCAATCAAAATCCATGCCTCTGCCATTTCGGCTCATTACGATACAGAGCCACCAATCTTTTCTCATCCTTTACTAAAGCAGTATCTTAGAGGAACCAAAAATGTAAGGCCTCCAAGAAGATCACCATTATTTGCATGGGACCTCAGTTATGTGTTGGAAAAGCTCTCCCTGCCTCCATTTGAACCAGCTGCTACTGCTGATATAAAGTTCTTATCATGGAAGACAGCTCTGCTACTAGCAATTACTTCAGCAAGGAGAGTTTCAGAGCTACAGGCCCTCATGGCTGTAGAGTCTTTTATCATATTTTACCCAGACAGGGTGTCTCTGAGGACAAATCCTACTTTTATGCCTAACGTCGTTTCCAGTGTGGCTCTTAACCAAACAATTCATCTGCCACGTTTTATCCAAATCCGCAGAACAAAGGGGAGAGAATTCTGCATTCCTTGGACATAACACAGACAGCTAAGATTCTACTTGAGCAGGACTAAAGCTCTAAGAAAAACTGAGCAATTACTAGTTTCATATGCTGTAGGATCAGAAGGAAAGACTATTTCAAAGCAGACAGTTTCAAAGTGGATAAGCCATTGCATCCATTTCTGCTACTTACACCATGGCAAACCTGTGCCCAAGGGCATTAGGTCTCACTCCACCAGGGCTGCAGCTACTTCCGCAGCCATTCTCAGAGTACCACCAACAAAGGACATTCTAGAGGCTGCTACTTTGAGTTCTGTTCACACCTTTACAAAGCATTACCATTTGCCTCTCTATTCTAAGTCCAGGGCAGGTTTTGCCACTGCAGTGCTGCAGGGCCTTATAGCCTCACCTAAGGCTGTTTAGCTCCAGCCTCCCAACCATAGCTTTGGGATTCTACCCAAATGTAATGACTGCAACAGTGAAACATGAAGAACATAGTACAGTTGTGTACACTTACCATAAATGTAGATGTTTGAGTGTATTCACTGTTGCAGTCCAAGTTACCCTCCTGCCATCCCCTTGTCATTCTGCAGTTTATTTTTCCTTCTCTATCTTCTATAGCCTATGTGGTGTATTTGCTTGTAGATGAAGGTAAAGTTTTTTTTGATGCATGTATATATATATATAAATATTTAGAATATTGCTACCTTTTTGGGGGCACCTGACATCGGGGGCAAGAAAAACTAAAGAAAATGGCGTCGGCTGCATGTTTTATACCCCTGATGACCTGACGTCATGGAAGAGAAGACAGCAACTGACGCAGGACCCAAGACTTTGGAATTCAGGCCAGCTGAGGGCAACCTGCCAGCAGATTGCCCAAATGTAATGACTGCAACAGTGAATACACTCGAACATCTACATTTATGGTAAGTGTACACAACTGTACTTTCTTCATCTCTATCTTCAGCTGAGCCTCGACACAAAAAGTACATGTTGGATCCAAAGCCATCTGGCTCCAAGACTTCCACAGAATCATCTAAAATATCTCTTGATCAGAGTAATTCAGATCCTAAGGTGCTTTCTCAGATCTAATACTCTGCCTGTGGTCTATGGTCCCATCTCCCTTCCTTGAGAGACAGTATTCCAAATCACCATCTATTGCTTCAATTTGTTCTTCCAGGAGTCTCACCGAAGCTGACACTCTTGGTGCAGATACAGATGGGGATTCTCCCGGCTCCCACACCCTCTGGTCAGGAAGCCTTGGCTAGCTCTATCCCTCCAGTAAACGCTCCTTCTCCAATTCAACATTTTGTTTCAGAGTCCTTGGATCCGAGTTTGCTTAGACTGTCTGGATCAGATCCAAGAATAGTGGTGTCATTGGATCCGAAGAATATTCTGAGTGCCCCAGCTCCAATGAGTTGAGAGTTGAGGGCTCTCGGAGCCAAAGCTTCCCAGTCAGATCCAAGGTGTTGGAGTCAACGCCGAAGTTTTTGGAGCCGTCTCTGCCCCACAAAGCCTCTGCCCTGAATAGCTCAGCTTCGACCTCTGCCTCGGCTAGATTGCCTTCTGGGCAAATGGAGCAGATGGGGAAGAAGTATGGCTTCACAGCTCCATCTGCTGCTTTCTCTCTGGGAGGGTCTGTCACCTTTGAGGTAGTGGAGAGAGTGTTCTCTGCTTCGGTGGGATGGACAGTCTCTTCCCCCCTCAGATCTTACTTAGCATCGATGTGGGTCTGCACCATGAACCTCAACATTCGACTCCACAGGGACGGCCAGTCCAACCCATCCAAATTACCCAGTAGGGTATAACTGTCTCCTCCGACACTTCCCCAGAACATCCCACCAAGGAAATACCCCAGAAGAAAAAGTGGAAAAGGAGGCACTTGGATCCCCCACAGGAATCTATCACAGAAGGCACTGATTTTGATGAAGGGGAAGGTTCCCATAGATCGCCTACCAAAGATGTCTCAATTGGAGACCTTCTGGAGGTTCTCAAGAAACGTGGTGGTTGGTCCTCCCAAAATTGTTCGTGGAATCGGTGTTTCATGAGGTATTTGGATCTGGCCCATCTACCTCCTGGGCAACTCCACCCTCTGATGAGATAATTGATTTGATGTATCAGCAGGCATGGAAGAAACCTGATGCAGTTGAACCTGTTCTCAAGAGCCAGACAGAATTCTGGTACCTCTGACAGGAAGGGAATACTGGAGCAAGGGAATATTGGTAGATGCCATGGTCTTGGTGGTGGCCACAAGGAAGGAACTTTCGGAACAAAGTTCCACTGTCCTTCCCCCTAATAGAGAGTCAAGGACTTTGGACAGATTTGGGAAGTGTGTCTGTGCTCCAATGACCTTTGCTCTTAGGTCGCTGAGCTATATGGCAAATTTCACTAGGTTGCAAAGAGATTTGATGAGAAACAGTCAAATACTCTTTCAGGGACCACTACTGCAGAGACTCAAGCTTAGGTAGTCTCGCAGATGGCGACCCTTCAGTCCATCTCAAGTTCATCCATAAGGCTTATCTGTCATGCAGCTGAGGGTACCTCATGGGTGGCAGGTCCAGGCATATCAGTAAAGAGACATGCCTGGATGCACTTGTGTGACTTTGCGGAGCCATTCAAGAATTCTTTCATCCATGATCCCTTTGACAGATCTTTCTTATTTGGCCCCAAGGTGAAGGACGCACTGTCCAGGTGTGATAAAGATGGAACGACTCTCTCTGCTGTAAGAATATATTTTTCATCCCCTCAAAGGACCTATTGTAGGAATCGATGAGGGGAATGGAAAATGTTCAAAAAATCTCAGGGTCCAAAACATCTCAGGGTCCTTTCCAAGATCTATGTGGAGATGGTTTCCTCAGAGGCAGAGGGGGGAATGCTAATGGAAGACGTCACCCACAAGGCATAGGTGGCCACAAAACCAAGAGTCTAGCGACACTTTCTGTGGCAGGCCGTATCAACGCTTCTGAAAGGAAACCAGATTGTCCCTCTGTGGTGGGAATCGGGGGGGGGGGATCATTTATCCCTGCACCAGAGAGCCTGGCTAGATATCACAAAAGACACCTGGGTGCAGAGGATTATTTCCAGAGGTTATATAATTCTGTTTTCCGTTCCACCTCCATTCTCACAAAAGTTTACCAATGTTCCACCCAGTCAGAGGAAAGCAGCAGTACTGGAAGTACAAAAGCTGCTAGAAAAAGAGACATCAAAGAGGTCCCACCAGACCAGAAAGGATCCAGAACTTACTCAAGATTATTTTTAGTGTAAAAGAAAACAGGGGACTGGAACCAGTTCTGGATCTCTGCAAATTGAACAAGTCAGCTCAACACTCAAAGTTTCGGATGGTCACAGTTCAGTCCATCCTGCCATTCCTAGGCAAGGATGATTGGATGTGCTTGATAGACCTTCAAGATGCGTACAATCACATAAAAATGAATAGGCGGTCCAGAAGGTTCTTATGTTTCCGGCTGGGAGCCAGTCATTTCCAGTTTAGAGCCCTCCCTTTTGGTTCACCATAGCCCCCAGGGTTTTCACTAAATGCATGGCAGTGGTGGCAGCTCAGTTGAGACTGCATGGATTAAGGTTGTTTTCGTATTTAGACGACTTTCTCATTACCGCTCCTACCAGGCATCTACTCATAATACTGAGAGACCAGGTACACTTTACTTGCTACCTTCTGGGAATTAAAGTTACAGAAAATCTCGGTTGCAGCCATCTCAAACACTGGAATTCACAGGAACAAATTTCAGTACAGTATCTGCAACAGCTTCACTTCCCCTAACCACAGTACAAACATCGAGATTCCAGGTTGCAAAATGTATTCACAACACCAAAATTTCATCCTGATTGATTCTTCAAGCCTTAGGGCCATAATTCTAGTCTTCCTGGCAGGATATCATATGAGAAGTTTTCAGTGGATGCTAGTGTGCCAATGGTTAATTCTTTTTCAGCGGATGTCACTTCAAATAAGGAGCACACAGGCATGCAAAAATACCTTTGGTGGTGGATAAGGTTCACTCAGCTTTTATAAGGCTGTGTCCATTCATTTTCCCTCAACCCAAGGCTATAGTGACCACAGACACATCCCAGATTGGGGGATGCTTCCCTGGGGAAAACAGTCCAAGGCACTTAGTCCCCCAAATAGGCCAATTTGCATATAAATGTCCTGGAGATGAGGGTAGGGCTTTTAGCGTTGCAAGCCTTTCAGGATGCTATATATCTTGGGACATTTGGGATCCAAACACAGTGTCAGCAGTTTGGTACTTCAGCAAACAAGGAGGAACCTGGTCTTAACCCTTGTGTCAAGAAGCACTCAGTGTGTGGCAATGGGCATTCTCATCCAACCATTTTCTGAGAGCAACACACATTCCAGGAAAGTCCAAATTGATAGCAGATAAATTGAGTAGATCCATTCTACTACCTCACAAGTGGTCTCTCAATTAGAAAGTAACGGAAGCAATTTTTCATGAATGGAGCCTTGCTGCATTCTTTTTGCATCTCCCATAAACAAGTGCAGCCGCTTTTTTCCCTAGTCCCCCCAATGGGGGAATCACCAAGGGACGATGTTCTCCACAATTGGCCCTCGGTCTTCTCTGTGCTTCTCCACCAACTCTATCAATTCCAAAGTTTCTATAGAAAGTACCAAAGTTGAAGAGCAAAGTCATCCTCATTGCACCTTACTGGCCTCAACAGGTTTGGTTCCCCCATACCTTTGGCCTCATCTTCTTTACCCACCTTGGATTCTGGATCCAATTCCAGACCTGCTGTCTCATCTGACAGGCATCATTCATCCAGATATTTCAAACCTCAAGATAACAGCATGGTTTCTCCACTTCCATTAATAGCCAAACAACCTACGCTTTCATCTCCTGTCCACCATATATTTTTGTCTTTCCATAAAGGTTCTACTAGGAATATCTACAAGAGAAAATGGAAGAGGTTTGTTTGTTGGGAGCATCAAAAACATGTTGGTCCCTTTTCAACCCATACATGAAATGTCGAGTTTTGGGCAGAAATTTTTAATGAGGGAGCTAGCTCCTCCACCATTAAAGTTCAATTGGAAGCAGTTTCTAACTTTAAAGTAGGAGCTGACAGTTCTTCTTTAGCCTCCACTAAGATATGCAAGGCTTTCCTAAGAGGTACAATTTTACTTAGGGCACCTTATAAAGGTCATACTCCTTCATGGGATTTGAATCTTCTGTTGCAGACCTTAATCCATTCCCCCTTCAAACCATTAGGGAAATGTGATCTTAAATTTCTGAGCTGGAAGATGATATTTTTAGCGGCTATTACCTCTGCTAGTTGAATTTCAGAACTTCAATCATTATCCTCTAAACCTCTGTACTTGACTTTCCGTAAGGATAGGGTGATGTTAAGAACCAGCCCTTCCTTCCTAAGGTGGTTTCAGAATTCAGTATGAATGAGTCTATTAACTTGCCTGTTTTCTTCCCAAAATTTGAAAACAAAGGTGAATATATGTTGCATTTGCTGTGGATATTCATAGACAGCTGCATTTCTACTTACACAGAACAAAAGAGACTAGAAAATCTGATCAGTTATTTATATCTTTTGCAGATAACAAATTAGGTACATCAGTTACAGCAGTAACATTGGCAAGGTGGATTACTGATTGCATAGCCCATGTCTGTAATAAATTGGGCATTTCATTGCCAAAACCTTTAACAGCTCACTCTGCTAGAAATATGGCAACCTCATCAGTATTTTTATCCAGTCATTCCATGGATGACATATACACAGCTGTTACTTGGGCCAATCCAAATACTTTTTTTTACCCATTACAGTTTGGATCTGGTCTCGATGGGAAGAGCAGCCTTTGGTTCAGCTGTGCTCAGGAACATCCTTCCTTAGAGTCCAACCGGGATATTAGGTAGCTGGGGACTCTGTCCCAGTGGTTGAGGAATGAATGAAAATTGGCAGCATTAGAAAAGGAAGTTATATACTTACCATAGCTGTCCATTTCTTCCTCAACTCCCCATGATCAACCCCCAACCTATGTCATCATAAACTTCTGGAAGCACGAGATGTTTTAAAGACACCACAGTGTCTTGTATGGTGCTCCAGACATTGATTTTCCTTTCTTAGGAACAATATTCTAATATCTGTTACTTATGTCATGTAGACAAGATCTGAGGTATGTTAGGGGTTGGTGCTTTAACATGATCAGGCAAATTTTGTTCCTTTAACCAGGCATGCCTCCTAATCACAGATCCAGTAACTGCGGCCCTGCAGGAGGCCTCTAAAGAATCAAAACCACATTGCAAAGTATGCTTTCCAACTTGTTCAGCTGCATGCAATAATTCCTGCAATTCCTTATTTTCTGCACATTCTGAAATCAACATCATTTTCTGTTTCAGCAATCCCATAACATGTTGTTGGTACTTAAGCATATGAAATTGACAGTTTAAGGCCCTGATTGCCAAGGTTGCAGATGTATAAACCTTTTTCTCCATCTATCCAGTGCCCTTGAATCTCTGTCAGAGGGGGTAGGGCTTTTGCTGTTGAGTCCTTAACTCCCTTTGGACCCTGTGAAATAGTTTCAGGATCAACAGCAGGATTTCTAAATAAAAATTTATGAGAGTCAGGGACCCTGTAATACCAGTCAGGCTTACTGGGAGCCGGAGGTAAGGAGTCAGGGGTCAGGCTTGACTACGAAAATACATCATCCACAATGTCTAACGGGGAATGGCTAAAGGCTTGTGCTGAGGGAGAAGGAGGAAATCCCTGAGCCTCTTTTTTGATTCTGAGAAGACTTGACTCTCCCAGTGAAAATGCTCCCTCAAAGTATGCAAGATTTCTCCAAATGAATAATCATCAGGAGGAGATGCAGATGGAATACACTCCTCAGCATCAGAATCCTCATAGGGAGGTAAAGATAATTCCTGATCAGAAGAGGAATCAGAAGAAATAGAAACCTGATCTGAAGATTCATAGTCAGTGTCTTGCCTAGGCCTCTTATCTGGAGGGGGATGGGTACCCCTGATCAAGGTAATAAGGTCTTCCGCCATTTTGATCATCTGTTTTTTAGGCACAGAGGCCTGTGCATGTGGCTCAGGTGTCGTTTTTTTAATTTTAGAAGGTGTCTTTCCCTTTGGTTTTGCAGCTTTCGTTGATTTGATATAAAAATGTTGAGGTCTGAATACATCCTCAGAAGCCGGTGCCTGTTCAGCGGCTCTGGACCCATCCGAGGGAGATACATCCATCAGTCCAATACCTTGAGTATCTTGTGGCATGCCGGACTCCACATGGGTGTCTGTAGAGGCCTGCGACTCGAAGGTAGCGGGTATCAGGGGCTGCGAAAGCGCCTCACTGAGTACCGGCAAACCGGCGACTGGCTTAGAAGCTTCGTCATCGGTTTTGGATCTCAACTGCCTTTCGCTGTCCTTTTCTTTGCGTTTTTTATATACTCCGGTAGTCAGATTGCTATCAGACGACATTTCTGGGTAGTTAAATCTGTTTCCAAAATACTTAGATGCAAACATATACTGACGCTTAATAGTGCATTGGTTAAATCTAGCGCAAAACTGACAGCCAGGCACGTTGTGATCAGGGCCTAGGCAAGGAATACAGTATAAATGGAAATCCTTATGAGGTATTTGCTTCCCACAAGTAATACAATTATTAACTTTTTCTGACATCGGTAAAAAGCAAGAAAAAAGTTTCCCCAATGGGGTACTTAGCTTTAGTGAAGACTTCGGTTCTGAAACTCAAATACAAATATTTCAGTAGTCAGCCGACCGCCACTTGTGAAATGCTTCTGCTTCGGGCACCGCGCAGCAAGAAAGACTAAAGAAAATGGCATCGGCTGCATGTTTTATACCACTGGCGACCTGATGTCATGGAAGAGAAGACAGCAACTGACGCAGGACCCAACACTTTGGAATTCAGGCCGACTGAGGGCAACCTGCCAGCAGATTATCCAAATGTAATGACTGCAACAGTGAAACACGAAGAACATCCAGACTTTTTCGAGGACTTTTTGGGCACATCCTTAGAAGCCATCTTAAGGTGGGGGGTGAGCCCCAGATATGGCTTCCGAAAAAGTATAGGGCAGTAGTCTTTTTAGAATCAATTTATTTTTACAGTCTGCTATTGCTTGCAGTTTAAAACTCTTGCAAACACTACATTCCACATTAAGATGTTCTGGGCCTAAACAATAGATGCAAAGATCATGAGTGTCAGAACAAGGTAGCTTATTGGCCACATTTCCTGCACTTTTTAAATCCTTTTTCAGACATGACAGAAGAAGCAAAGATAGCAAGAATTTTTTTTTTTAATTTTTTGATTGTTTGAAAAGGGTAAGGAGGAATGAAAAGGGAAAAAAAGGGTATCAACGACGGTATGAAGATGGGGACTCAACCAAGGCAAGAGACAGAAGTTCATTAACAACTTATAGATGCAATCCTTAATGCTACAATGCCATAGCTATTTAAAAATGCTAGGAAACGCTGCCGCAAAAAGGTGGACAAATGGTCTGCAAATGCCACTGTGCATGCAATGACTAACTGCATAGATGGGAACTAAATTAGAGAAATGTGGGATGGTTAATGAAAAAAAAAAAAAATATTAAGGTCATCAAAAGGTTAAAGAATGCTGGCCAAGTAAGGTAAGGGGTATGAAAAAGTGCAAGGATGTAGTGTAGTGAAAAATAGATGATATGATGAGGAAATGACATTGAAGAAGGTTTAAGAAAAACGATCTGAGTGATGAAACAAAATTATTTGGACTGGAAATAATTTCAGTGGTTAAAACCAGGGATATGCCATATCAGAGTGGACTTGTTATGAATAGCTGAGGAAGGCAGTAACTGAGAAAGATGGAATGAATCCAGGCTCAGGAAGAGGGGGAGGAAATAACAGGAAATGGAAACAGAAGGTTTTAAATGTGAGGATGGGATCAACAGACAGTGTGCAACCCCTTAAGAACTGCTTAAAAAGAGGCAGGGAAATGATAATGCTTGTTGATATGAGAAGAAAAGCCAGGAATGATTCCCATGTTCTGAAAATACAGAGTAGAAACTGCTAAAAGTGGGATGAGAAAACAACTTTAATTAAAAAAAGTAAGAAAGAAAAATAGAACATATACTACACTAAACTGGACAGGAAGTGGAAGGTTGAGCCAGGAAGGGCATTTGAAGACTTTATTAGGTGGAACAGAAAGTTGCACAACCTAAAAAATAGAAAGGTTTTAAGGAAAGGAGAAGTTTATATGCAGGGGAAGAAAATATGAAAAATGATGATGTGAGTTACCATAAAGACCATGAAGGAGGAGGGCAAGGAGGCTAAGAAAGGAAGTAGTAAGTTAAAAAGGAGCAAAGGGGCAAATGGAAATAGGCCGTACCAGTGCTACTTAGAGACGGCTGGAGTATATTCGTAAAACAAGTGTACTAGGAGGAATCCTTGGAGAAGATGTAAATTTTTAGAGGATACATAGCTTTAAACACAGAAAAGGAAAGGTGAACAAAAATACAAGGTGACAGGCACAGGAGAAACGGAAAACAAACTAGCATGGCTTGGATTAGAAAAATGTACCACTATACGGCACAAAAATGGTTGGTTTAAGAGGTATATGGCGTTTTATAGTTACTTCTGTTAAAAAAGCATTACTTACAAAATACATAAAAATAAGATTATTACTGTAACCGTAAGAGAGGCCTCACATGTCTATATGAATCCCTGGTTCGAAGTACAAATCAAATTAAAAAAATAAATAAATGATGAATTTCCATTTTAAGTGATGTTTATGTTAGGGAAAGAAAACTCTTTGTCTTCTTTCGGCTGTTCCCGTTAGGGGTTGCTGTGCTTGGCTAATGGATAAGAAAGTACAGTGTACACTTACCATAAATGTAGATGTTCGAGTGTATTCACTGCTGCAGTCATTACATTTGGGTTATCTGCTTGCAGGTAGCCCTCAGTTGGCCTGATTAGCAAAGTCTTGAGTCCTGCGTCGGTTGCTGTCTCATCTTCCATGATGTCAGGTAGTCAGGGGTATAAAGTATGCAGCCGACACCATTACATCAGTTTTTCTTGCCCCAGATGTCAGGTGCTCCCATAATGGGAAACAATTATATACAAGATTATACCTCCAACAAAAAGCAAATACACGAGAAAGCTTTAAGCACAGTAAAAAAAGAATAGAGGTATAAGTCAATAGAAGTCAGGGGGCTGGAGGGAGGGTAACCAGGACTGCAACAATGAATACACTCGAACAGCTACATTTATGGTAAGTGTACACAACTGTACTATGTTCTTCGTGTTTCACTGTCACAGTCATTACCATTTGGGTAGATTCCCAAAGCTAAGGATGGGAGGAGGCAATTAGATAGCATTAGGACCAGCTATAAGGCCCTGCAAGACTGCAGTGGCAAAACCAGCTCTGGATTTTGAAAAAATTGGCAAGTGGTAATGCTTGGTGAAGGTATGTACAGAGCTC
This sequence comes from Protopterus annectens, assembly GCF_019279795.1. Lineage (NCBI taxonomy): Eukaryota > Metazoa > Chordata > Ceratodontiformes > Protopteridae > Protopterus > Protopterus annectens. The sequence goes on along the minus strand of NC_056745.1, from coordinate 1,039,046,771 downwards.
CAGGTAGCAGCTTCTAGGATGTCCCTGGTAGGGACACCTCTGAGAAAGGCTGTAGAGGTAGATGCAGCCCTGGTGGAATGCAGTCTTATCCCCTGTGGGGCAGGTTTTCCATGGTGCTTATAACAGAAATGAATGCAGTGGCCTATCCACTTAAAAATGGTTTGCTTTGAAAAGGCATTCCCCTCTGCCCCTGCAGCAAATGCAACCAGCAGCTGTTCAGATTTCCTGAGAGGTTTAGTCCTGTCCAAGTAAAATCTACATTGTCTGTGCACGTCCAAGGAGTGCAGTATTTGTTCCCCTTTGTTCTGTGGATTAGAAAAGAAGGTTGGCAGATGAATGGACTGATTAAGGGCCACACTGGATACCACCTTGGGCATAAAGGAGGGATTGGTCCTGAGGGACACCCTGTCAGCATGAAAGATGATGAAAGGCTCCACTGCCATGCGGGCCTGTAATTCAGACACTCTTCTTGCTGAAGTGATGGCTAGAAGGAAGGCTGTTTTCCAAGAAAGGAATTTCAACTCTGCATTTGCAGCTGGCTCAAAGTGAGGTAGAATGAGCTTTTCCAATACAAAGTTAAGGTTCCAGGCTGGAGTAGGTGCTCTCCTGAGTAGTCTTAAGTTTTTGGCCCCTCTGAGGAATTGCTTCATCAGTGGATGAGAGAAGTGGGGTGGCTTTGCATTATAATGAGCTGAAATGGCCAAGGCCCTTGTGAAGCATCTCAGTTAAGTATTGAAGAATGTGCAGTAAATTGGGCACTGTTGTGTCCATCTCCTGAGTTTGGCTCCAAGAACAGAATCTTTTCCATTTTTCAGCATAGGATTTTCTAGTACTGGGCCTCCTTGCCTCCAGAATGACATCCATCACTTGCTTACTGAGGGATGGGAACGGAGAAATCATGTAATTAGCCAGGCTGCAAGGTTCAGGGTTTGAAGCTGTGGGTGCAGAATCTGACCCTCCTGCTAGGACAGCAGGGCAGGGGCCTGAGGCAGGTGCCATGGTTCCAGAAGTGACACACTGCGCAGGAGGGGATACCAGTGTTGGCGTGGCCAGTCTGGTGCAATAAGTATTGCCCTTGGCTTGTCCTGTTTGATCTTTAGTAGCACTTTGGAGAGGAGAGGCAGAGGGAGAAAGGCATAAACTGATAGGTTTTTCAAGGTGAAGGACAGGGCATCCACTTTTTAAGCTTGTCTGTGGGGAGTCCTTGTCCAGAATTTGTCCAATTGGTAGTTCTGAGGAGAGGCAAATAGGTCTATCTCTGGGCTCCCCCATTTGTTTCTCAAAATGTTGAATATCTTTGGTTCCAGTTTCCACTCATGTGGGGCCATGAGGTTTCTGCTTAGGTAGTCTGCCAGTGTATTTAGCTTGCCTGGCAGGAACTGAGTTTGTAGGTGCACTTAGTAGCTCAAGGCTGTGTTCCACAGAGCCATGGCTAGTCTGCAGAGAGGGTATGAGTGGGTTTACCACATAACAGTGGTGTTGTCCATCTTTACCAATAACTGTCCTGGAAGAATGTGGTCCTTGAAGGCTGTCAGTGCATTCTGTACAGCTAACATTTCTTTTTGATTGATATGCAGGTGCATTTGACTCTGGTTCCATTTGCCCTGAATGCACTGCCCTGCCAAGTGAGCCCCCCATGCATAGTCTGATGCATCTGTTGTTAGGGTTTGGGTGGCAGGGGGTAGAGTGAATGGCAGTCCCTTGCTGTGGTGGCAGGCCTCTGCCCACCAAAGGAACTCTGTCTTTAAGCAAGGTATGATAGGAATCATTGATTCTAGGTCCTGAGAATGTTGACCCCCATAGGCTTTTTAGATACCATTGTAGTTTCCTCATATGCAGTCTTGCATATGGAATTAATAGAATGCAGGAGGCCATGAACCCCAGGGCTTGCAGTATTTTCCTTCCAGACTCTTTGGACAGGTCTTTGTGGCCAGTAGTTTGAAGTAGGCTGTCAAATGAACTTGTTTCTCTGGCGTGAGGTAGGCCATCTGTGAAGCTGTATTCAAGCTTGCTCCCAGGAATACAATTTGTTGGCAGGGTACTAGATACGACTTCCTTTTGTTTACGGTGTACCCCAGAGAAGTTAGTAGTTTCTTTACAAATGCCAGATGATTTAATAGTATTGTCCTGGCTTTCTGCCTGAATTAGACAATCGTCCAGGTATGGGTATATTTGAATATTTCTTTGCCTGCAAAATGAAATGACTGGAGCTAGGTACTTTGTGAATACCTTGGGTGCAGTAGATAAGCCAAAGGGCAGTGCAGAGAACTGCATGTAGCCTGCTCTGAAGCATAGCTATCTTCTGCAAGATTCCCTTATTGGGATGTGCAGGTAGGCTTCCTTTAAATCCAGTGTTGTCAACCAGGCATTTTTGCCAAACATGGGAAGCAACTGATGAAGAGTTAGCATTTTGAATTTTGGAATTACCAAAAAAGTGTTTAGGATTGACAGGTCCAGGATAGGATGCCAGGAATTGTCTTTTCTGGGTACCAGGAAAAGTCTTGAGTAAAAACCTTGTCCCCATTCCTCTTCAGGGGCAGGCTGAATAGCTCTGATGCTTAGAAGAGAGAAAACTTGCTTTTGAGCCTCTGCCCACTGATTTGGAGGTAGGTCTTGCCCAACCGTTTGGGGTTGGTATGGAGTGGATGTGGAATCTGTATCCTTGGGAAACTATATTTAAAACCCACTTGTCTTGGGTAATGAATTCCCAGTTTTTTGCATGCAGGGCAATCTTTCCCCCTAAAGGAACAATCAGTTTAGCAAGGCTTGGAAGGTTTAAAGTTAAGTCATTGTGACAGTTTACCATAGGGGGGTGTCTTACTACTTCCAGTTTTGGAAGTGGAAGCCCACCACTGTTTAGGCCTGTGACTACCTTGAGACTGAAGCCTGGATGGTCTACTGGTTCTGGGTTTGGACTGAGAAGGCCTGGAAGAGGCAGGAAAGGACCAATTCTTAAAAGGCCAGTGCCTACTGAATCTGGGAGGCTGTACTTGCAGGAAATCTTTAACAGTTTGCATAGATTTAGCTTTTTCCTCCATCGTTTTAAGTACTTCTGCTTTGTTGCCAAACAGGTGGTCTTGGTTTAAGGAAGCATCCAGTAATTTAGTTTTAACATGATCTGGCAAAGACTGCTCCTTAAGCCAAGCATGCCTTCTAAGTACAGACCCAGTGACGGCAGCCCTGCAAAATGGCTCTAATGAATCAAAATCACACTGCAAAGTATGTTTTCCAACTTGTTCAGCAGAATGCATTAAATCCTGTAATTCTTTATTTTCAGCACAGTCAGGAATCAACGTCATTTTCTGTTTAAGCAATCCAATTATATGCTGCTGATACTTTAACATATGATACTGGCAGTTTAAGGGCCTGATGGCCAAAGTTGCAGAAGTGTATACCTTCTTACCCATCTGTCTGGGGCCCTGGAATCTCTACTAGAGAGGGTAGGATTTTTGGCAGTAGTAGCCTTAATGTCTTTGGGTCGCTGTGAAATGGTCTCAGGGTCGGCATGTAGGATTCTTAAATAGGAACTTGTGAGAGTCAGGTACTCTGTAATACTTGTCAGGTTTTCTGTGAGCTGGAGGTAAAGTGTCAGGGGCCAGGCTAGATTCCAAGAAGGTATCATCTACAATGTCTAGTACAGGAGGGATAACTAAAGGGCTGTGTTGGGGTAGGAGTAAGAATTCTCTAAGCCTCTTTTTGGAGTCAGAATAACCCTGGCTTTCCCAGTGGAAATGCTCCCTAAGAGTATGCAAAGTTTCACCAAAAGAGAAATCCTCTGGGGGGGAAGCAGAGGGAATGGAGTCCTCTGCATCAGAATCCTCATGGGTAGATAAGGGCAACTCCTGGTCATCAGAGAAAAGAGAAATTACAGAATCCTGATCAGAAGAATCAGCAGGAATATCAGTTCTAGGTCTCTTAGAGGGAGAAGGGTGGCTTCCCCTGATTAGAGTAATAAGGTCTTTAGCCATTCTTATCATTTGTTTTTTTAGGTATACGGGTCTGGGAGTCGGTTTTCTAAGCGTAGGTTGAGTTTTAGGCCTTGAAGAAGAAGATGGCGTTGGTTTAATATGCAAGTCAGTAGGCCTGAATACACCCTCAGAAGCCAGTGCCTGCACAGCGGCTGCGGACCCATCCAAGGTAGAGACATCCACAGGTTCCACAGTCGAAGAAGCGTCTCGCGGCATACTGGACTCCGAATGGGTCTCAGTAGAGGCTGATAAGTAGAAGTAGCAGGTATCAGGGGCTGCAAAAGCGCTTCACTGAGTACCGGCAAACTGGCGACTAGTTTAGGAGAAACGTCATCGGCAGCTTTGGACCTATGCGGTCTGTCTCTGTCTTTATCTTTGCTTTTTTTTCGGAATGTCGGTAGTCAGGTGGCTTACTGAAGCCATTTCTGGATAATTGAATCGAGTACCAAAATATTTACATGCAAAAATGAACCGACGACGAATAGTTCGAGGTTTGAATAAGGCACAAAACCGACAGCAAGGTACATCGTGGTCTAGGCCTAAGCAAGGAATGCAGTACAAATGAAAATCTTTATGAGGTATTTGCTTTCCACAAGAAATACAATTGTTAACTTTTACTGACATCGGTATAGAGCAAGAAAAAGGATCCCCAATGGGGTACTTAGCTTAGCTGAAGACTTCGGATCTGAAACTCGAAAAAGAAAATTTCAGGAGTCGGCTGACCAGCACTTGCGAACTGCTTCTGGCACAGAACAGCAAGAAAGACTGATGTAATGGCATCGGCTGCATGCTTTATACCCCTGACTACCTGAAGTCATGGAAGATGAGACAGCGACTGATGCATGACCCAAGACTTTGATAATAAGGCCGACTGAGGGCTACCTGCAAGCAGATAACCCAAATGTAATCACTGCAACAGTGAAACATGAAGAACATCAACATGTTAATGAAACAAAACTACTCAAGAGTAAGGGGGATACAAAGCTAGAAAGCACACACTCAAGTGAAGAACAAGAAAAGAAGTACTTTACAGACAGAATGACAGATACAGGGTAAACCTTCCAGTAGTAATTAAGTAAAGACAGTAGTCTAATTCAGAAATGCACTGGATAAGCCTACATAAGCCATAGTGAATGGAAAAGAAAGAAATGCAAATCTTGATGCGAAGTAAAAACTGCTTATTATAGAAGGCAGTGGAAAGGGACAGGCATTCTTTCACTACGCGTTGTCTTTATATGACTGTGTTGTTTTATGAAAGCACTAAAAACATTTTCACTTCTGTGAGCACTATTACTGCTCAAGGTGCTTATTTTTGTTGTTGCACAGAAATGCAGTTTGGATGTAGCAGACTGGCTATATGTGTTTTTTTTTTTTTTTTTTTTGAGGCCAGAAATCTCTCACTTACAAGAACTAGTTATCAGAAAGAATCCCAAACAGTACAGAAAAAATTAGGTTTACAGCATAAACACACAGAAAAGTTAGAGCGAAGTACTAACACACATGGGCACTTACGCAGCTGAGTGGTTCCAAAACACACACACAGGTTTTGTTCTTTCTTCTGTTTCCAGCATTGTGTATTCTACTGTGAATGGCCTTTCAAGTACACTGGGCTGGGGATCACCCTCCTTGTGAACTGTGATGCTCACAACCGGTGTATTAATGACTGGTCGGTTCGGCAGCCTGCAGAACAAAGATACATCAAGGGGAGTATATAAGCTAAATAAGCATCTTGGCAAATAAAACACAAAAAAAGCCTTCAAAACTCAGAACAAACTGCATAAATACACAGAACATGATTATTTTAGAAACCATGTAAATAAATATGTAAGGAATTATTTGAGTCTAACCAATGTTTCTAAATCATATGAAATCTAATTTAACCATTATAAAAAGAGGTTGTCATCCTTGGTAGAAAGAAGAGCTCTGCATGCAACATAATACTAGAAAAATTGAGTTCTGGTGTTCCTAGGAGTCCAGTGGAGAGGACAGTGAGACCAATATGGTACCAATATCGCTAACGGTTAACGTTTTCCCAAAGTCTGTCCTGTTATAATTATAAAAATGAGAAGAATGACAGCAAACATAAGTTAATTATTAGACTGTGCTGCACATAAATGCACATAGTCTATCAGCTATCCATTACACACAGCAGGTTTTTGACACACTTGTACTGTAACTTAGGCCGAGCATTTCAGCATGAATAAGCTGAACAGAAGAGATGTAACAGTACTTCAGCATGATGTATTAGCTTACCAGACTACCAACGACACACAGTTTGCAGTGTCCCCCTTTTCATCTCACTAACATCTTTAAAGTAATCTTGTACATTTAGGTTTACTACAGTGAGCTCCATGACGCATGAATTTTTACTAATTTTAAAAGGAAAAAGTACTGCTTTTAAGCTAACATGAGCCTTTGTAAGGTTATAGACACATCACTCAGAAATGCTACTGCCAATGGTATTTTTGAACAATTAACCACTCCATTCAAAAGAAATAACATTTACTTGTTCTAGCAGTGCAACAACATTCTATTCAAGATCATTCCAATGCCAATAATTATGAGCATAATATGTTGACTTAACTTTTTTTTTCACATGTATAATTGTACACATTCTTACTTTTCAAATTCCATATGCTTCACTCATATTTACTGTAACAGTCCACTGTGCAGTACATCCAATTTTAGGATTACACATGATACATGAAAGCATACTCTCAATGAGGAACTACCAGCATGCCAACTAACAATAGTGGTGCAAGCCCTGATAATGGACTAGGCCATAGCTTTAAAATGGTTTACGACTGAAATTACGAAGTGCCTGTACTCAAACAACATGTGTTTGAAAGGGACTTTTCCAATGGGCACAATGCAGAACCAGAATACATTGAATACATAACACTGAATGACTGAGTTCAGAATTGTGAGTGGAGATCATCGCGGTTCAGTGGGGAACAGGGAATTAACCCATTTCCTCACTGTAGTGTGATCTCAGAGTTGGTATATGCAATTTGCAGGGGGCATGGGGGGGGTTGCAGGGGGACTTGCCCCCCTGCAAAATAGTAAAATACACACGCTGTTGACTGCAGAGTGTAACAGTATGTTATGCTGCACAGTTTGGGTGACTGACGTCACCTCCTGCTATGTTGAATCCATCGAACCACAGGTGTCGATGTACTCAGTTTCTACTTGGATGCTTGCTCGATGTTACAGATTTCCACATTTTGGGTCGACAAATGCATTTTCATGATTTCAACAGTAAACCCTTTAAAACACGTCTGTGATCACCAGCAGAAAAAAAATATTCAACTGTGTCTTAAAACACATCCAAACATCCATCTGCAATGATTATTATACAGTTTGGAGTCCATTGCTAGTAAAACACCAGGCATAATAGGCACGAAGGTATGAAAAGTACTTAGTATGTCATAAATTCATCTAAATACATTTATTTTGTTTGGAAAATCTTTAGCCAGGATGGTCCAGTATCTTCCTTTGAAGCATTGCTTGTGAAAAGCGTTGCTCCTTTTCCATTTAAGATCAAAGGAATAAAAGGAATATGTACAGCACTGTTGAATAAACCATAACCAAAACAGTAAAAAAAAAATTATAAATTAATATAAGCTATGTCATCAAAATTAAAACAGTACACATTTGTAGAAGAGCATCACTGACAATGGTGAAAACAAGGCATCATTTTAAAGGTAGAAAATGTAATCCAAGAAGCTCTGGTACATACAAAACAAGGCTATGAATAAATGTTGTAATTGCAGATACTGCACATATTAGAGTCATCATCTATAATCACAAATGAAAAAGGCAAAGGCTTCACAGAACATTACAAACTCTACTACATGTCCATTAATGGACTCAGTCCTTCATGTCCAGTGGTGTATATCACAGTAAAATTCAAAACAGTATACATACTTTGACACACTCCATATGTCCATAAGTGCATCTCTGCACTACATCCTTGTTTGGTTTCTACTGATACATGGAATGGTACCCACTGTTATGATCAGTTGCATTCAGTTAGTATACATGCAATCTGAATTTAATTATCCATGTACTCTGGCTGAACTCTCTTATTTCTTAAAATTGCAGCATAAAGGGGAACTGTTTACCTTAATTCTAAATCTGTTCAAATACATTGTCCGTAAAAATCTTGGGCATCTGGAATGCAATACAACAAATGCAAGCCTAGAAATGCTAACAGGTACAACTTTTGGAAAACATAATTTGTAGTTAAAGTTGCAAATCATCTCGTCACTAATGTACAGGCTATATATTTTGGGTATTTAGTAAAATTCTGAATGTTGTTTCTAAGCATTAACCTTCACATCCAATGACAATATGAAGTCAAATTGCTAAAACAGCCATGCTACAACAGAATAAATTATGGAAGAAGTTCTTCACTAATCAGACATGTTATGTTTAAACAACAAGCTGGACTGATGGGCAGTTTCTCAAAGCTGGGACATCCTTTCAAACTGGTATCAGAAAGTTTGTCTGCAAAAAAGGTAATGGCAAAAGATTAGAATCTGTCTAACCAACTATTATACATCTGCACAACTTTCAGATTCTATAGTTTGAGCCTGAAGATTAGAAGCCCCACAGAATGTGTCAAACCTTTTACATCATACACCACTCTAGTCTTACATATTCAAAAGTACATGTACCATCTGTTTACAGGGCTTATCACCTGAATCTCTTACTTCTGTTGACACCTCCTTTTGAATGAATGGTACACCTCATGATGCAAATATCCCAAATAAGGTATCAAGAGCAGTTTGAACAGCATTAGAAAAATTAATGCACCTCAGAAATCTGAAATCATCTACGCTGTTTAAAACAGGAATCACAAATGACAATGGGACAGAATACAATGATAGCTAGGTTCTGCCACAAGAGAGCATAACTGGTGTGACGAGGGAGAAGATTCTTCTGAGCTATGATGTAGAATCAGAATTGCCTAGACATGGTAAAGTCTTGCTGTCTCTAATTATGTTGGCTGCCAAAAAATGCAATTATTAGAAAATGGAAATCAAAATCTAAACCTACTATATTAGAAGTAGTGAATATAGTAACAGAGAGAAAACAATTTGAACTGAGATCTTTAGAAAAAGGTAGGAGTAAACTACATAAGAAAAAAATGGGAATTGTGTAAACAATACATACAGGGGAGGAATGAGGTTTAAAAGAAGGCAGGACTTAAATCAACTATGTAATGTTTGAATGAAAAAGATTGGGTAAATTATAAGTGATGTATAATATTTGCAACTGGGAGTGTGTCAGTGTGTCAGTATTGTTTGTGATGTAAAATGCTTGCAACCAGGATTGTCTCTCTGTAGTTTGTTTTCATTTATATAAATGTATGATTGCTTATGTCATTAAGTGATGGTTTAATAAAGATGTTTCTTGTTTAAAAAGACAGGGGCAGGAATTGAATAATTTATGTTAAGTACATGATATATAGCAATACACGTGAAGCGTAATGTTTATTAATTTTAACTTGCTAATACAGTTTGATTACTTTTGTATAAATGTGAACGTGCCTATGTCACAAGTGATAATTCAATAAAGGTGTTTAAAAAATGGCTACTACAGAAAGATGGGAAAAGGTATGTCAAATACGCTGCTTTATAGCTGCACTGATTGGTATCTCTACAGAAGTTGGATTTAGGGTAGTAACAGAGCATAGAGGGCAAAAAAATAGAAGAAAATACATTAAGTTACAATGAAAAAATATACTTCAGTTACAACTACAGGTATTCAACATCAGAGAGGGGAATTAGGTGGAGCTATATGGACATATGTTGAGTAAAAGAGCTGCAAGACAAAAAAAGTCAGGGAAAGCCAATGGATTACACATAAAAAGGCATTGGAAGAGGAATGAGGTGTATATTTAGCAATGCAAGAAAATACATAAAAAAATCTGTACTACTTAACAAATTAAGAAAATGAGGGTGGAATGGTTTTGCAATTGTCTGTGGAGTGGACCTCAGAAGTAGTAGGCCAGCAAATGTTCTGGGCAGTTAAACAGGCAAGCAAAATCTAAAAAAAAACAGGTATGCATGGTGCTGTGGGGTGGTCTGTAGTGAACTGTATAAAATATGAAAAATAATGCTGTATGCAAAGCATGTGACCGATTGAAGACTGATAACTCTTCTTCCTAGGCCAGTCTACAGAAGTTCACATAAGTTTGAGCATTTTTCCAAAGGAGGGTCCAGCAGGCGAGAAGCTATAGGGAGGCAAAGTCTCATTATCCTAGTCAACAATTCTCTCTTAACGTCTGGCCATTTAAGTCATAGCATCAGCCTTTAAAAATCATGCTGGAAGATCAGAAAGAGGAGTACTTTCCCTTTCTTTTTTTTAATTAGAAAATGTTTATACATATTACACTCTTGGTTTATTTATTTATGTACATACCTTTTCCTTTCAAATTAGTGAAGAAAATCAGTTACTTGAGGAGAAGAATGGCCAAATACGAGGGCAAAGATCATAGGACTATATCTACGGCATAGCAGCTTTGAGGTATGCTTGTCAGTACCAGAAACATGAAACTCTCTATCCTTATAATACCCCTTCCCAGAGGAAGACAGATATATACATACAGATAGAGAGATAGATAGATAGACACTACCATGTACTTAGCTCTGGCAAATTTTAGCCTGCACTGATTTGATGTGTTACACAATTAACAAATGGCAAGGGGATGCAGTGTATGAGATTATGTGCACCTTGCATCAAAGAAGACCCATACTTGTTAAGGTGATGCTGGGTAAACACAAGCCTACATGGGGCCTCCTTCAGTTGGCATCAAATCAAGCTCTATCAAAAGTGCATTCCTACTTCCCAGCAGACATCCAGCAAATACATACATCTAACCCTATGATCACCTGGCAATTGAACACCTGTAGAAATCTTCTTAAATGTATCCAGCAAGTCTTCCTCAGCTCAATGGCAGTTGAGAGGAGTAGGCTTGTCCAGCCTGATTAAAAATGTTAAATCTTCAATGGAGAGAGTCAAGGGCTTACTTTCTGTGAGCTACCTAGCATAATCATGCTCAGGTTGCTAGAGTACAGGGTAAATAGCACCTAGACTCCAGGGTTCTCTGAACAAGGAGGTGCTGGGGGCATCTTTTCTGCTGCCCTTACAGCTTGATCCCCTGCAAGCCAAGGTAAAGAAGGCAGCATGAGAACAACAGGAAGCTGGCACAGTGGCAGATTTATCAGGAGGCTTTGGCCTGTGCCTAGCCACCAGTTCAAACTACTTTCTCACTTTGGCAAAATCATGACATGGGATCATGCGAGGAACTCTCCTGCTGATCCTCATCTGGGTCACATGCCAAGGAAACCATCTTGCATGAGGTAAAGTAATCCTCTAGTTTTCTTTACCTCCTTCTTTGCGCTGGGCTTAAGTGCTGACACTTAGGCAATTTATAACACCATGCAGGTCCACTAGGAAATATGACCAGTGTTGGTGAGGGTCCCAGCTGGTGACTTGACACCCACAGGAACACCTGAAGGTTTTATTGTGATTTAGGGACTGGATATCGGAACTTTCTAATGATACATAAAGATTGAGATCCAAACTATGAGACTGGCGAAAATTAAAGTACAGTTGTATAAGTAAACTTACTATAACAGTAGATGTTCAAATGATCACTACTGCAGTAGCCTTAGTTGTTGTGTCTTTCGGCTTTTCCTGGTTAGGGGTTGACACAGTGGAACTCCGGTCCGCTAATAATTGGCAGTTGATTTTTACATGCTGAGTTGCCGGCCCTAACGCACAACCTTCAACGAATGTACGTCCATTCACGCATGTCTCCACAGAAGACACTCTAGCTGAGAATCAAATGGGACACCATCTTGCTGTGAGGCGACAACGCTACTGCGCAACCACCACTGCGGCAGTAGCCTTAGTTATGCGGGTTATATCCTGCTTACAAAGCTTTTGGGCACCTTCCATGTGCTCAGACTGTTAGGCAGCTTGAACTGAACTCCCTAAAAACAAACACAGTGTACATAAATGGACTACTATGTTCTCTCTCTCTCTCTTTTTTTTATACATGAAACTTAAGTTACATAAGGTGCTTCCACCAGCCTGTATTAACCACCAGGAAAAAACAGATGCATATTTTAAACAGTTCCTCTCTGATCTTTAATTTTTGATATAGGCAACTTAAGAGCATTATTTTGGTTAGAGTGTTAGTTACCTAGTCTTTTTAAGTGGTGTTTCACTCTGCTGTACAAACATTAAAAGCTACTTACTGATTCATTGATTGAATATACAATTTACAAATAGTCCTGCATCAAGTTTAAGATGTATGTATTAATTTAATGAGTCTGAAGTGATCATATTCTTGGCCCAGTGAGCCCTAGACAATAGCTGAGTTCACTCTAAATTTATCAATTAATTATCCTGGTTAACAAATATAAATAAAATTCACACACAGACAAGGCCAGACCCAACACAAGGGTCCCTAGGCAGCTGGGGGCCCCCAAAAAGCATTAAATAATCCAACATGTCTCGTTTTCCCCATATTATCTACCAATCCTTTTTAAACTACAATCTCAAGCAAGCAGGTGAACATCCCTGATGACCCAATGGTTTTTGGTTTCTTCCATCTGGGGTAGGCGGGTGGGGGTATTTTCCATTTTTTCCCCTTTACTTTAAATCTGAACCTTCACCGTGACTCCGCCCTTCCCCCCTCCCCATTAGTCCATTCCCTTCCTCCTTATCTCTACCCCATTAGTCTGTTCAAACCCCCGACTCATTTGGGAATGGTTCAGGTTTATAACTGATTAATATGTAACATGCCCGATTTGACATTGCTATTAAAGTTTGCGGAAAATACAAACAATTTCAGAACAACCAAACCAGATCCACTTAAGTGCTGCTGAATATACTTGTACATGTAATGTAGTCCCGCCGACTACCAGTGCCAAAAAGACTCAGTGGACTATGATCGTGGATGGACTTCGTGTCCTAAAGTAATTTAAAAGTAAGTGTTAACTAAAACTATAAGTGCTGCAACAGAAGACAACCCCTTGCTGTTGTTATGGACTGGATGGAGTTGTAGCTTGCAAGCTGAAATTACAATTGCACCTGTCCACAATCCACAGTGCAGATTCTATCACTTGAGTTAAGTGAATGAACAGCTGAGCACAAGATAATCTTAATAGTTAAGACAGGATTTGGGACTCCTAGAATAGGCAAAATATAGCTAGTAGCTATAGCTCGTAGCTGTTAGTTACTATAAATGTTTTTAAAATTATTACTACTATAATTATTTAACTGTAACAGCAGTGAAGGTTCATTTTGGTGGTATTTTCTTAGCCTTTCAGTACCCAGTCTGGAATTGAGATGAGAGTTATATTTTCTTGTGGCAGTTTTGCTTGGCCAGCACTGAAATTCAGCAGTTGCTGACAATGCACTGTGTTGGCCATTGACCAAGAGTGATGATCCCTTGCTGTCACCAAATCAATGATGATGACCACATCTCTGAAGCCAGAGCCAGCCCAGCAGGAGAACTGATATTCTCCCTCTTATTTTTGTTAGCATCTGGCTGTGTACTGGTAGTCATGAAATGGTTGAACTTCTGGTAAATTAATGATGCAGAGCTTAACTCAAACATCCTTGATTTTTTAAGACTATCCTCAAGTTTGCCTCAAGGTCTAGTAATTGTTTTGATCTGTGCTTTGCAAAATTGTGGTTTTCGGATAAATTTTTGAAGACAGTCTGGAGTCATTACAATAGCAGCAAGACCATTGAGTTTCAGACTTCATATCATTCAGAAAATGCATGTTAAAACAAACCTTGCATTTTATCAACTTTTTTAGCTATACAAGAGCAATACTATCCCTAACTTTGTGCCTTTTGTCCATTTTCTTGTTAAAGGTTCATAGGTTCATAGCTAGGTACTAGACAATTGGCCCTAGGGCCTACATAAGTCTAACCAAACGTTACCCTGGCTTTTGTCACCCAAGAAAATTATTTTCCTGTGCCCCTGTCAAGCAGAGCCAGAGAAGTGATCCCCGGTGTGAATCTCCTATCTCCCATCCAATCATCAAGATTTTTCTTGAAGAGTGCTAATGAGGAGCTTTGTTTGATATAGATAGGTAATTTGTTCCAGAGTATTGGAAGTCTCTGGGACAGGAATCTATCCCTCCAGTATGTTCTGTTTATTGTGGTGAGAAGGTTTAGGTCCCTAGAGCAAGTAGCTCAGAGGGATTGGGATTTCTTTAAGTGGAGCATGTCCAACAGCTTTGGGTTTGACATAGCTTTGTATGTTAAGCAGAGATCGCCTCTGAGTAGGCGATATGTGACAGAGTAAAGCTGGGGTTTTTTGAGACGGTCTGCGTAGGGCATCTGTTTGAAGTCGGTAATCCTCTTTGTGAGGTATTTCTGCGGCCTTTCCAGTTGTTGATGTCTTGTGAGGTACACACCAAAAGGGGCATTGTACTCTATAATGAGTCTAATGAGTGATGAGTAGAGGAGAACAATGACCTCCTTTTTCCTGGATGAGAAACATTTTGTGATGAGGTGTGCCACTTAGAAGGATTTCCTGGCTACTGTGGCGATGTGATTATCAAAGGAGAGACTACTGTCCACCTGTGTCCCAAGGTCTCTTATCACACTTTCGGTGTTAAGTAGACTACCGCCTATGTGGTAGTTCATGGGTACAGGGTTTTTACCAAAAGGGATGACAATGCACTTTTTGGCACTGAGCTTGAGGCCATGGCTTTGACACCAGGCATCTGTCTCAGTGAGGCCCTTTTGTAGGATGTCCACATCATTAGGAGTTTTGATTATGGCTTCTTGTTTGCAGTCATCTGCGAACTTTGTTAGCCAAAGACCTTCTGTATTAGGAAAAAACAATAACACTGGTGTTAGCCTCTACTTCAGAGACTTCGATACCAAACAGGAGAGGACCCAGGACTGAACCCTGTGGTACTCCACTTGTCAGTGGTCTGAAGTTGGATTTAGAGTCTGCTACTTTCACAGTGTGAGTTCTGTCAGTGAGCCAGTTAGCAACCCATCTTGTGACATAGGGATTTATACCTAGTTTAGTGAGTTTATCTATAATTCCAGTGTTGGGGATGTTGTCGAAAGCCTTGGCGAGATCCAGATAGGCTGTGTGAACCACCTTACCCTCATCTACGGCTTTGGTGACTGCTTCAAAGAAGTCTATCAGGTTTAGGAGGCATGATCTGCCTTTTACAAACTTGAACTGGGTAGGGTCCAGAGTTTGGAGATTACCAATGTCATTGTTTATAAGTTCTATGGCAATACGTTATGCAATGAGGATTACAGTCAGTCAATAAATGATGCTAGACAAAGTTTCACATTTCTTGTTCTGCAAATGTTTACTGATTTTTGCCCTATCCTTCATAAAACGTTTGATTTTTAGGTCACAGTATTCAATTATCCATTCCATCCCAACACATGGAACAAATGGACAAAATATGAAACACGTAGTTACAGCTTATTAACAACTACAACTAGGAAGCTCACGGGATGTTTGAAATTCTGTTTGTTAATTATTTGTTAACTGGGTAAGCCCACTGGACACACTGTCCTTTTTCATGGGCAATCTAGAAACACTAAGTGACTTGCTCAGAGTTACACTATAAGCAAACGGTTCTCAATGTGTTTGCTGTAAAATTTTAAATAAGTTTTAACTCCAAATGTTTGGGATCGAGACAAAGTAGAGTTTGAATAGTGTTTTTATCGACAATTACACTTACACAATCCATTGAGGAAAAAAAAACTCATTTCCATACCTTAAACTTCTTCGGTCTGGATCGTAGCTCTCTGGCAGAAGCTGACCTACTGAGCGATATATTATCACAACAACTACAGCATACTGGCTGGTTTCGTCGAGTTGTCTTTTGGTCCTCTTGGAGAAGTTCCTATCATTATAGGGAGGATGGCTGCTTCCCTGACCTGGAGGATTTTTCTGACTGGAAGTCTTGTTTGCAGTCATCACTATAAATACAATATGTGAAAAAAAAAGATTCAATAAATCTCTACTTCATGATGCATCATAATGGATTATTGTATTGCTTCTCTCTATACTAGCATGTACAACTCTTACTAGGGGTGGCCTCTTGCTATTGGACTGCAGCCCTCCCAGCTGTAAAAGCAAATAAATAAATAAAATTAAAACAAAAAAGAAAAGAAAATAACATAAAATAACTAAAAAAGAAAATAAATAAAAAATGCGAACTCCCGGAACATCGCACATGCGCACACGCGTTTTCCGATATCCAGACTGCTGGTGAACCAGTCTGGAGCATGCGCACAAACTCCAGACTGTCTCGCCAGCAATCCGGATTCAGAAGACAGCAAGTACCTCCAAATATTCCAGAAGTCTATGCAGTTGTAACTGCACAGACTGGAAGGGGATCAGACTGCAACTTCCACAGGCTGGTACTCTCCCGGCGTGAAGGACTACATTGGTGCTCTGCTCTCGCGGGATCTACTGCTGCAGGGACCCTTGGATAAGGATTATGTATTCTTTGCTGCAGGGACTGATGGACCGTTGGACTTTTGCGGGATTTACTGTTGCAGGGACTGTTATTTATTATGGCTTGGACTTTGATTCAGGACTGCAAGATTATGTATTTGGCTGGCATCGTTGTTTCATGGACTTCGATTCAGGTACAAGGGTGTGTGTGTATGTGTACATATGTGCATGCCTGTGATTCTATGTGTGCATTTTTTTGAAAGACGAAAATAAGAAACAACGCATGACTGCATATACTGGGACTTACTGCTGTATGGTGAAACCTCCTAGTAAACTGCATCTGAAGGGTTTTTTTTCCTCAGAAGAAATAAACCCTTTTTTAAAGGCATGCCTGATGCTAGTGATGGCCATCTGAAAGCAATTAATGAAAGGTAGTCAATCAATACAAATGTACAGATCTAAGTTTCAGGTATGGCTTATGACCCTTGCATTGCTGCTTGTATTACAAATCACCTATATGTTTGTAATGATGTGTGCCTATTCCATCTGCCTTTTAGTGGTTAGCTAATACCTTATTCAGTGGCTTCTAAAATTTTTGTCACTTCTTCATTATTACCACATAAAACTTGCAAGCTGACTAAATGTTTTTCTGTACCAAGAATACCACCAAAATACAATTTGTAAGGCAACCAGTAGTTTTATTTTTGAAGACAGATGTGCTCCAACAGACCAGTAATGATAATGATGTTGTTGTGTCATCAGTCAGCACCGTGACTTTCATTGTTAAGGAAGAGATGGAGAGAAGGAGTCATGGTATACTTCCTACACCAAAGCGTGTGTGTATATGGATGTGTGTGTCCCAGTTGCAGTGGCTAGATAGAACATGTAACCTGGTGGTGGTTAGAGATCAGACTTGAACCCTATACCTTGAGTGCAGGTTACAAGAGCCTGAATTCCCTACCCAACACCATTTATGAAATTTTGCAGATTTTTGCCTCATATTTTGTTCTGTTCCTCATAACATCTATGGTTTCTGAATTCTGAAATTCTGAGATATTTGATGGTGCAGTGGAAGCAATGTTGCTTTGCAGCTACAGGTTCTCAGGTTTGATTCTTGGCTAGGGTGCCTTCTGTGTGGACTCTGCATGTTCTCCCTGTGTTTGTGTGGGTTTGCTCTAGTGTCCTCTCATGTTACAAAGACATGTCTGCATTATTTCTTCCTGGGCCTCTGCTGAAAATTGTTTTTTGTTCTGTCAGACTTTCCTGGTTAATAAATGTTAAATAAATAAAATTGACAGGCATTTGAATTTCAGACTTCATATTCTTCAGAAAGTACATAGTAACACAAAAACTTTTATTCTAGCAACTTTCTAAGTTTATAAGATGAATATTTGAACTTTGTCCCTATTTTTGGGACTGTATTTCCCCATTACTGGCTTCATCCAGGTTTTTTGTGCTAAGGTTGACAGCTATGGCAAGAACTGAATATGTTTGAAGGATGTATTCCCCCATTACTGGGTTTGTTCAGGTGTTTTGTGCTAAAAGGTTGACAGCTATGGTGAGAACCGAATTCACTAAATGATAGCCATTTAAGTTTCAGTCTTCCTCTCTTTCACAAAGCAGCTGATTTGGCATCGTGGCATGTTGCTCTGACTGTTTTGCACAGGGACATGGGCTCAAGACTGGGCAGTAAAATTATGGTGGTAACACATCATTTTATTCTAGCAACTTTCCAAGATTATACAAGCAATGTTTAATGTGTCCCTGATTTTTGGGCTTTTGTTCCCCCCAATACATTTTGGCTTTTTCCAGATATCTTGTGCTGCGAAGTTGAGTATTGAGTAGATTCCACAAGGAGCTGGGAGCTGAGAGCTGCAGGGGAAGAGAAGTTTAGAGCTGCTTATGCTGAGTCTGCTTGCATCAGCTTGCATTGTTAATAGCACAACAGGTTGTGTACTTAATTTTGATGCAGAAGGCTGTGGGTTCTAATCCCACAAGGGGTGGATGCTGCCGTACTGAGAATGTCTTCTTTGGCGAAGATACTAACTATGAACCTGTTATCAGTTTGCCATCCATTTCCTATTGCAATATTACTAGCTTATCATTTTTTTAATGTAATATAGGCAATTAATTCCTCAGGGGCAACAGACACTATTTGTAGATGAAACAATGAAATATAAAGTTGTTTGCTAGCAGCAACCTCTTCATTAATTACAGATCTCTTTAATGTGGAATTATTTAGATGACTTACTTCTGCAGAGATTATGCATATTTACTGATACTGGTGGATTGTATAAGTTGGAGTAGACTTTTTTTATGATTTAAATGTTCTTAATTGGGCAGTTTTTTCACTTTTGGTGCATGCATTTTGTTTCATTGTTTACTGGAAAAATGTTCAAAACAATACATTTAAAACACCTTCTAACAACCGTACTGTATTATACAAGGAATATAATTTAATACACTCAGGAATGTGTATCACACAACACATGTATGTTTTGTGTGCAAGGGGCCTATCATTTGAAAACAGGCCAAAGTTAATCTTTGTACTACCCAAATGTATTTTCTTTGAATGTGGATTTCACTGCTGTTTCAATGAATGTGAGTTTCAAGGGCAGAGTTTTAATGCTAATACTATTTTCATTGTGAGACTGCATTGCTTTGTTTAGCAGATGTTTGTGTTTGTGCTGTAAAATATAAAATAAAACTTACAAGTGAAATCTAAATCATCATAGAAGTAAAGCAGTAGACACATTGCAGTGTTTATGATAATGGGGCGAAATAGCCAAGTAATGGGACATTGGAATGGCTGCAGGGGGTGACTCCATTCGACCATGATTTTGTGAGGTGGAAGGATGGCAAACTCAGACAGCCCTGGCTCAGTTGAACTATACCTCTCAGCTGACCAGATTTTCACAGAATTAATAGATTTTTGCTTCTTCTTTTTGGTTTGTTCCTCATAAAATTTGTGGTTTTACGGCAAATCATTTAGGAATTAAGTCACTAAATAATGACAGACATTGAGTTTCAGACTTCATAACCTTCAGAAAAATGCATGCTAAAGCAAGACCTGTTCTATCAACTAAGTTTATACAAGAGCAATTGTTAGTACTGTTTGTATATTACTCCAATATATTCGGCCTTGTTCAGATTTCCTGCGTTAACAGGTTGAGAGGTACGTGCAGATTTGCTTTATAAAATTGGGCATATCCAAACCTCTCAGCTGTCCCTGATTTTGGCTCAAAATGTTGCTCTCCCTTTAATCCCTCCTCAAAATGTCAGTTTTGGAAGAAAACATGGAGGGTTTACAATTAATAAATAACTGTAATAATCAAAGTTATAGATTACTTTTATTTCAGAAATGCATGTAGATTTGTTTATTTTGTCAGCTGCTCAAGCTAACAGTGCTAATATTAAAAAGTGTCCATTCTTTGACAGGTTCCCAGCTGTATTGTGTGGCTATTTTATATTTTTGCATCACATTTTTGGTCCATTTTTCATAAAATTGTGTTTTTTCTGGCAAATTAGTGGCAAATCATTAAAGATTGAAGTAAGAAAATAATGACAGACATTTCAGTCTCAGATCTCATACCCTTCAGGAAATTCATACTAATGCAAGACCTACTATTCTATTAAAAAGTTTATAAGAACAATATTTAAATATTGTCCTTAATTTTGGGCCTGACTTTGTCCAGATTTCTTGCTCTGAGGTTGAGAGGTATGACAGATGTGTCAGGGTCTTTGCAGTCAGCCAGAGACATTTCAAGTTGTGACATACTTGCTGCACCCCACTCCCCCATGTAGTGACTCTGGATGTGTCCAAGCAAGGCAAGGAGCAGTTATGCAGTGTAAGTGTGTAGAGTATCCCCCCCATATCCTAGGTAGACACAAGTACTACATTGGCTTTTCATCTGTCTTGCTTGACTTTGCAGAATGCTCTGGATTTCTGTCATATTTTTATACTGTTGATTATGCTTATTATTCAGAAAGTGCCTGTTGCTCTATGTTTAAGTAGCAATTATTTCATGACCATCAGGTAAGCTTGTCTGAGATTGCAAGATGCAAGTAAGCTTACTGTTAAAGAATTACCAACACTGAAAGCCTTTTTGTTGTTGCCATGCAGAGAATACTTGCATAACTAGATAACGTATAAGCCTTGGATATTGAAATGCATATGACAGTATTTGTAATAAAGGACAAGATTACAGTATTTTAAGAAGCTCATTACCTTTGTTGGAGCCTTGCAGTCTTTACCCATAAACTAAACAGAATGCCAATCTATCGTGTGTGGTCTATAACTTGTGCAGTAATCCTTTAAGCAATTTATCTTGAGCTTGTTTCTTGTTTGCAGTTTATTTTTTACTCTGATCATGTTTTCCCAATGCAACAAGTAGATAGTTGTCAGGCAGCAGGTCTTTTTGGATAAGAAACATTTTTACAAGTGGAAGGTATCATTGCTACTTCCAGTATGTTACTTGGTACTTTTTATAAAGCTGAATATAAATTATAATTAGAACTGCAGTGCAAGGAGAAGTGGTTTGAGATGAGTGCTGCTTGTTTTTCTTGTACTTGATTTTGACCTGCATTTCAGTAATGTATTTAAAAAGTAATTTATTTTTTCATGTCTCACAACCTTTTTGTTTCCATGTAGATATTAAGTAAGCCGTCATGCAGCCAATGCATTGCAATATTGTTTTTCTTCTACACTTCATTTTGTCTCGACTGGACTCTCATAATGACAGTTTGGCACCCAGGGCAGCATATTTAATTAAAGTTCCAGTTTTTGTGGTTTTGAGCATAGTTTCTCCCCTTTCTAGTTGGCCACACCCATTCCCATTGGCACCACCCATTCAGCTGTCCTCTGCAGCCCCCCCCCTTCGATTTGAAGTCACCAACCGCCACTGACTCTTACTGACAAATAAATATGTCATCAGTGGATATCTGAAAATGTCATTACAAATGTGTACAGCACAAAGTCATGTATGACATAAGATAGTCTTCTGCAAAAAGAAATCATTTACCTGCTTCAATATAAGCTGTAATCACATGTGAATACAACCAATTAAATTTAGGAATACTCAACTTGAGAAATAGCCAGTTTTTCATTCATATAGGTGTAGCTTCTACTAGAACAATATACGAGTCCCATATCAGAAGAATTCATAATTTCAGTGGAATTACTAAAGATTTAATACCAATCCCTTCTCCCCTGCAATGATCCTGTTTTACAAACTCTGACGCCAACACTGTTAATTTTTCCTTCAATACCGAAGGTCAGGCAATTTTTATTTATTTACACATGGTTTAGCTGGCTAATTCCATTGAGGCCAATGGCCTCTTTTCAGGGAAGACACTGGTATTCATACTTACTAGAGGAAATTTGGCTAGGGCACTAGGGAACTTCCCCTACTCATCATTATTGCAAGTAGGACCCATTCTGGAGGAGCACTTCCTTTTTATGTTCCAGGCACAGAGGCACCCTAGAAAAACAGGAAGGCAGATGGAGAGAGAAGGAGATGATGCAGAGGTGAAAGAAATGGAAGAGGAAGCAAATATTAAGACCGGAGAATGTGTGCAGAATTAGTAGGAAGCGTTTCAAAGAAATATGTTTGATGGAGATGAGTTAGCGAATGAAGGATGCATAATTACAGCCTTCCAATTGGGAGAGTTGCGGGATGATTTACTTAAAGAAACAGTGGTGCAGAGTGAGACAGAAAATGAAGGAGATGTTTCCTGGAGGGGCATTATGGAGAAACTACAAAAGGAGGAAGCAGAGACAATCCTGAAGAACAGTGGTGAGATCGAAAATAAAACATGCAGAGAAAGTAAGATAAGGCAAAAGTAGAGTAGCAGAAAAGAAGACAGAAGAAAAAACGGACGTACGTGGTAAGGATTCAAAGTAAAGAAGACAAAGATATGGACAGGTATGAAGTATGGGACAATTTAATAGCTCTTTTGGATGTAAAAGCATATGAGGTAAGAACATTTATTCTTATTAACAAAGAGACATTTTGTAATATTATATTTCAGATTGTTTTATCAGAAACAAAGAAGGATTGTAACCCATGGAATCTTTATATGATAAAAGCATTTAACAGGGAAACAAAAAAGAAAATTCATGTACAAGTTTGAACAGAGGTAGACAGACTTTGAAAGAATATATGAAAACTTTATGCAAAGTAGTACTGGATATTGCAAAAGTTTATGACTTTATATACTGGTGGCTGGGATTGTACTATTGTATTAAAACAGAAAGAGAAAAAAAAACTATACATACACCAAGCATGATAAATATGGAGGGGAACATGAGTGTCATAAAATAGTGGAGAGAACCCAAAACATGTTTTTTGTGAAAAAGGAGGACATTTGATAAGTAACTGTGAAAAAAGAAAATGTTATATTTCTGGGGGAATGATAAAAAATTTGACTTGAAATGTTATCAATGTAAAAAACTTGTACATTTATGGATGTTCTGTAAAATGAAAACAAGAGTAAAGAAAAGGAAAAAGAAAGAGAAGAAAATGAACAAGAGAAGAAATTTTAGAAGTATAAAAAGTAGAAGAAAAATTAGATGAGGAAAAAAATAAAGAGGACATGGAAGAAGGGTCTGAAATAAGTGATGAAGAATACATAAATTGTGAGGTAGTAAAAGAAAAAAAAATTCTATTGATAAAAGGGTATACTACAGAAAACGAATATTTAAAGGAATAAGTACAAAAGAAAAAAGAAAGGAAATGGATGAAAAAGAACATATACAGCTAATGACTGGCGGTTGGTATAATGGTCAAGGTGTTTGACTCACAAACACAAATGTTTGAGTCTCATCTTTGAGAAAGAAATTGGCTAGACTCAGAATGGCCTATTAAAGGAAAACTCCACCTTAGAACTCAAAAATATATTTTTTTCTTTGTATCTTTGTGTTCAGAGCTATTTTAATGCCTCAAAATCACTCTTGAGTGCTTCTTTTATAATTTTAATGCGTTTCCCTCAAAATGGCGGATGATGAGGCCTGGCTCGGTAACGTTATCTTATTTTCTTGCTTTCATTCCTTAGTCATAGAATACATTTCATGTCTTTAAATACTCATGCTAGACATAACAAAGTGGTGTTTTCTCATGTGACTGAGAATGGCAGGATTGTCAAGCACTGTCATCTAAACACACCTTATATAAAAGAGCTACTTCTATGTTTCCCTGACTGAGCCTCATTTGTGTGTCTGTCAGAGATTGTTCTATGCTATAAATAGCTGTTAGCCAATTCCAGCAAAAGAAAATAGGTAAACAGCAGGGTTTCATAATGGGATTTTGTTTTTGTAGTTTTCAAAGAATGACAGCTCTTCCCCCATACTATCATGCTGTGGTTTGAAAACTCTCACTGCAGTAAATGATCCCTGCTGTACATTTACAAGTGACAAGTAGTAGGATTCCAAACTAACTCTGTCTGCTACTTCCAAATGCCTTCAGTGAGAAGTGTTTTTCTCTCTCATGAATGATGCATTAAAATGTGCTTTACTAGTTCTTTAATTATTTCTGTCAGGTTCACCCTCCTTATTTTTATTTCATATTTATTTATACTTTGGTAACCAGGAAAGTGAACTGGTCTCCCAGGACCCTTAATGGCAAAGATAACAACAAGTACTAAAATTTACTTAGCAATGCAAAGAAAAAAAAATACTGACATAAAGACATTGACCAAGACTGCATGTGCTACACATAGTCAATGACTGACCAAGTAAATCATTACGCAACATTTACTAGAATGTACACATTAATAATGTTCAAGTCTACTATGTTATTATAAATAATGAACTGTATGCACCCATATTGCGCACGCGCACACACTATATATATATATATATATATATATATATATATATATATATATATATATGTATATAGTATGTGTATAAAGTACATGTGTACAAAAAGGTGTGTGTGTAACAGAGAACTATATTAAATGCCTGTGTGTGTACTCCATGTCCTTTCAACAAAAACAAATTATTTTGCATAACTGTATGTGTGTCTACATATAAACACACACACAGATATATTCATGTGTTTGTATAAAAATGTATGTTTCATGTAGAATTTTATATGTGGAATGCAGTAGTGTTTAAATGCACGTCTGACTGCATATGTGTGTGTGTGTGTGTGTGTGTGTGTATATATATATAAATGCAAGTGCATTTAAACACAGTTAAGTACTTATGATTTCCTTTTCTTAATGTTTTTAATGCAAAACCACATAGTAAACATATGTTAAAGTAAATTCAGCTGCATATTATGGTTTCCATCAATGGTCACATTTCCTTTGTGGACTACAAAATGCTCATGTACTCTAGCACTGTAAGGACTGACTCAAAGTCAGTGGAAACCTCTTACCATGGATCTGCACACATACCAGGTATGCATCCCCCTCTGGAAGGATGTCACCAAAAAGCATAAAAGACCTTTTTATTTTAAGTATCAGTGCACCTAGTTGATAGAGTTGCCACCTGTCTCTCTTTCTGCAGTTCTGTCCTGTGTGTTGGTACTTTACAGAAAAACAAATATTTTCTGTAAATGTCACAGACATCTTTGATACTACATTTAAGTTAACTTAACATATAAACTATTACAAATAACCAACATTTAAAGTTAAGCATTTCAATACTGTGTTGCTGCTTATGTAAATTTGTCAGAAGAGTTGACAATTCCCTTTAAACTCCTGACTGATCTAATTGCTTTGTTATGCTAAAAAGGGGAGTGTTAAGTTCTCCTCCTCTGCAATAAAAACGGTGGAAAACAGTTCTGCAACTTTGTCTTTTTTACATCAGCTGCTGTGTTCCTGACACTAACAGAAATAACTGCCCATCTAAGACTGACAGCAGTTCCTGACAGGGTAACCTACAGATTTAACTGTCTATGATATGTCATGCAAGTGGACAAATTCCTCTGCAAAGTATGTGAGAAGTTGAGTTTAAGAAAAAAGTAGGTGGGCTTTCCCTTATTTTGACACCAACACAAGGAAATAATTTTTTTTTAAAAAATACAAGCAATTTATTGTACCTACACAATGTTGGAACCCTACTGTAAGGGGAAAAGAAACCTAAAGATTGAGTTAAACTGTAGGAGAGGGTGGAGTCTTCCTTTAAGAAAGCCAGCCCAGTAATTAGCTATGAACCTAAGAAACTATGAATATAAGGAAAGGAAAAATGAACATTTTTAAAGTGCTTTCTGTAAATATTAATGGCATTAAGAATATAGTAAGAACAATAGGAATTTTGGAGTGGTGTAATACATGTGATGTAGATGTAATTACATTAGAAGACACTTTTTAGCAAATGAAGAAAGATTACAGAAAAACTATGGGGGAGGAGAGATAATCTAGAATTTGGGAATTGGCAGATGTTCTGGAATAGCCATAGTCTGCAGAAATACAATAAAGATATTAGATTTAACTTTAGCAAAAATAGGAAGATTAACCATTGTAGATTTAAAATGGAAAGAACAAGTACATGAAATTATAACATTAGATGCTTATAGTAATTGTAAAGAAAAGGAAAGCTTATTTCATCAGATGTTAGACTATGTAGTGAAAAATATAACAGGAGACTTTAACTGTGATTTAAAAGTCAAGTGTAAAAAGGAGAGAAAATTATATATGAAAAATGTTACAAGTTATAAGATGTGGTAAGTTAAAACTCTGGGACAAAATTTCATGGACTTACCAAAGGGGTATGCACTGAACTGAGATAGATTTTTTTTAAGGTTTACTTATAGGAGAAGGGGGGGTAGTTGCAACAGGATGTTCTGATCATCTTGCAATATGGTAGGGGATAAAGGAAAACAAGGAATATATAAAACAGGAAAAGTAATAAAAAGGATAAATGAGGAAGCATGAAATGAAGAAAGAAATAGATTAGTAATACAGTTATGGAAATATCATATTAGTATTAGAACATTTTATAAAAACTGGTCAGAATGGTGGATGATATTTAGGGAAAATGTAAATTGTTTTTTACAGTGCCAATATGAAGTCAGAGAAGTACAGAAAGAAAAAGGATGCATTGGAAGATCTAGAGCACAATGATGGAAAGTAATTTGACAAAGAAAAAAATTATATGAAAGAACTCTAAAAAAACACAAGAATTGTTATATAAGCAAATATATTTTTACAAGGAAAAAGAAAAGTATAGCATTACCTAGGCAGATTAGTAAAGGAAGATGGTAGTGTAATGACTTAAAAAACATAAAAGGAGAAATAGAAAAACTCGGGAAAAGATTAAGAATAGTGTAGTACAATATGTAGAAAAATGATTAAAGAAAAACAAAGGTAGTAAAAAAAAAGCATGAAAAGTAAAAATGTTAACAGAAAAAGAGGATAAAGAGTTGGAAAAGGAGATTTTTTTAAATGACCAAGATAAAGTATTAGGACAAGGAAGAATAGATTTGGCTGCAGGACCAGATGGAATAAGGTACAAAAAGTATAAAAATGCAAGCAACTGGTGAAAAAAATATTTTTAAAGATTTTGAATGAATAGTTAAATGAAGGTTTTATGTATAAAGAATTATGCAGTGGAATACTTAAATTATTATGGAAGAATGAAAACAGAAGAAAATTAAAAAAAGCAGAGACATAATATTGAATAATAATAAGATCTCTATAAAAATAATACAAGAGAAATGTAAAACTAAAATGGAAGATAGTATATACAGTATTAAGGGGATGGGATGTCAAAAATTATTTATGATAGACAAACTGCGGGTGATATGAATAGAAGAAGTGAAAATCATGATAGGATATCTTAATAAGTCATTTGACACAATTGGATAAGAAATCTTATGGGTAATAATGAAAGAATATAAGTGAGAAAGATAGGAAATTACGTATGTCAGCATATGGTAATAATAAAGTAAATTTACTTATAAATGTCTGGTTAAGCCAAGAGGTACATATGACGAGAGGTGTAAGACAGGGATGTCCAATGAACTACATACTCTTTGCATAAGTTTTGACTATAACAGTAAATGAAATAAATTACAAAATGATGGAGATGGGGTATATAACACATGAAGGGTTAAAAACTCCAGTTCTTTTTTTTTTTTCAAAACAGGTTTATTGTTTTAACATACAAGAGAAATATCATAACAATTTTATACAAGTAATTAATAATAGATATGATTATAACATTCAACAAAACAACTAAAGTATTTACAAAGACATCCACTACAATCAGATCAATTAATTAAACTAAAATACCATGCTATTGAAATTAGGATTTTTTTAACAAATTTTGTAAATTATCCCATACAATATAATAAGATGTTTTTCTAGCTGTTCTTGACCTAATTGTGTTTATTTCCATATGGCACACTATATTCATAACATTTTTAAATTCATTGAACGAAGGAGGTGTATCTGAAATCCAATTTCTGGTTATTATTTTCCTAGCCCCTGCTAGAATAGACCAAAACAAGGGAAGCTTAACCTTTTTAACACTTTGAGGTACAGGTGTGTTGAATAATATAAGAGATTTAGAAATAATGAAATTATCTGTAAAAAGAGCCTGCAAAAATTCATTAATTGACTTCCAGTATTCTTTCAATTTTATACAGTCATAAAACATATGAGCCCAGTCAGCATTAATTTCTATATTACATCTCTTACATAGATTATCTTTATTATTTATTTTATTCATCATCAAAGGTGTATAAAAAGATCTATGTAAAAATGTCCATGCATAAAGTCTCCAGACAATGGAAGACGTAGTTCTATAGGCAGATTCCAATATATATTGTTTATCTTGTTGATTTGGTGGGTCCCCATTAATAGAAGTGAAATAATTCCAGTATGTATCTACACTGTAAAAAGTTTCTTGTCTGACAATTTTATGTATGTATGAAAGTTTACCTTTATTAGAAACTTTATGTTGTAAATTTAATATCAAGTAATCAATCAGTGTTGGAATAGATTCTTTAACTGTTATAGACATTAGATCTATTTTGTTAATGAGATGTTGTCTAAAGGTCTGAACCTCTAACCAGCAAGTTTCTCTTAGATCAAATTCTTGTTTTAAGAAATCTAGATTTTTAACTTTATTATCAGATATCAACTGATACCAGTACTTTAGATCATTATCTATAGCTAAATGAGTTCCTTCAGAAGTAGATGACAAAAGCATACCCTGAGTATACATTATAGGGAATATAATAAAATTCCATTCCCTATACTTAGGGTGCATGAATATAAAGTTACGATAGCTAATAATAATGTTTAATGGGCAACAAACCATATGTTTAGGTGTAATAGGTGAAGTACAAAATTCCTTTAGTAACCATAACATGGAGTTATTTACTATCATATTTTTATGTGTTAAGGAGATTTTCATGAAGTGCATACTAATTAGCTCCCAATAATCTTTCCATTTTGCAACATATGACTGATCTATTAATAAAGTAATAACTTTTACAATAGAAGAGATAGTATTTAAATTAAAGTCTGGAAAAGAAATACCCCCTTGAGACCAGCTATTAGTATGTTTCTTTAATGCAATCCTAGGTCTATTAGGTGCCCATAGGAAATTTAACATTAGTGTATTCAGTTTCTTGATAATTATTTTTGTAGGTGGAAGTATTATTGATTGTATTAAGTATAAAATCTTGGGGAATATTATCATTTTAATAATTGTAAGTCTCTCCTCCATAGTAAAAAAACATATTATTCCAGGTATTAAAAAGGTTTTGTATATTAAGAAAACAGGTATTATAATTATTATATACAATAGATTTAATATCTTTAGATAGTATTATACCTAAATAAGTTATCTGACCTGAATTGGGTACATATTTAGTAAAATCACTAATGAGAATATTTTTTCGTGTATATATAGGTAGTATTTTAGTTTTTTCTTCATTGAATATTAAACCAGAAATACTTTTAAAATTCATCATTTTATCAAATAGAGACTGCATAGAATAATTAGATCCTGCTGATGTAATTAGAACATCATCTGCAAAAAGTTTAATTTTGGATGTTATATTTTCATCTATTTCAAAACCCTCTATGTCAGTACTGTTTCTGATCAAATTAGCCCAAGGCTCCATTACTAAAGTGAATAATAGTGGAGAAAGTGGACATCCTTGTTTTGTACCTTTAAAATGGGTATTTTTTGTGAAACATATGTTCCTACCTTAATATAAGCCAAAGTTCCTTTGTATAAATGCTCAATTAGATTTACAAATGCATCTGAGAAGTTTGTGCACTTTAGTAAGGTAAACAGATAGTCCCAACTTACTGAATCAAATGCTGAACTTATATCAAGACTAATAAGTGTTAAATCTTTCTTTTTCCTATTTGCAAAATCAATTAATGTTAAAGTTCTTCTTATATTATCAAAAGTATTTCTATTTACAATGAAGCCTGTCTGATCTATATCTATAATGCCGGGATGATTGTCTTCAGTCTATCAGCAAAAATACTCATAAACATTTTATAATCAACATTAAGTAATGAGATGGGTCGATATGAAGTACATCTAGTTGGATCTTTATTAGGTTTTAAAATTGGCGAAATAAATGTATATTGCCAAGATGGGGGGGGGGTTATTAACTCAGTTTGGGCCAAAATAAAAACCTTATGTATTAATGAATATGTACTTTTAGAGAGGATTTTATATATCTCTGGTATAATACCATAGTTACCCGGTGCTTTGTTTGATTTAAGCTTATTTATTTGTGTAATAACCTCTGTATATGAAATACTTTTGTCCAATAGTTTAATCTGTTGTTTATTAAGCTTTTTATTCATGTTTGTGGTTATAAACTCATTTATTTTATCTTTAGGTTCCATGTTAATGTTATTATGGTTAATTTTGTGAAAGTGATTTCTAAATTCATCTAGTATTTCTGGTATACTAGAAACATTCTTCTTTTTTCTTAGAGAAAAGATTTCTTTGATATGGTTTTGTTTATTCAACCTTTTGTTTTATTTTTAAGTCTATGTAAATATTTGGGGCTTATTGAATAAGACAAAAACTTGTATTTCTCTAAAGTTATTTTAACTTTATGAGTTAAAATTTCTTTGTATTTCTCATTTAGTTTGTTTATTTCTTCAATAACTTTCTTGTCCATAATATTTTCTTTATTATTATGTTTATAAGAGTCTAATTTACTTTGAATATCTAACAATTCCTTATCCCAAGATTTCCTTTTATTATTATACCATCTGATACTTTGTCCATATAGATATGATTTTAAGGCATCCCAAACATAGACAATGGAGACTTCAGGAGTATTATTTATGTCTAAAAAATGTTTTACTTCTGAAAGTATATATTCTTTATAGTCTTTTAGTTGAGTTAAGTATGCTGGTATCCTTTTGATCTGAACATTATGAGTATTTTTTATC
Organism: Protopterus annectens; assembly: GCF_019279795.1. Taxonomy (NCBI): domain Eukaryota; kingdom Metazoa; phylum Chordata; order Ceratodontiformes; family Protopteridae; genus Protopterus; species Protopterus annectens. The sequence goes on along the minus strand of NC_056745.1, from coordinate 1,039,015,940 downwards.
ATGAATTCAAAAACAATTGAATTATGATCGGATATAGGACATGAAATTATTTTGGAATTAATTCAATCTGTTACCATCTGGTTAGAAATAAAGACCCTATCTATTTTTGAATAAGTTTTGTATCTGTTAGAAAAAAGGGTGTATGGTAATGATTTTGAATCTATCTGATTATTAATATCATTCAAATGATAAGAATTAGCAAAATCATTTAAATGTTTTGCATTAGATGTAATTCTTCTTTTTCCTATAGTGGTAGTATCACTTTCATGTAGTATACAATTAAAGTCACCAGCTAAAATAATATCTCCTATAGAGAATGATATGATCTTATCAAGATGATGTTTCACTGTATTAATACCAATTTCAGGTATCCAATATACATTAATTAAAGTGTAAGTCTTCCCGTTAATTTGTATTGTAACCATACAAAACATTCCTTTGTCATCCTGATAAGACTTAATGGTTTTAGGAATTGACATACTTTTATTCCATAAAATAGCCACTCCTCTTTTTTTCTGTGTGTGCTCTGAACTAACCAATACTGTATATTTGTTTGTGGCTAGTTTATCAATATCTTTTTTCAAGAGATGGGTTTCTTGCAGGAAGACTAAGTTGGCCTTATGTAAATTAATGTATCTTATTAGGCTTGCCCTTTTACATGGATTATTCAATCCATTAATGTTTAAAGAAATTCCTTTTAAAGATGTCATTTGGCATTTTTAAAACTTAAGAATCTTATGATCAAAATAACAAGATAAGTAATGTCACATCTCCTCCTTTAGGTGTACCTTTAAATATAGCTGTATTTATTGAATCTCTTATGAGATTTTGTATAGGATTCAATTTTGTTTGTAGTGACAATGAGTGTACAAAATATATTGTGGATGTCAAAACTATATACATATAACAATGAACAAGTGAAAATAATGTAAGGATTAAACCTTGCATCCAGCCTGGAGTTATAAACTCCAACTTAGAGTAGTATTTACCACTCAAGTTAACCCCCTACCCTAAGCAGCAGTACCTCAGCTACCACCTTATCAATTTAATACTAGTTATATTTAACTGAGGTTAACAGTTTTCAATTCAATTATCTAGCAAGACAAGACTACACATTTGGTAAAACAGCATCATATAAACTAAAATAAACTTTTTTTTTTTTTTTTAAGACTGTTCATACTACTATATACATCTATGTAATATAAAACACTTGTATTCAAATAGCATTCAAATAATCTTGATATTAGAAATCAAGAGGAGAGAAAAATAAGTTCTAACATTCATTTAAATCAAAACCTTTGGCTAATATGATTCAGACATTACATATATTAAGATGCATCTATTTTCTGTCATGTAAATACAGTCAACAGCTTCCAAAAAAAACCTTGAATTGCTTGTATATGAGCATTTTACTTATACTCATTATTGTCAATAGAATAAAATATTGTATTTATAGAAATGGTTATAAATCATACTGCATAGTTATGCAGATTCTCAGAAACAGAAGCCATCACACACACACATATATATATATATATATATATATATATATATATATATATATACACACACACACACATATATATACATATACACACACATATATATATATATATATATATATACACACACACACACACACACATATATATATATATATATATATATATATACACACACACACACATATATATATATATATATATATACATATATATATATATACACACACACACATACACACACACACATATATATATATATATATATCTGATCTCACAAAGTTTTGTCCTTGCTGAGCACTATCCTACTTGCTGTCCCTACAATAAATCTGTCTGCTTCATACAAAATAATGCACAGCAAACACATTTTAGTAACCAGATTTTACAACCATGCTATACTACTGCTTTAAAATATATCACATGACAATTTCTTCCAGAATAGAGTTATAAAATTATTTATGCTTGTCAATCAGATGAATTAAATGAGTTATAGTAATGTATATGTTTGGAACATGAGTTTTTAACACAGATTATTATGCTGCTGTTAAGTAGATTTTCAAAAACACTTGAATAAATGTTTCATTTTCTATGCCTTCTAAAATAAGACATTTACTTACTACAAGAAACTGCATCATTTAAACTCATTATAACTGACATATTTTATGAATTATAACATAGATATTTAAGTAATTATATAAAATAACTCACATTTAGATGTTAAAGAGTTCATTTTCCTTCACATAGTCGCATTTGCATCAGTTCTACTTCCTGGTAGAGTGTTCTTCCTGAATCTGTGATGTGTCAGTGTGATATCTAGGTCAAAGGTTATACTGACTGCTTTCAGCTTCTCTGTGAGAATTCTGAGAGTTGAAGCTTTTGAAGTGGCTCATGGACAATGTGCATGAGACAGCCCACATCCCAGATTGTCTCCCTTAACATTTTGGCGGGAAACTTATTAAAAACTAGTGACAAACATTCATTTAGCAGTGTAAATGCATCTAAACATGACAAAACCTTCACAATGTATTTTACAGATTATTACAGCCTCTATGTAAGTGAAATTAAGCCCAAAGTTATTAATAAGTAATAAAACTCAATATTTTTGTCCCAACTCAATTTTTATGCAAATCTTACTATTTACTGTGTCTATATGATCAAAAGCATTTCTATATATTAATAAAGAAAAGAAAAAGAGAGTAGAAAATAAAAGAGTGTAAGGCAGAAATAAAAAAATGTAAGAGAAAGCTATAAGAAGTATATACAATGGAATATTACTTACTGTTTATATTAATAGAGTTAAAAATAAAACATATTATTTACTATTATTTAGTTCTAATTATTATTAGTTAAAGCATGACAGATTATTTACAAACAAGCATAAGTAGTATAATCAAGAAAGTATAATTAGGAATAGCATTTGAAGAACATATAAACTTTTTACAAGGAATAAATATGTTATTATTCTATTAATCATATTTTCATTATTCTTCTCTCCCTGCCCTCCCCCACACTTTACCCACTACATAATCTAAATAGAATGTCATTGTTTAAACAAAGAAAAGAAGAAAAGGAGAAGAAAAAAAAGAGAAAGAAAAAAAATGTATCAAATTACTGACCTTACTTCTCTTTTTCAGAAAGAGAAACAAATTGAATCATAGCTTGTTATTAGTTCTTCAGATATTTTGACTGGTTATGAAACAAAACATTTCTTTGCACACAGAGAATAAATTTGATTAAATCTTTTTCAGAATATTTGTGGCTTTCTGGAAATGCAGGAACTATATTTAAAAAGATTAATAATGAAATAAAATGATGAGAGAAAGAAAAAAAAAACATAGAACAAATCATTTGTTTTTTAGTCTCTTCTTCTTCTCTGAAGTCTTCCACGAAGTTTCAGTTGCCAGTCTCTTTAATGAAGGACTAGCCCATTCCATTTCCTCTATTTTATCCAAAATCTTATTTTTTTTGATAAACAGTAAAGCAGAGTCTAAGTCATCAAAATTTTAGGACCATCAGGAAGGAAGATTTTAAGCTTGGCAGGAAACAGAAGGTATGTTTTAAACTGTGCTTTTAAGCTCCCTTATTAGTGGCAGAAAAACTTTTCTTTTAGCTATTACCATGGAAGAATAGTCATTGTCAAAACGCACAGTTGTCTCATTAATCTTAACAGGAGCTTTAGCCCAAGCAGATTCAAGAACCATCTCTTTATCAAAAGATGATAGAAATCTAACTATAACTGATCTAGGATAGTTTTTGTTAGAGTTAGTATTAGCTATAGATCTATGTGCTCTTTCGATACCAAAAGAGAATGCTTCTGGTAAGTCTAAAGTTTTAGGGAGCCATGTTGTTAAAAAAGAAGTAATATTGTTAACTTCAATATTTTCTGGCAGTCCAAAAATCCTAATGTTATTGAGCCTAGATCTATTTTCCAGGTCATCAAGCTTTGTAAATGTGTATTTTGTTTCAGCAGAAACTCAATGTTGATTTCCTCTTCTTGGATTCTATTTTCCATGTCATTCACAGCTTCTTCTATGCCTGTCATCTGGATCTTCTGTTGTTGCAGGTCTATATGTAACAAGTCTATTTGTTTTTTTTTTTTTTCTAAAGGTATCTATTTTAGTATCCATTTTATCCATCTTAGCAGTAAGTTGCTGGATTATAGTTATCAGAGACTGAAGTTCTTTCTTGATGCTGGAGTCTTGAGAATTTGTCTTACTGGAACTCATTTCAGACTGATAAACTGACAGGAAAATTTCCAAAGTGATTTCTGACAGGAATATTGTTAAAATTTCCTTTCTTTTTTAGATATAGTTCAAGAACTATATAAAACAAACATATTTAGAAAGAAAATTACTTCAAAAATTTATTTTTTAAGTAATTAATTCCTGTCAGTGTAATGAAATTGGTGGAGCTGAAGAAATCTGCTGCTATCCTGTGTTCATCCTTGGCCAAGCCCCCAAAAACTCCAGTTCTGTTAACATATGTAGATGATATAATAGTAACTCTTCTTCATTCGGCTGCTCCCGTTAGGGGTCACCACAGCGGATCATCTGTTTCCATTTCCTGTCCTCTGCATCTTGCTCTGTCACACCAACCACCTGCATGTTCTCTCTCACCACATCCATAAACCTTATCTTAGGCCTTCCTCTTTTCCTGTTACCTGGCAGCTTCATCCTTAGCATCTTTTTCCCAATATACTCTGCATCCCTCCTCAGCATGTCCAAACCAATGTAATCTTGCCTCTCTGGCTTTGTCTCCAAACCTTCCAACCTGGGCTGATCCTCTAATATACTTATTCCTAATCCTGTCTACCCTCATCACACCCAGTGCAAAACTTAACATCTTTAACTCTGAAACTTCTCTGCTCCTGCCTTTTTGTCAATGCCACTGTCTCCAACCCATATAACATAGCTGGTCTCACTACCCTCTTGTAGACCTTCCCTTTCACTCTTACTGGTACTTGTCTGTCACAAATCACTCCTGACACTCTTCTCTACCCACTCCACCCTGCTTGTACTCTCTTCTTCACCTCTCTTCAACACTCACCATTACCCTGAACTATTGATCCCAAGTATTTAAACTCATCCACCTTTGCCATCTCTATTCCCTGCATCCTCACCATTCTTCTATCCTCCCCTCTCATTCACACACATATATTCTGTCTTAGTCCTGCTGACCTTTATTCCTCTTCTCTCTAGAGCATATCTCCACCTCTCCAGGGTCTCCTCCACGTGTTCCCTTCTCTAACTACAGATCACAATGTCATCTGCAATCATCATAGTCCACAGGGACTCCAGTCTGATCTCGTCTGTCAACCTATCACCACTGCAAATAAGAAAGGGCTCAATTCTGAGCCTTGATGTAATCCCACTTCCACCTTAAACACATCCATCACTCCCACTGCAGACCTTACTGCTGTCACACTACCCTCGTACATATCCTGTACCACTCTTACATACTTCTCTGATACTCCCAACTTCCTCATACAATACCACAACTCCTCTCCAGGCACCCTGTCATATGCTTTATCTAAGTCCACAAAGACACAATGCAACTCAAATAAAAAACAAAATTTGGATTAATAATTTCCACAAGTGAGTGTCTAGAGGTGATAAGGATGGCTTTAAATAAAGAGAAAAGTAAAGGTTTAGGTGATATAGTAAAGATAGGGGCATGTATTTTACAATGACTGCAATTTCTGTGTTAGGCATAAAATTTGGGAATAAAGACGTAAATAGAATTCAATAAGAAAAACAATAGAGGAAATAAAGCAAACCTGTCTTTTCTGGAAAACATACAAATTATCATTAAGAAAAAATGCTTATTTGATAAATTCAGTACGGATGAGAAAAATAGCATACTTAGCAAGTGTACTTATGTTGCCAACATTTGAAAAGGAGTTATTGCAGATATTTATTTCATTTATATGGGGTTCTAGAAGAAACTCAGCAATAGTAGTTTTGTATGTAAATAAAGGAGGAGGAGGTTTAGGATTAATTAACCCTGTGGTGCATGTTGCTTCATTAAATTTGTAAAAAAGTGTTAAAGTGGTTAAATGAAAAAGATGAGATATTAGCAATAAAACTGAACAAACACAAGTATGATAAATTTTGGGGTAGTGCAAAAAGGAGTAAGAGAAAAAGACTGCATAAATAAAGAACTAAAATGTTACCAAGAAAAATATTTTTGTGGACAAAATTTATGATATAGAAAAATGGAGAAAAGTGTGGTATTAGAATATAATGATAAAACCTTGCTATGTAAAACCATGGGTTAATTTGACAGATGAAAATTAAAGCGATAAAATAAGAAGCAAATGGTGTAATCAGAAAGTATAATTAATTTTTTTGTGGAGATTGGTAACTGATAAACTGCCAGTAAAAGGAAATATGTCATACAAGAAAAGTGATAGAATATGTTTACGTTGTCAAGAAGAAGAAACTATGGAATATGTGTTTTTGAAATGTAGAAGAGGAAAAAAAAAAGTTATGGGGAAAACTATGTAAAGACGACTTTACTTTGAACATATAAAAGTAGTAGATAAAATAAACACGATATGATTAAATATGGATGTTATAAGATTAGAAGTAAAGAATATGTTAAAAGAATAGATAAAATGTTATTTTGTGTTATATGGCATGAAAGAATAAATTAAATTATGTTTAATGGTAAAAGGATTTTAGCAGCAATATTAAGTAAAATCAGATGGTGATTAGGGAAACAGGAGTGGGGGTCTAATAGGGATGAAAATTTAGTGTGTGTGTGTGTGTGTGTGTGTGTGTGTGTGTGTGTGTGTGTGAACAAATCTGTATATCTGTACATCTGTAAATATGCATTTTGCATATAAATAAAAGACCCTACCCTCTTGATCTCACTTCTGATGCACAGTCGTCCTGTGTAGCTGGACAGCGATGGCATTGGCTGATGCTAATGGCTTATGTGCATCTTCTGAGACATTACCTTCTTTGGGTGACTTACTGAAAATTATTTCCATTCAAGTTACTGCCCTATAGGATGACAGTTTTGATGTAGAAGATTTTGATCAGTTGTTTGATGAGAATAAACTTTCTAATGCTTCTGTTCCCCCTAGAAAGAGTCGATGCTTTAAGACTTTCATCCCTTCTGCTCCCTCCTAGAGGGTGCTGTGGAGAGATGTGTTCCTGTTTTGATTTCTGTTTCTTCTGAAGTTCACTGTAGCGTGAAGGGGTGCTCCTCTTTGCCATATGGGATGGAGTCCAGAACTGTGACAGCTATGGATGAAATACATGGAATGGGGGCTTCTAAATATTATGCAGAGGTTCTGTCTGGTGCAAGAGTATGGAATACTAAAGGCAGTCTTGTTTTGGGATTTCAGTGTCCAGTTATACGATTTATTCCTGTAGCTGAAAAAAACAGACAGGTATGACTTACGGGACAATGTCTTGGTTCCTTTGGGTTTATCAGTAAATAAAGCTCTGCCCGCATTCATTTCTGTGTGGAAAACTTTACAGCTAACTTTGGGCAATTCTGATGTGATTTGTTCCTTTATCCTTAGAAGTTTTATTCCATGTTGGCAAAATATAAAGCTACAGTATGAATAATGACTTATTTCATTGCACTGTGCTTCTAATTCTGATGTGCAACCTGTAATAGAGGACCGGAAATTCTGGACAGGAAGGTGAACCTTTTGAGCCATGCTTAAAAAGTACAGTTGTGTACACTTACCATAAATGTAGATGTTCGAGTGTATTCACTGTTGCAGTCATTACATTAGGGTAATCTGCTGGCAGGTTGCCCTCAGTCGGCCTGAATTCCAAAGTCTTGGGTCCTGTGTCGGTTGCTGTCTCCTCTTCCATGACTTCAGGTCGTCAGGGGTATAAAATATGCAGCCGATGCCATTTTCTTTAGTTTTTCTTGCCCCCGATGTCAGATGCCCCCAAAAAGGTAGCAAAAGATATATATATATATATATATATATATATATATATATATATATATATATATATATATATATATATATATATATATATATATATGTATATATTGTTTGATTCTTTCGGCTTTTCCCAGTTAGGGGTCACCACAGCAGAACTCCGGTCCGCTAATGACTGGTAGTGGATTTTTACGGACTGGGTTACCAGCCCTGACGCACAATCTTCAACGAAGGCACGCTCCATTCACGTATGCCTCCACACAGAAGATGCTCTAGCTGAGAATCGAAAGGGACAACGTCTTGCTATGAGGCGACAACGCTACCGCAGCACCACCACCGTATACATGCATCAATATAAACTTTACCTTCATCTACAAGCAAATACACCACATAGGTTGTAGAAGATAGAAAAGGAAAGATAAACTCCAGAATGACAGGGGGATGGCGGGAGGGTAACCTGGACTGCAACAGTGAATACACTCGAACATCTACATTTATGGGAAGTGTACACAACTGTACTATGTTCTTCGTGTTTCACTGTTGCAGTCACTACATTTGGGTAGAATCCCAAAGCTATGGTTGGGGGGCTGGAGCTAAACAGCATGAGGAGTGCCTATAAGGCCCTGCAGAATTGCAGTGGCAAAGCCTGCTCTGGATTTAGAGTAAAGAGGCAAATAATAATTGCTTTGTAAAGGTGTGAACAGAACTCCAAGTAGCAGCCTCTAGAATGTCTTTGGTTGGTACTCCCCTTAGAAAGGCTTCTGAAGTAGCTGTAGCTCTGGTGGAATGAGACCCAATGTCCCTGGGCACAGGTTTACCACGGTGTAAGTAGCAGAAACGGATGCAGTGGCTTATCCACTTTGAAATTGTCTGCTTTGAAATAGCCTTGCCCTCTGATCCTACAGCCTATGTCACTAGTAATTGCTCAGTTTTTCTTAGAGCTTTAGTCTGGCTTAAGTAGAATCTTAGTTGTCTGTGTACGTCCAAGGAATGCAGAATTCTCTCCCCCTTGTTCTGCAGATTTGGATAAAAGGTTGGCAGATGAATTGTTTGGTTAAGAGCCACACTGGAAACCAGCTTAGGCATAAATGTAGGATTTGTCCTCAAACTTACCCTGTCTGGGTAAAATATGATAAAAGGATCTATAGCCATGAGGGCCTGTAGCTCTGAAACTCTTCTTGCTGAAGTAATTGCTAGAAGCAGAGCTGTTTTCCATGATAAGAACTTTATATCAGCGGTAGCAGCTGGTTCAAATGGAGGCAGGGTGAGCTTTTCCAACACACAATTGAGGGCTCATGCAGGCAATGGTGATCTTCTAGGAGGCCTTAAATTTTTGGCTCCTCTAAGATACTGCTTTAGTAAAGGATGAGAAAAGATTGGTGGCTCTGTATTGTAATGAGCCGAAATGGCAGAGGCATGGATTTTAATTGATGAGAAAGATAGGCCTGTCAAGCATCTCAGTTAAGTATTGCAATATCTGAGGAATATTTGGTTCTGCTGTATCAGTTCCTTGTGCTTGATTCCAAGCACAGAATCTCTTCCATTTGTCAGCATAAGATTTTCTAGTACTTGGCCTTCTGGCTTCCAAAATGACAACCATCACAGCTTTACTGAGAGGTGCTGTCTGTATGACTACATGATCAGCCATGCTGCCAGGTTCAGAGTTTGTAGTTGATTGTGCAGGATCCGACTGTTTTGCTGGGACAGTAGTTGTGGTCTTTGAGGCAAGGTCCAAGCTGGGTATTGAGACAAGTTCCTTAGGATTGGGTACCAGTATTGGCGGGGCCAGTCCGGGGCAATTAGTATCATCTTTGGTTTCTCTTGTCTGACTTTTAGGAGGACCTTGGGGAGAAGAGGCAGAGGAGGAAAGGCGTAAACTGATAGGTTTTTCCAACTGAAGGATAGGGTGTCCACTTTCCATGCTTGTTTGTGATAAGCCCTTGTGCAGAATCTTTTCAATTGATAATTTTGAGGAGAGGCAAATAGATCTATGTCTGGGCTCCCCCATTTCTCTGTTAGCATGCTGAAGACTTGTGGATTTAGTTTCCACTCGTGAGGGTCCATAAGGTTTCTGCTTAAATAGTCTGCCAGAGTGTTTTGTTTTCCTGGCAGGAATTGAGCTTGAAGATGTATTTGGTAGGTCAAAGCTGTGTTCCACAGTGCCATGGCTAATCTGCAGGGGGGGGGGGGGTAAGAGTGTGTGCCCCCTTGCTTGTTTATATACCACATGACTGTGGTGTTGTCCGTCTTTATCAGTAGTTGTCCTGGATGAAGTAAGTCCTTGAAGGCTGTTAGTGCATTTTGAACAGCTAGCATCTCTTTCTGGTTGATATGCAAATGCATTTGTTTTGGTGACCATATGCCCTGAACGCATCTCCCTGCCAAGTGGGCCCCCCAAGCATAATCTGATGCATCTCTTGTCATGGTTTGGCTGGCAGGGGGTAGAGTGAATGGCCGTCCCATGTTTTGGTGACATGTCTTTACCCACCATAGAAACTCCTGTTGCAGGCAGGGAATGAGAGGAATCATTGTTTCCGGACTGTGAGAATGTTGACTCCATAAACCTTTTAGGTACCATTGAAGTTTCCTCATATGCAGTCTTGCATATGGAATCAGTAGTATGCAGGATGCCATGAAACCCAGAGCCTGCAGAATTTGTCTTGCAGAAGACTGGATTTTTGTTGCCATCAGTTTGCACTAAGTAGTCAGTTGCCTTTGCTTGTCTGGCGTGAGGTAAGCCATCTGGGCAGTTGTATTCAAGCTTGCACCCAGGAATGTTATCTTTTGAGAGGGTACCAGTTGTGATTTCTTTTCATTTATTGTGTACCCTAGGCATGTTAGAAGCCTTTTCACAAATGCCAGGTGTCGAAGAAGAATGTACTTGTTCTCTGCTTGAATGAGACAGTCCAAGTAAGGACATATTTGTATACTTCTTTGCCTGCAAAATGAAATTACTGGTGCCAGGCACTTTGTAAAGACCATGGGCGCAGTAGATAAGCCAAAGGGCAGTGCAGAGAATTGGTAATGCATTAAGCCAGCCTTGAATCTGAGGTATCTTCTGCAGGACTGTCTTACTGGGACATGCAGGTATGCCTCTTTTAGGTCTAAAGTCACCAGCCAAGCATTCTTGCCCAGCATGGGCAGAAGTTGCTGCAAAGTCAGCATTTTGAATTTTGGAATGTCCAGGTATATGTTCAAAATCGATAAATCCAGTATTGGCCGCCAGGCTTTGTCCTGTCTGGGTATCAAGAACAGTCTTGAGTAAAAACCTTGTCCTTTTTTCCTGTTCTGGTACTGTCTGAATGGCCCCCAAATCCATGAGGGAAATAACCTGTTTCTGTGCCTCTGCCCATTGATTTTTTGGCAGATCTGGCCAACCAATTGCCATTGGCAGAGTGTGGAAATGGAATCTGTATCCCTGTGATACGATGTTTAGTACCCACTTGTCCTGGGTTATTAACTGCCAATTTTGAGCAAAAAGTGTTAATTTTCCCCCTATGGATGCTGCCAAAAGGTAAGTACTTGGTGAAGGCAGAGGGAAGTCATTGGGATTGCTTTCTGTAGGTTTGCGCTTTATCTCCTCCAGATTTGGAGGTGGAAGCGCCCCATTGCTTTGACCTGTATGAATCTTGCGCCTGGTATCTGGAACCCTTAGGGCGTCTGGATTTGCCCCTTTGAGCTCTGTCTGACACAGGAAAGGACCAATTTTTGGTAGGCCAGTGTCTACTGAATCTTGGTGGCTGCACTTGTAAAAAGTCTTAAACAGTTTGCATAGACTTAGCTTTGTCTTCCATTTTCTTTAAAATCTCTTCTGCCGTACTACCAAACAGAGAATCATGCTGTAAAGGTGCATCTAGCAATTCAGCTTTAACATGATTAGGTAAATTTTGTTCCTTTAACCAGGCATGCCACCTAATCACAGATCCAGTAACTGCGGCCCGGCAGGAGGCCTCTAAGGAATCAAAACCACATTGCAAAGTATGCTTTCCAACTTGCTCAGCTGCATGCAAGGCAAGGCTATTCTTGCATGGAGTGGATTGTGTCCGTGGAGCACAACAGGGAGCCTTGCATATTCATGAAGGCGTGCTGCTGTAACACCTACACGGACACAATCCATGAACGAGTGCAGGGGCCGTGTTACAGCAGTGCCTGCACATGTAACACACCCGCTGCACTCAAAGTGCAATTACGGCACTGTTAAATGTAAACAGTTGTTTGAGGACATACTGCACAACTGTTGAGATATTCACAGAATGTCCAGAGTTTTGCCCAAATCTCTGGCCATTGAAGGCCAAAGTAAAACAATATAATTACAGATATTTGAGTGCCATACATCATACATGTGAGAAAACTCATGCAATGCAAAACCAGTTATTCTATCAAGATGTAAGGTTTGTAAGAGAAAATTTTAAAATCACCCCTATGTTTGTGCCTTTTTGTCTCCCCATTACTTATGACTTTGTCCAGATGTCTTGCTAAAAGAGGTTGAAGGTATTTGCACACCCCTAAAGTGAGCAAAATTTAAAATCCATCTTTTTTTTTTTTTATCATCATCCCAAGTAAAGTTTAAGCATAGCTGAGTGGGTGTGCATGTCACGCAGCTGGGCTTAGCATAGCTTAAATATCCGATGGAGCTAAATAGAAATATACAGGTAAAACTATCAAGCCGAAATAGCGTAATGGTTAGAGCTTCCGCTTTGCATGCAGTCATTCACGGTTCGAGCCCCAATGAAGTCTGTTCACTTTTACAAGTAAATAATATTTATCAATCAGGGTAGTGCAGCAGCTCCAAAATTGAGGTGCAAGTCCCGAAAAGATGTGAAACCCCCATATAAATACAAGTGCCCCATACAGTATAGTCATACAAGAATAAATGTAAATGAAAGCACATAGGGGGTGTCATGGAAGGTAAACATAAAATTATAAAACGTCAGTAATTATGAATGAATCCCATACACCTGATAGTCTATAAAATGAAATTTGAACAATACTAACTAGCGGTCAGCTCTGCTAAGCTGGTGTAGCATTGCTTAAATATAAATGCTAAGCACTGAGTAGCCCAGCTAAGTGGATTTGTGCACTGATCAGTGCTCAACATCTGACCCTTTAAGCACTACCAACCTTAGCTAAGCTGGTTTGTCCGTCACTTAGCTTAGCTCACCATATTCAAAAAATGGTCCAATGATGGCAAAGGGTGGGAAATCAGCCCTAATTAAAACTCACAGGTGGGAATACAGCCCATAACCAGTTGTAGTTCATCTCTGCAGGCATTATGGCTGGAGTTGGGGAGGGATCACACGTTCGGGCGCAGTGCTGGAGCATTCAGTAGTCCAGGGTCATGGTTGGACCCCTAGTGAAAGAACATGAGGCGAGATTGCTGCAGGGCCAGTACCTGGGCTCCCAATACAAAGTGGAGGCCTGGGACCATCTTGCATGTGATCTCACCAGTGCCACAGGCATCCCTCGGACTGGTGAGCAGTTCCAGCACCATTTTGCTGACCTGAAGCATAGGAAGAGGGAGCTCTTTGTCCAGTAGGTCAAGATACATGGGCAAGGAATATCCCAGACATGTATAAGTATCAGTATCAATTAGTGTTTGCCAAAGTCCAGCCTGTGTATGTAACGGACAAGTATGCATAAATGTCTCATCTCCTGCACAGCTGCAGATGACAGGGCCGCGAATGTAGACGAACATGCCAGCAGGCTGCTAAGGCTGTGTTGCGAGGCTGGTGAGTACAAATCTAGCTTGTAGTATTCAGGGCAAATAAATAGAAAGGAGCTGAATGTCACCTGTCAGTATATAAAAATGTGTATTATTTGTACTGAATAAATGAGACATTAGCAGAGTAATTACTGACATACAGGGTATATATCAATAAAAGTGTCAGTACCTGTCAATAAAACTCAAAACCCCCAGACTGTTGGGTTTACTTTGGTATGTGGTGGTATGAATCTAAATGTGTACAGGTACTGCACAGCAACTATGGCTCTGAAAGCATTAAATAATTGAGGCTCATCTGACAAAAATTGTGGAGTTGTAAAACAGGAGATTAACTACAGGAAATGTTCCACGCACCACGACCTGATACCTGAATAGTAATGTTGTGTTAACCAGTGTTTCCCAGACTGTGCTATGTCAAAGTATGAATAAGCAGTATAAGAACTATCTGCCATGCACGGATGTCAGAATTACACAGACAGATTGTACAACCAAGAAAGTATTAGGCAGAAAACAGTCAAACAACAGACAATAGTTCCTCAATAGCTCATTCTGATGAAACACAAACTTGTATTTTTTTGCACAAACAGGCATGCTTCAAATCCTGGAAGTGGTAGTAAGCTGTATGCATAATTTCACCTAGGAATATGTGAATATGTGTAGAAGCAGTCAGCCAGTGTTAAAAGAAATTTCCTCCACAGCTTTGCCAGGCAAGAAAAGGTATACATCAGCTGTAAGAAGGCTGAACTTATACACTGTGTACACCACCCACTGTCCAACCCCAAGGCTGCAAATGACAGCAAGATAAGTACATACACCAAGTAGTCTCCTCCGATAAATGTCCCTCAAGTGTCACGCTCTCACGGCTAGTTTTCACTGCTGCCAACACCCTGGATGACCGATAAAAATCAAGGCAGAGTATGGCAGTAGTGCACACACATACACACACAGTATATGAGTGCACATATGTAACCTTGACTATGTGACTATGGGTAGAAACAGTCAGGTAGTGTTAACAGAAATTTCCTCCACAGGTCTGCCAGGTAAGAAAAGTTATATATTAGCTGTAACAAGGCTGTACTTATACACTGTGTACAACACCCACTGTCCAACCCCAAGGCTGCAAATGACAGCAAGATAAGTACATACACCAAGTAGTCTCCTCCGATAAATGTCCCTCAGGTGTCACTCTGTCATGGCTAGTGGTCACGGCTGCCAATACCCAGGATGACCGATAGAAATCAAGGCACAGTATGGCAGTAGCACACAGACACACACAAAGTATGAGTGCACATATGTAACCTTGGCTATGTGAATATGGGTAGAAACAGTCAGGTAGTGTTAACAGACATTTCCTCCACATGTCTGCTAGTTAAGGGGATGTTCATACCAGCCTTAGAAAGGTATTATGAATACACTGTGTACAAACATACCACTGCCCAACCCCAAGCCATAGATAGATGTAAAGAGAGGTCATACCTAGAGAGTAATGAGTAGAGTAATGATCATTACAGTTGTGAGTAATTGAAGACTATACAGTTGTTAATTGACATCGCTCTCTCCCCCCCCACCCTATCTGCACCAATAATCTATACACATATAATCAACGGGTATGTTTTTCACCAAACCTACTGTTGGAACATGTGTCTTATTGTTCTACAAATATTCAAACGTTTGATTATTAATGTTCCCTGTTTAAATACTATCACTGGTGGCCTGCTGCTATCAATGCAACCTGCATGTTGTTATAATGTCCACTGTAGTTCCATATATGCATGTGTTCTGTTTGCTATGCAACTGTTTCAAATCCATTTTATGGGGTCAACTGGAACACCCATACATGCTGTTATAACTAATCCTGTAATGTGTTGCTCATGACTAACCAACATATGTGATAAAACCTCAATACCATAGCATGTCTGGGAAGGCAGATTTGCCTGTCCCACCTCATCTGGCCGTGGCACTGGGCCCCAGCATGTCTGGGACCTAACCTGGGACTTCCTAGTCTGCTGGTCCTGCACCACCTTTGGGTAGGACCGCCTCAGGCTTGGGCCCTCCTGAAAGCGGGCGCATAAAGAACACCATCCCCCATAGTCAGGTCCGGGGTTTGGTGCACAGCGAGCTCTGAAAGGAGTTTGGAGATCAGCTACACCATCTTGAGGGCCGTATGGTGCATCTTGAGGGTCAGCCTGCTCCTCTTGCTCAGACCCCAGCACAGCCACCTTTGGGGCCATGAAGGTGCAGTGGTGACTGCCCATGGGTGGGGACCTCAGTCCCACCGTATCCATTTGGGGGCTCGTGGGCATTCGATTCCCAACCACCCTCCCCGTCCAAGGTGTTTTCCCCCATGTTATATACCACCCCTGTCTGCTGTCTTGTCTGTCTTCCTACCCAACTTACCTCCCCAATTATACTTACTATCCTTCCCCAACATCCCACTCTCACCTTAAAAAAAAAGGGGCAATCTGTTAAAAAAAAAAAAATGATGCCCCATACATAGCTGTCCTTTTCGTACACGTGTCCACAGGACACATGTAATCTGGTCCAATTGGCTTGACAGCACACTACTGTTGTCCTTACCACTCTCTCAGGGATTTGAGTGTCCACATTTGCCTCCAAATTTTGTAGAAATGCAGAGCTGTTGCTGTAGAAGAAATGGACAGCTATGGCCCTTCCCTACTCCTGTCCTGTACATCCCTAGCTATCTCTCATATTATTTATCCCTCTGCATGCCTCTTTTTTCACCACTGCTCTATCACCCCTTTTTTCTTTTCTTTTAAAGAAATTAGCACGGGAGTAAGTGAGTTTGCATGACACTAAGCGATGCCTACACAGTTGAAGCATCTGTACGGTTAACCGTTTGTTGGCATTGCTTACCATCGCGCAAACCCACTTACAACTGCTTAAAACTGACTTAAACACCCTGTCTCCATCAGCCATTGTTCTGCTCAGCAACAAAATAATCAGCCCTGTCAAGTCTCGAACTCAGGACCCTGTACACATTAGTCAGCGCAATGTACCACTACACCAGCGGTTGGCAACCCGCAGCTCGCGAGCCACATGCGGCTCTTTGATCCTGTCATTGCGGCTCTTCTTGTAAACTTTAGCGTCTGTGGCCAAGCAGCTGAATTTCCACATTCGCGGCTAAGTAGCTGCTTGCCCTGAGTTTCTACAATGAGCAGTAATTTCCTATTCAGTTGTAGCAGCTAAGATTGAACAACTGCATGCTTGCCCTGCGTTTTCTGCCTGGCAATTGGAAGTTGGAGGGAAACATAAATGAGCTGTGGCAGCTAGTGTTGTCGCTGTATGTTTTATAACTCCTGCTTAACAGAGTGAAAAAAGGTATTTTATGTATGTATTTTATTTGGCAGCAAGGGTGAACTTTAACTGAAGTTATCATAAAAGAACTATCATTTTAGGTGATTTCAATATTGACTGGCAATCCTGTTCTGGCAACCATCCAACCCATCATGTAAACCTTCATGGCTTCACCCAACTAGTCCAGTCGCCAACCAGGATAAATAAAAACTCCAGCAAGTACACTACCCTGGACTGGATACTAGTCAGTAAGAGCCCCCAGTCACATATAACAGGCTGCTTATCAGATAGCCTCAGTGATCACTCCCCAACATTCCTACTCAAAAAAATACCTATACCAAGCTAAACCTGTCATCTGCCATCAAATACGTAAAAAACTAAACTTTAACCCACTCACATTCATCTCCTCCCTCAAAGAATGTAACTGGCATCCTCTAAAGTACCCAAGTCTTGATGACACAGTTGACTTTTTTAATACTACCTTCCTGAGCATCCTTAATTACCATGCCCCCATAAGACTTTCCAGAACCAAAGCACAACCCTCCCCATGGCTACAGAAAATCACTAAGTCAGAAATGAAAAATGAGGATAAAGCCTGGGAGCACTGGCGCAAAACCCAAACCCCCTCAACTAGACAGAAATTCCTACAACTACGCAATAGAGTCAAAAAGCTAATAAAACAGGACAAATTCCAATACTACCAGTCTGCCCTAGACTCCTCCCAACACAGCCCCAAACAATTCTGGTCCTCCATAAACTCCATCCTCCACCCAGGTAAAGTCAGTACCCCTTCTCCTAACATCCCTCACTCCTCAGAAAATATTGCTACCTCATTCAACACACACTTCACACAAACCATACTATCACCAGCTAAACACAACCCCCCTCCCCTCCAACCCACACCTTCAACTAGTAATCTCCCCACTGCCTTCTCTTTTTCTCCTGTACCTACCTCCAACATAAAAAACTCTTAACTAAACTTAAGCCCACCAGATTAGCAGCAGACAACCTCCCAAGTGAATACCTACAAATCACAGCTGATGCTCTGGCCTACCCAGTATCCATCGATCTCTGTCAGAAAGTTACGTTCCCACACTGTGGAAAGTATCACATATAATTCCCCTCCACAAAGGCGGACCCTCCACAGGACTAACCAATTACCACCCCATAGCTATTCTCTCTCCACTCTCCAAAATACTAGAGAGATGCATACACTCTCAGGTCTCAGACTACCTCCTTACTAACAACCTCCTTTCCAATACTCAGCATGGTTTCCGACCAAACCATAGCACCACCACTGCCTTACTCTCCTTTACTAACACTATCCTTCAGCATAAAAACAATGTCTCTCTCTCCTCTGCTACTTTCCTAGACCTATCTAAAGCATTTGACATGGTCCCACACAAACAATTTCTCTCTGTCCTCAATAACCTATCCTTCTCACAATCAGTCACCAACTGGTTTCAGAGTTACCTGTCTGACCGCCAACAATCCGTTGTATGGCAGAATGACACATCTCCCCAACTACCTGTCTCCATAGGGGTTACCCAAGGATCCATCCTTGGACCCCTACTCTTCTCTGTTTTCACCAATAATCTAGCCTCTGCCACCAAACATGGCACACTCATACAATACGCAGACGACTCAACCATCATCTGCTCAGCCCAGTCCCTACTCAAACTGCAAGAAGTCACACAGGAAGCCTTTTCCTCTGTTGAAACTTGGTTATCCAATGCCCAATTAATACTCAACCCAAACAAAACTAAACTACTCATCTTCCAACCCACCAAACATACTCAAAACAACTCTCACTTTAACATTACAGCAAAAGACAACACCACTATATACCCAACTGAACACACCAAATTGCTAGGAGTGGAAATAGACAAACGAAAATTTGACATTCACATATCCATGACCATAAAAAAGACCACAAAAAACTAGGAGCACTATACAGAAATAAGCAACTTCTTACCAAAGCAGCAAAGATTTCAATAGCAAATTCCCACCATATCTCCACCCTACTTTATGCCTCTCCAATATATAACAACCTAAGGCAATGCGATCTAAACAAGCTAGAGACCTGCTACAACAAAATCGCCAAATTCGCCACAGGGGCATCCTACCATAGTCACCAGTGTCTCTCACTTGCTGAACTGGGCTGGTGGCTTGAACTCCCTCACTTCCTTCAATGGTATCAACTCTCACTCGCCCACAAACTAGTAAACCATCCACTAAATGTCCCATCCCTCCAGAATCTTCTCCAACCCTATCACACCACCAGACCACTAAGATCCAGCAACAAAAATCACTTGCAGATCACTAAAGCCAATAACTCTGCTGGTGAAGCACTATTCTCTTGCACCATAGCCAAATTATGGAACTCCCTCCCACACACAATTACCTCCGTACCATCATGCACCCACTTCAAAACTTTACTAAAAGCGCATCTAAAAACATGCTGGCTATGCCCTTGCAACTCCCACTCTAATATCACCCACCCCATCCAACCACTACCTTTCTTTCCACTCCACTAACTACCTTGATTATAGCAAGCTCAGATGCTCATAAGCCAGTACTTATTACACAGCAGGAACGTCTTCTTGTAACATTTGTTATTGTCTGTTATGTACTTGACAGATAAAGATTCTAGTTGTCTACTGATGTACTATGTTCTTCATCTGTAAATATGTTGTAAGTAATTGCTACGTACATTGTTAATCGCTATGTAATCCAATGCAACTACTGTCTATTTTAACTGTGGAGCTTTTCTCCCCGGGCCTCCGCTGAAAATGGACCTACGTCCAGTCGGACATGCCCAGTCAACAAATATAAATAAATAAATAAAGTTAAGATGAAAAGTAGATGTGAAAATGTTTCTGGAGTAAATATGTCTGTGCCATTTTTGTTGATCTAATCTGGAAGAACTGTAAATCATAGGGTGACAGCCTTTGTGTCTGATTTTGAGCTTTGTTGAGATGATAGTTTGATTTGATTTAATAAAGATTTTCTTGACCTACAGTACAAGGAAGTTAAAATAGAAATGTTAACCCCTGAACTCTGGACAGTAAAGTGTTTTTCTTTTGTCATGAGTACTATGCTTTAAAATAATGAACTTCTTGAGAAATGCACAGTTCATGTTGGCTTGAGGCTGTATTTCTGTTTGACCATTAGTAAAGATTTAAAAGTTTAGATACCACATCAGAGTGCAGTGATCAAACAAGGAATAATAGTCAGGTGACTTTGTGTCTGACTTAGAGAAAAGGTATGCTATATTAATGCGGGTCTGAAGTGGCAGAACATACTTATTGCTTATTTTGCGGGGCCATTATCATGTAATTGTTCCATCCATCATAATAAGATGCTGCTAATACAGAGAGGTTAAGAAGTGTACAATGAACACGAATGATGCTTTATTTCCATATTATCCTCCTGCAGTTAGCATTATCATGATGCAACTTTTTTGTCCTTCTGTGTTAACAAGTGCAAGCTTAGTTTTGCAGGTTTTGTTTTTCGGACCAAGTAATAAGAAACTGTTAACAGTTCTTCCCCAAAAGTCCTCTTTTTTAATGTTTTGTTCTTGAATATGTTTTATGTGAAGCATGCTTGTGTTTCTGCTTTCCTTCCTATATTAGTGTGCTGACTTAATTCAATGTGTTTGGAGTTTTAAAAAGGAGGCATTACCATGAAATGCCAGTTTATTTAAAAACAAAGCACTGCAAGATAGGTGCATTTCTACACTAAAAAATGTTTCATATAGTATTTAGCAGCTTTATTTAATATCACTGAGTAATCATATTGGAGATGCAACATGCTGAAGCACACTAAAAGCTTACTGTCTTCTGACACATTCTACAAATGTTCATTATTAACTGTGAATTATTAATGTTGCTGAACTCGACTATTATCATTTTCCTTAAAAACGTACTGCTAGAGTGGCACTGAAGGGTTGTGACAGTAATGATTAATTTTGTTTTGTGATTTTCTCTTTTCTTTACATTTATGCAACTCTGAAGTTCATATATATAGTGTCAAGGGGTGTGAGGAGCTCATCTTGCACATGGGGGTGCAGAAGAGCTTGCCAGGTTCCCACAATTTCCCTTTATTTCTAAGTAATTTGCTCCTGCTGCTTTCTAAGAATCCCATGTCCAGTTCTTGTATCTCTGTTACAATATCTTATACTTTAAATACAGCTGGTTTATAGAAGGAATGGTTCTATCAGGGCTTGTTTTTAGTACTATTAAACAGCCAAATAATCATTCAGAATCCATGGAGGAAGTATTGTGAACACCTTCAGTAAATATTCTTTAGTGATGACTGGAGGGAGGTCCTGAGAGATTCAGGGATAAGCACACTTTGGATAGTCATCTCTGGGGTAAAATTCACACTGAATTTGTTTGCTAGTATGTTGGAAATATTACTGGATCAGAGTAGGTGGTGCCATTATGAATATGTTCAGAGCATTGATGGTCCTTATTTCATAGCACAGCCAAGGATGGATTTTTCATTGACCAGCTGTATATTTTAAGAGGTTTTTGTTTGACACCCGCCACGGTACTCTACTGACGAGACTGCACCCCACCTTTTGTAGATTCCTGGAGGAGCTCCCCAAACTGAAAGATGGCAACTAAGAAAAAAACAGTGAAAAACAGAAGATGAACACTGTGAATTTAAAGCCGAATGGGAAGAAAAGTATGCTTTTATGCAAAACTCTATGGGTTTGCCAACGTGTTTAATTTGCAATGAAAAATTATCTAATAAAAAAACAAATCTCAAACGTCACTTTTTAACAAAGCATGACACATTTGTAAAGAGATATTCTGTTGGAGAAGAAAGAAAAAAAGCAGTGACAGAATTAAAGCAAAAAATGCAACAATCAACATCAATATTCAGCAGCTGGATGCAATCTTCAAGTAATGTGACAGCAGCAAGTCTGCATGGAAAACCTTTCACGGATGGAGAATATGTAAAAAAAAAAATGCTTTTTGCATTTGGCTGAACATCTCTACTCTGATTTCAAAAATATAAAAAAATGAAGACACTCCACTATGCGCAAAAACTGTTCGCGACAGAACCTTTAAGATGGGCTAGAATGTGACAGATCAACAGATTAAGGATATAAAATTGACATCTCTATTTTCTTTGGCATGTGATGTGAAGGATATTGCACAAGTTAGCCTTCTGGGATGGTATGCTTCTGATAAAGGTCTCCATGAAAAATTATTGGCTTTGCTGCCTCAAAGGACAAACTCGAGGTAAAGATATCTCTGCAGCAATTATAGAATTTTTGACTGTTAGGGGAATTGACATCAATAAATTGGTATCTATCGCTACAGATAGAGCACCCAGTATGATGGGTAAAAAAGTACAGTTTTGTACCTACCATAAATGTAGATGTCTGAGAGGTATGCATCTGCAGTCCTAACAAATGGGTTGTCCTGCCTCAGGCAGCCCTTCGGTCGGCCGGATTCCAAAGTCTGGGTCTGGCCTCGGCTGATGTCGCACTTCACCCGACGTCATAGCTGCAGTTAACCGGGTATAAAGGCATCAGCCGACGCCATTTTCCTCAGTGTTTCTTGCCCCAGATGCCAGGTGCCCTCTAGGAAGGCTAAATTTGGATAAATGCAAATGTTTCCAAACAATAGAGAGCAAATAGAAATAAACATGTATATACATATATACAAACAAATACACCATAATAGATTCCCCCAGCTAGCTAAGAGATGGGCAAATACCCTAGGAGTACCACAGAGGGGAAGGAGGGTGGGTAATCCTGACTGCAGATGCATACCTCTCGGACATCTACATTTATGGTAGGTACAAAACTGTACTATGTCCTTCAAGGATGCATCTGCAGTCCTAACAAATGGGTAGAATACCATAGCCAAACTGGGGGAGGAGGTACTAATAAGATTATGGTGTAGTTAAGATCCCTTGCAAAACAGCAGTGGCAAAACCTCGGGATCTGGAGTATAAGGGTAGATTGTAATGCTTGGCAAATGTATGCACGGAGCTCCAAGTAGCAGCCTCTAAAATGTCTTTGGTAGCCACTCCTCGTAAAAAAGCTGTAGTAGTGGCTGTAGCCCTTGTGGAGTGAGGTCTGATGTTTTCTGGAGTTGTCTTTCCATGATAAGAGTAACAAAATCTAATGCAATTTCCTATCCATTTTGAGATTGTCTGTTTTGAAATTGCTTTTCCTTCCATTCCTGTTGCATATGCTACCAGAAGCTGGTCAGTTTTTCTATTGTTCTTGGTTCTGTCCAGGTAATAGCGCATTGCCTATGCACATCCAAGGTATGTAGTAGTCTTTCCCCCGTTCTGTGGGTTGGGGAAGAATGTAGGTAGGTGGATTGCTTGGTTTAATGATACCCTGGAGACCACCTTTGGCATAAAAGTAGGATTAGTTCTCATGGACACTCTATCCTGATGGAAGATAAGGAAGGGCTGTACTGCCATTAATGCCTGTAATTCAGAAACCCTTCTTGCTGAAGTGATTGCAAGCAGGAAAGCAGTTTTCCATGATAAGTACTGTAATTCTGCTGTTGCTGCTGGTTCAAAAGGGGGGAGTGTCAACTTTTCTAGCACAAAGTTCAAGTCCCATGTAGGCAATGGTGGCTTCCTTGGTGGCTTTACATTTTTAATTCCTCTCAGAAACTGCCTGAGTAGAGGATGACAGAAGACTGGAGGATCCATGTTGTATTCTGCTGAAATAGCTGACACATGAATCTTAATGGAAGAGTAGGTCAGGCCATTGTGGAAAAGCTCTGCTAAGTATTCCAGGATGTTAGCTATGTTTACCAGTGATACATTTTCTCCTTTTGCTGCACTCCAAATGAGATATCTTTTCCATTTTGCTGAATAAGTTTTTCTTGTTGAGGGTCTGCGAGCCTCCAAGATAATGTCTTTAACCCTTTGAGATAAATCTGGGTTATTTGGTGTTATGCAATGTTCCAAGCAGCTAGCTGCAGTGTTTTCAAGTTTGGATGCAGGGTTTTGAAGTTGTTCTGTGTTAGCAGTAAAGGAACTAGGGGTAGAGGCCATGCGTGTTCCCAAGACATACTCCTCAGTAATGGGTACCAATGCTGCCTCGGCCAGTCTGGAGCTATCAGGATGATCCTTGGGTGATCTTCTTTGATCTTCAATAGCACCTTGTGCATCAAAGGAAGAGGTGGGAATGCATATGCTGTCAGGTTTTCCCAACTGAAAGATAGGGAGTCCACCTTCCAAGCAAGTGGGTGGTATGTCCTTGTGCAGAATTTTTTCAATTGGTGGTTGTGTGGGGATGCGAATAAGTCTATTTCTGGTAGTCCCCATTTCCTTGTAATGGATTTGCAGATGTCTGGATGCAGCATCCATTTGTGGGCATACGTGGTAGTTCTGCTTAAGATGTCTGCTAGTATATTTTCTTTTCCTGGCACAAATATTGCCTGGAGCTGAATGTTGAGGCTCAGGGCCACATTCCAGAGGTCCATTGCCATCCGGCATAGAGGATATGAATGTGTGCCTCCCTGTTTGTTGATATACCACATAACTGTGGTGTTGTCCGTCCTTATCAGCAATTGACCCTGTTGAAGAAACGGTCTGAATGTCTGAATTGCCAGTTTTACTGCCAGCATCTCTTTTTGATTTATGTGTAGGTTCAGCTGGTCTTGAGTCCATAAGCCTTGTATGCACTTGTCCAGCATGTGTGCCCCCCAACCGAGGTCTGAGGCATCCGTGGTGATAGTCTGGCTTGGTTGAGGGCTGTGGAAGGGCAGTCCTTTGTTCAATTGACAGGCCTGAGCCCACCATCGGAATTCTTGCTTCAGGCATGGAATTATTGGAATTTGGGTTTCTAGGCTGTGCTTGTGCTGAGACCATAAATTCCTTAGGTACCATTGCAACTTCCTCATATGTAGTCTGGCATGTGGAATCAATATTATGCAGGATGCCATGTAACCCAGGGCTTGCAGGACTTTCCTTGCTGTAAGCTGGTTCTGCGTTGTTAATGCCATGAAATAGAGTGGAAGGTGCTTCTGCTTTTCTGCTGTGAGGGATGCCATTTGATTTGATGTGTCCAGTTCTGCACCCAAGAAAGTTATCCTTTGGGATGGTATCAGCCTTGACTTTTTTATATTGACTGTGTATCCCAGGGCTTGCAGTAGGTGAATGACCTTTTTCAAATCTTTTGTTAATTTGTTTTTGTTGTCCGCTTGTAACAGGCAGTCGTCCAAGTAAGGGTAAATTTGAATTCCCTGAAGCCTGCAATGAGCAATTACTGATGCCAGGCATTTCGTGAATACTCTGGGCGCAGTAGATAAGCCAAAAGGTAATGCTGAGAATTGATAATGCTCTGATCCTGCAAGAAATCTGAGGTATCTTCTGCAATTTGGTCATATGGGGACGTGCAGGTATGCCTCCTTGAGATCTAGAGTTATCAGCCAAGACTCCTTGCCCAGCATGGGAAGAAGCTGCTGTAGGGTCAGCATCTTGAATTTTGGAACAATGAGATATGTGTTCAGAGCGGACAGGTCGAGAATAGGTCTCCACTGGTTTTCCTTTCTTGGCACCAGGAAAAGTCTGGAGTAAAATCCTTGCCCTTGTTCCATAGACGGTACCTTTTCTATAGCTCTCATCCTTATTAAGTGGTCTATTTGTTCTAGAGCGTTTGTCTTTTGATTTGGAGGTAGGTTTGGCATTCCTCTCTTCCTTGGTAGAGTATGGAAGTGAAACCTGTAACCTTTGTCTATTGTCTGTAAAATCCATTTGTCTCCTGTAATGTAATGCCAGTTTACTGAAAATAAGGCTAGCTTTCCGCCTAAGGGTGCTTCTAGTTGTTCCCTGGTAGGCGGTTTCAGAGCCAAGTCACTGTGATTGTCCTGTGGAAGTGGTAGTGGCTGGATCTGTGGCAGTACCGCTGATTGTTAGGCTGCCACTGACGCCCCTGTAGGCACCTCTGGATTGACCTCTGCCTCTTGGGCCTATTCCTGCCTCTCTGTGCTCTGGTGGTGTCTGGAAAGGACCAATTCTTGGAAGGCCAGTTCCTACTAAACCTTGGAGGCTGGACCTGTAAGAAATCCTTGACTGTCTGGACAGATTTTGCTTTCTCTTCCACCTTCTTCAACACTTGCTGTGCAGGGGAGCCAAACAAACTGTGTTTATCCATGGGAGCATCTAGGAGCTTTGATTTTACATGGTCTGGTAAGGACTGCTCTTTTAACCATGCATGCCTTCTGATCACTGTACCAGTCATAGCTGATCTAAAGGAAGCCTCCAGTGCATCATAGCCGCATTTTAAGGAATGATTACTGACCTGCTGAATGTTATGTACCATTTCCTGAAGAGACTTTCGGTCTAAAGGTTCAGGCGAGGACAGTTTTTTAGTTAACTGATCTAACATAAATTCCTGATACTGAATCATGTAGAATTGACAGTTTAAGGCCCTAGCCGAAAGAGTAGCAGAAGTATAAACTTTTTTACCCCATCTCTCTAAGGCCCTAGATTCCCTTTCAGAGGGGAGGGGGTTTTTGGCAGAGGTAGCTGCTACAGCCTTGGGGCCCTGTGAAATAGTTTCAGGATCTGCAAAAGGAGCCTTATACAAGTGATAATGTGTGTCAGGAACCCTGTAGTATCTGTCGGGCTTAGCAGGGGCCGGAGGAAGTGAATCAGGAGCAGTACAAGCATCATTAAATGCATCATCCACAACTGTAAGTACTGGAGGAATGGCTAAAGGCCTATGCTGTGGCAAATGCAAAAAGGTCCTAAGCCTTTTCCTAGAGTCTGAAAAATCCTGGCCCTGCCATTGAAATTGTTCCCTCATAGCATGCAAGGTTTCCCCAAAAGAAAATTCCTCAGGAGGAGAGGCAGAAGGAATGGAGTCTTCTGCATCAGAGTCCTCATATGGAGAATAAGGGCCTTCTGGAGGGTTTGTATTTTCTGAATCATCAGAGGAGTAATCTGTAGAAACTGGCTCAGGGGCTCTGCTCTAGGCCTCTTCTCTGGTGGAGAGGCCCTGTCAGGGTGAGGCTGGGATCCCCTGATCAAAGAAATGAGATCCTCTGCTAGACTAAGCATTTGAGTACTAGAGCTAGGCCTGTGAGAGGGGGTTTTAGCAGGCACGGTCTTGGTTGATTTTGCTGCTTTAGCCCTGGTAAAAGCCTTAATTGACATGGATGCAGGGGCCTAGCAGCTCCACGTGCAGGAGTAGATATATCTAAAGGGATAGTATCTGATAAATCCTGTGAACCTGTAAGAGCAGGTGGAATTTCAGTAGCAGATTCAGCCATGCTGGATGAGGCCTCGGTAGGAGGCAAGCTTTCGGCCGAAGGAAGAACAGAGGACTCGGTTTCAGCCGGAACCGAGACACTCATGTTGACTTAACGCCGGTTTCGGCCGAAACCGCGGACCGCGAGTGTCGGTCCTTTTCCTTACGCTTTTTAGCTAATTGTGAAGTCGGAGTCTCCGACGGCATGTTGTAAGCAAAAGCGGAGCCGAAAAACTCCTCTGCAAACTCCGACCGACGTCTAAGTGTCCGTCGGTTGAAGGAAGCACAGGCTAGACAAGCTGCTACGTCGTGGTCTGGGCCTAAACAAGGTAGGCAGTAAGAGTGGAAATCTTTATGAGGTATTTGTTTCCCACAAGTTAAACAGTTATTCACTTTTTCTGACATCGGCTGAGGCAAGAAAGAGTCCCCAATGGGGTACTTAGCCTTTTAGAAGTCTTCGGTAGTAGCAATCTCTGGTTCTGACCGACCTGCACTTGCGAACAGCTTCTGCTTCGGGTGCCACGCGGCAAGAAAGACTGAGGAAAATGGCATCGGCTGATGCCTTTATACCCGGTTAACTGCAGCTATGACGTCGGGTGAAGTGCGACATCAGCCGAGGCCAGACCCAGACTTTGGAATCCGGCCGACCGAAGGGCTGCCTGAGACAGGACAACCCATTTGTTAGGACTGCAGATGCATCCTTGAAGGACATCAAAGGCTTTGTTACCCTCTTCAAACAAAATGTACAACACAATGTTTTTACGTTTCATTGTATCAGGAAGCGCTGTGTGCATAGACATTTCCCATCGAAGTTGTAAAGGTGATGGATATGGTAGTAAAAATAGTCAACCAAATAATGGGAAGGGGACTTAATCACAGATAGTTTTGTGCCCTTCTTGAAGAAGTAAACGGTCAATATTCCGACCTTCTTTTGCACAATAAAGTTCGTTACTTATCCAGAGGAGCAGTTTTGAAACATTTTGCTTCATGCCTTGAACATATTAAGAACTTTTTAAGTGAAAAGGAACACTAATATCCACAGTTAAGTGATGACGAATGGTTACAGAAATTTTACTTTGCTGTTGATATGACATCACATTTAAACACCTGAATCAGAAGCTGCAAGGTAGAGGTAACACTGCAATTTTACAACGATCCCCCCCATTAATATTCAAAAACGTGCATGCTGATTGGTCAGCGTGCACATTGTAAATCAGAGTTATAGTAATGGAAAAAGGTCCGGTCACCCGGACTTTTTCCATTACTATAACTCTTATTTTACAGCAATGGAGAACGCAAGATCTCCGTTGCTTCACACTGTCTCGCTATGTTAAACGAGTTTAACATAGCGAGACAGCTTTAAAAAAAGCAACAGAGATTCTCCGTTGCTTTTTCTAAAGCTGTCTCGCTATGTTAAACTCTTTTAACATAGCGAGACAGTTTGTAAAAAGCAACGGAGATCTTGCTTTCTCTGTTGCTTTTTTCAAAACTGTCTCGCTATGTTAAATGGCGAAAGCCAAACACACACTGGCTAGGCTTATAAATGCCCTAGGGCAGATAGCCTAATAATAACCTATGAACCTATGTAAGCCTTGAAACCTATTTAAAATTGAAGACTTCCGAAAACTCACCGAACATGAAACAATTCTGTGCAGAAATGCAGTGTCAAAAGTCTCAATGTGCTTCTCTTTTTTCTGTAAGTGAAGTTTTGTGTTAAATGCATATATACCCATACTGCAATAAAAAATTTTTAAAATTGGATCTAAAACTGCCTTCTGTACTCATTGCGGCTCTCTGTAAATCTTGGACCAAACATTTTAGGAAAAAATGGCTCTCTGCTCCAAAAAGGTTGCTAACCTCTGCACTACACCATCTGAGCTGTAGGAATCTCAGTTGCTTTCTCAAATATAATATTCAGTACAGGTACTGAATAGTAGTGAAAAACAGTGTGGAATCAGTCATGTTTCCATATATAAATATACACATATAAGGTATGTATGGTGAGATAAATATGAGAAAGTATATACAACTTTTTATAGAGATATACATATAAAATATATACATGTAAAATATGGTACACGTGCATTTGAGTGAATGGCCGATCTCCGAACGCGAACATGTCGAAAGCAGAATCTGAAGATCGCAAAATGTTGAATCTGCAGACGCCGAACCCGGAATTACCGAACGCTGGCAAGGCTACTATTCCCCCCTCCTGACCCATGGTAGTGCTTGTTGCAGCGGTTGTGCACTCGGGAATTTCAAATTTGATGTTGCGCGTGACATTACGAGCATTCACACCTACGAGTTTCGCCATTACAGTTCGGAATTACGACGGATCGACATTCAGTCGCGTGACCAAATGCATGTATTCCGTAATATATACATATATATATAGTGTGTGTGTGTGTGTGTGTGTGTGTGTGTGTGTATATATATATATATATATATATATATATATATATATATATATATATAGATATATATATATAGATATATATCTATATATATAC
The DNA here is from genome assembly GCF_019279795.1 of Protopterus annectens. NCBI lineage: Eukaryota > Metazoa > Chordata > Ceratodontiformes > Protopteridae > Protopterus > Protopterus annectens. The sequence continues at coordinate 1,038,986,236 of NC_056745.1, read as the reverse complement.
ACACACACACACACACACACAAGTAAATTAGAGCTATTCAGCTATTGGATTACGTGTCTCCAGACTCGTTTTTTTGCCTGTTATAGGATCATTTATATTAAGAAGCTTTGTTCAGTTCAGTGCTGTTTTTTTTTGTTTGGTGGTACATATATATATATATATATATATATATATATATATATATATATATATATATATACACATATATATATATATACACACACACACACACACATTTTATATATATATATATATATATATATATATATATATATATATATATATATATATATATATATATATATATATATATATATATATATATATATATATATATATAAATACATACACACACATACACATATATATATATATATATATATATATGCACACACACACTTACATATATATATATATATATATATATATATATATATATGCTCATAACATGTAGTGGAGTCATACCTCAGCACCATACCTCTCAACCTCTTACTGCAAGAATTCTGCCCAATGGCTTTGCAAATGGGGGGACAATGAGCCAAAACTAGGGACATAATGTAAATATTGCTTTTATAAATGCTGAATGTTGCTAGAGTAACAAGGTAAGTTTCAGCATACATGTTCTGAAGGATGTGAGTTCAGAAAATGAAATGTATGTCAACACTTACTGACAGGATTCCTGACATCATCACACTGATGTACTAGTGAAATACAATTAAGGAATGTGTGGAACAGACCAGAAATATGAGTAATAAACCTGGACATTCTGACACAATCTGGCCAGTTGAGAGATATGCTCAGAACCCCTTGGTGCAATGAATCTGGACCAAGCCTGACAAAGTGGAGGCTAGAAGCCATGAAAATAGGGAGATATCTCAAATACTGGAGTAGATAAGACAAATCCGGACATACTTGGGGGACGGAGCCCCAAACATAGGGGCATCATGGACATATTGCTGTTATAAACAGAGAAAGTTGCTAGTGTAACAGGGTTTATTGTAACATATCAGTTCTGAGGGATATGAAGTCAGAAACACAAATGGATTTTACTGTTTACTGACTGCAGTCCTCAGAGTATGGTACTGAATTTCCAAAGACAAAAAACGTGTAACATGCCAAATATAAGTGTCCAATCTCTGGCCAGTCTGCAGATAGTCCTACAGTTGAGAGTCAGACTTAAAATCCCGCAGAACAGCCATATCCACACAAACCCTATAAAACTAGCAGTACTTCAAATGTATAACAGCAGTACTTACATTTAGTCCCTATGTCTGGAACATTCTCCCTGAGATTGTCAGGCTGTATCCACAGTGTTTGTTGTAAGAGGTATTACCAACTACCCTCTGTGATGCTGTTTGTCACACACTTCCATGAAGTCCTCCTCACCGGCAAGGTAAAGGGCCAATGCCCAAATGAAGTACTCAGTTATAGGACTGTGTTTACATGCAATTGGCTATTGTAATGATACCACAGCTATTCTACATGCAATTAGCAAGTGGGGAACTCCAATTGGTGCACAGGCCATCAGCTGCCCATAAGCATTACATACAAAAGGCAAGCTGCTGCCTATGCAAACAGATGTATACCCTACATCCTGGAGAGAGAGAGACAGAAAAAAAAAACAGCAGCAAGCAGGATATAACCACCTACACTTGAAAAAAAAAAATAAGTATGTCAAACTACGCATTTAATGGACTGCAGTAGGTGGTATGTAATAATGGGAAATAGGACTTGCTGTACTGATATATTGCTGATCAGAACCTATGGCCATAGCATGTGTGTCTGTCTGTAGTGATATAGAATACAGCTCAGGCCCCTGAGTCACCCCCAGGAAAGGATGGCTAACATATGACTACTACTGGAGTGTGTGTTGAGCAATACTGAATGTGACACTGCTAGGCCAGCTACTTCCACAGTATATCATTTGGACCAACAGGCATTCCATTCTTAAGCCTCTTCATAGCTATCTTTACTTCCCCCTTGATACTGTGTTGCACTTCCTGATTCACCATACCCACGTCATCCAACCATCTCTCTCTCTTGCTCATTCAACACCCCATCAAAGTACTGTTTCCATTTTTTCTACATACTCTCCTTGCTTGTGAGTATGTTTCCACCATTACCCTTTATCACCCTTATTTGATGAACATCCTTCCTAGCTATGTGCCTCTTTCTAGCCAATTGGTACAGGTCCTAACCTCCATCCTTGGTGTCCAACCTTACATACAACCCTTCAGATGTCCCATCCTTATCCTTTGCCACCATCCTGTTTGCCATGCACCCCATCTCCCTATACTCCTGTCTACTTTCTTCATCTGTCTGGCAATCCCACTTCTCCTTCGCCAACCTCTTTCTCTGTATACTCCCCTATAGTCCCTCATTTCACCACCAGGTCTCCTTGTCCTCCTTCCTCTCTCCAAATGGCACACCAAGCCACATGCTACTCATCTCCCTTACTAGCTCTGATGTAGTTACCCAGATATTTGGTAACTCTTCACTGCCTATCGTAACTCTTCCCCGAACCAACCCAGCAATCAACCTTTTACAGTATCCACCATTTGCTTCGTTGTACTCCCTCACACTCCTCTCCCTCTTCTTGATCACCAACATCATCCCACAGACCAACATTCCATGCTGCCTAATTACACTTTCCACTATCACCACTTTACAGTTTCCATTCCCCTTCAAACAGGTCCATCTGCATAGGAGACAATCCACCTGTGTGCATCTCCCTCCACTCTTGTATGTATGTCACTCTATGCCCCTTGGTCTTGTAAACATACATATTCACCACAGCCATGTCCAACCTCTTTTGCAAACTCCACCATCACATCTTCTGCATTCCTTGGCTTAACACCATACCTACCCATCACTTCTGCAACACCTCTGTCCACTACACCAACTTGCACACTGAAATCTGCTGCAATCACCAGTCTCTCAGCCTTGGGTATACTCATCACCACTTCATCCAACCACTCCAAAGTACTCCCGTCTCAGCCATCACACACGCAACTAGCGGAGCATATGCACTAACAACTGTCATCACTACACCATCAATACCCAGCCTCATAAACATCACTCTACCCTACCCAACACTCATATCACCTCCAAAAACACCCTTGGCATAATGTTCCTTCAGGTTAACCCCTACACCATGTCCACTCCCATACACACCATGATAGAACTATTTGTACCCGACTCTGATATGCACAGCTGTACCCCCCCCTTCCATTTGGTCTCTGGCACACACAATATATCCACCTTTCCTCTGTCCATCATATCAGTTAGCTCTGTCCCCATACCAGTCATACTTGCAACATTAAAAGGTCCTACCCTCACAACCACACTCCTAGCCTTTCTCCTCTCTGCCTTCCACATCAGTGGCAGACATCCTCCAGGGTATGTCTGTGAATGCAAAGGCTACTGTACTATCAAGTGATGTACATGTGTTACATGAATATGAAGTAAGTGTCACTAATCTTGGCCCATAGTCCACCATGTATGTGCGGCGTCCTCCAGATATCCTGCCCTAACAGGTTGACAGGAATGACGTGAGGTAAATAAGTTGTACATGTTGTACACGTGTGTAATCTTAGTTTCTGTGCATCCAACAGAGTTACACTTCTACAGCTACTGGATGTGGCATTGCCTGACACAGATATGGGCACTAGAATAAGCATGAGTATCACATTGAAATTGTAGAGGTGTCCAACTGTGTTATGACCTTGTGTCCATGCCTACTACAACCAGATACATGACCACCCGTATAGCTGTATGGCCTCAGCAACACCTTACTTGTAAAGCCTCTCTAGTAACTGTAGAGTAAACCCCTTTGCTGGACAGCAGCAATGCACAAAGCACATAATGGGATGCTATATTGGCTGTATAGGGCAAAGTAGGAGCAGGCACCAACTAGGCAGCATGTCAACCTTTGTCTGAATGAGCATATTAGGTCACAGGTGGATTACTGTAAGGCTTACTATGAGTACAAATTGGACACATCCACTAAGGGCAATCACAAAGCCATCTTCACATATGCTTGCAGTCTCGGAGGCAACAACCCAACCCATCCTGTAATGCTGGTCAATCACACACACACACACACACACACACACACACACACACACACAGACACACAGACACACAGACACACAGACACACAGACACACACACTCCATAGCTACAGACAACCTGCTGCAGAGGGTTTTAAGACAAACATCACCCCCCTGGCTCACCATCAGTATAGGTGGATATGCACAGCACATGCACCCCTCCCCTCATCATCATGGATCAGGTGCAAACTGCCTAATCAAAGTTAACAAAAGCAAATCCCCTTGGGGCCTGATAATATTCCTGTGTGCATCCTACATGAACCCAGGTATATGCTTCCAGCACCATTACACACTGTATGCAAGCAAAGCCGGAGCACCATTGACATCCCATCTGCAAGGAACACGGCCACTGTCATCCATCTACACAAATGTGAATGAGGAATGGTGGCTTATGCAATGTACTGGCCCTCATTGGGGGAACATGACACATCAGGACCAGGAGTACAATGCATGTTCATACAGTGCAGCTAGGCACAGGTGTATGATGGGTTTGTAAGTGGTGGCTAATGATTGTTAATATTCATGTGTTGGCTCTGTAAAGAACTCGGGGCAATGTATGAGGTCCTGTGATATGTTTCCCTGTTTATGTCTTCCAGATGCCATGCAGCAGCAACCGCCTTACACCGATGTGGAGACGTCAGCCATCACAGAAGCTGTAATCTTAAACAATGGCATCCTTTTCGGCCGTAGCTGGCAAAATCTGCGGGAACAGACTGATCTGTAGGATGAGATCATCCACAGAGTGAACATCTTGGGCCACCATGAATGCACATACAATCAGGTCAGGCATAGAGCAACTGACTTGATACGTCATGCCCGGCTAAGGGCTGCTGCTGTAGTGGGGGACCATACTGCTACTGGTGGGGGGGCCAGCCACACAGGCCCCACTTATGGCGACAGAGGAGCTCCTTGCCAAGTTTAGGGTAGCCCCTACACAATGTCACACACGGGAAACAGCAGTTGTGGAGCTGGGTGGCACCCAGGCAACAGGTGAGGAGTGTCCAGGTAAGGCCAAATTGAACATATATGTAATGAGGTAGCATTTAAACTGTCTTCTATAGAGTCTCTAAATGCATATGTCAGTGCAAAATGGATTAGTAAGTCGGGTTTAGTAATGCACACAAATGCACATCTATGGTGAAGGACAGCAAATTATATAATATCATAGTGTGTACTGTACCTGTGCAGAAACGTAGCATTCATCTTGTACCAATGCCTAATGTGAATCTGCTGACAATAGCTCTCCCTCACAACAACATAGGTCCCAATGGTCTGCACATAGGACAGCAGCCTGAAGCCAGTAAGTATGGGATTTTCCTGTTGTGGCTCACCAGTACCCCAGGCATGCTAAAGTTAATGCATGTGACCATGCACACAACTGTGGTCCCAATGGTCTGCACATAGGACCGCAGCCTGAAGCCAGTAAGTATGGGATTTTCCTGATGTGGCTCACCAGTACCCCAGGCATGCTAAAGTTAATGCATGTGACCATGCACCCAACTGTTACACTCAGCCATCTGGCAATATCTGCATGTTCAATTATGGTGGTGTTTACTGCACTGCATCAGTGTGGTCATCACAGGGGCCTATTTGCAGGAGATGTCACATATCTGTAGCATACCTCACAACCTGTCACTGCAGGACATCTGGGCAAAGCTGACAAAATGGAGGGACAAAGGCACAAAACTAGGATCATATTGTACAAATTAGTGGTATACAGTGCATAAATGGTGTACATGCCTGTTAGAATGCCAGACACAGATACAAAAATGAGAGCACAATAGACAATTTCAAAATACTGCCAACCTTTCATGTGACTTATAACCTGTACAATTCAACTGTAAAGCAAACAAATCTGTTAGGGTAACAATAATGACACATAATAGTACAACAACCTAGATGCATGTGTGTGCACAGGCTGAAGCTACTACTGTGTTGAGGCAGCTTTCAATATAACTATAGCAGTACATCTTATTCAGTACACACCTGCCATCAATTACAGAGACTCTTTGATTAACAGCAAATAACAGTCAGCTGTCCTACCAGGATTATCCTAACATAATACCCAGTTGCCTGCTATAGCAACAACCATGTGAACATAGAGCTAACGAAGCTGCAAAGGTTCATAGGTTAGTACTAAGGTAACTGCCCTTGTGAGCCATTTTAAGCCTAGCCAATTATGCCTTGTGAGACTCAAACCCTGCACTATGCGTTTGTAAGGCAAACATCTTAACCATTAGGCCACCCTCCCAACCCCAAACCACATGTTTGAGATATTTCAGCCTGAAGAAGGGTACCAAAACATTTCCACAGCACTGCACATACCATGGAACACAGTGCAGACAGTCATCAAAAGGTGGTGAAAATATGAGGCTACAGTGACATTGCAAAGGAGTGGACATCCCACCAAATTCTATGAGAATAGAAGACTAAAACTGGCCAGGGAGGTTGCCAGGAGCCCTAAAGCAACAGTGAAGGAGTAGGAGGAATCTCTGGCAAGTACTGGGTGTGTACTACATGTCAAAACAATCTTCCGTGGTCTCCATATGTCTTGCCTATAGGGTAGGGTTGGAAGATGGCAGCAGTTCCTCACACAAAACAATATCCAGGCCTGGAGAAAGTCTGAAAACAATACCTCAGGTCTCCAAAAAGCAAAGGTGTAAATGTTTTATGGTAAAATGGAATCACGGTTGAACTCTTTGGCCACAATTCTGACAAGTTTGTTTGACTCAATAACACCACTGCATATGGTGAAGCATGGTGATGGCAGTGTCCTGCTTTGGGGTTGCTGTTCACAAGCTGGAATTGGGGCTGTAGCCAAGTTGGAGGGGATTATGAACAGTTCCAAACACCAGTCCCTTGTAGCTCCAACCCTTCTGGTGTCTGCCACATAGCTGTGGATGGTGAGGAATTCCACCTTTCCACACAACAATGGCCAAAACCATACATACAAATCAGCAAAAGGATGGCTTCACCAGAACACATGCAATGTTCTGCACTAGCTCAGCCAGAACCCACACCTACGCCCAATAGGATATATGCAAGGTGACCTGAAGAGGGCAGTGCATAGGGGATGCAATCTGACATAGTTGGAGATGTTTTGCAAGGGAGAGTGTGCAAACACTGGAGAGTCAAGATGTGCTATGCTGACAGACACCTTCCCAAGAGGACTGAATGCTGTGATTAAATCAAAAGGTGCTTTAACAGAGTATTACTTTAAGGGTGTGCACATTCATGCAACCAGCCTACTGTACCCATTTCATTTACCATATGTTACCTGTAACTGATGTGTATGTTCTTCAGTTGGATTGCACAGGTTGTATGTCATATGAAATGATGGCAGTGTTATGACCTGATTTCTGAGGTCTCATGTGGTGTATCACAAAAACCTGGCATGTTAAAAGATGTGTGTAAACTTACTATATCCACTGTAAGCTTAGGAAGTTGTGAGTAACCTGCTTTGTTTTAATGTAAATGATGTACTGCAGGTTATGCAGTCTGCACCTCAAATTAGGACATTAATTAGCAGTACCAATCCACAGGTCAACCAAGTAATGCATCAAACAAACACAGGAGTTATGAGGAACAGACCAAACATATAAGCCACACATCCAGACATTCAGCAAAACCCTGTACAGTTGAGAGGTATGTTCTGTAGGAGTTGCCACAGTGCTATACAGGTGAACAGCAAATATTTACATGGGTGCAGTGTGTGCTAGGTGAAGGGCCATCACCTACTAACACCACTCACATATCCCAGAGGTGTATATTAGTAGTAACAGTAATTGGAAAGGGCTGCACTGCATGATGCTGAGGGTCTGTCCAGAGTGTGTGTCATTGTCTGACTGTGTGCTGTGAATGTCCCCAGTTGGCTAATGTGAGGTCTGTGTAATGCCATTGAGGCACCTCACCTGTATATGCGTGCGTGTACCAGCAGACCTTATAGTGCAGGTAGTAATTTACATATTTTTTTTCCTTACAGGTAGACATGGTGGCCGTGGTTCCTCCCGCTCTGATTCTGATGTCAGTGTCTCTGCAGACTATGAACATGATAATACTCATACTGAGGCACAATTGGGGTTGTCAGGGGTTGAATCTGTGCCATCAGTTGGCATCCCACTATTGTCAACCTCATCCCCGCACACAATCCCCACACATACCCCATCAACAGTGGCCACAGATAATGGACAGATGGCAGGTGGTGGCATGGAATAGGCTAGTGTGCTGACTATGGCAAGTGAGGGTGCAGGCAATAGCCATAGCCAGATTGCTGGTGAGGTCCCACATAGGCAGATGGGCAGGGGTGATTGGAGGATTGCAGCCTATCACCACCCTGTTGCAAGTGCCACAGCAGCAATCACCAGATGCATGTTTCAGGCCATCCTCACAGGCACATAATGAACATAACACCAGACATATATGCAGGGTTGTGGAGGAGTATGTCCCTGATGTCCGTGGCAATATTTGTGAACTCACTGCAGCCATGCATAAGCATACTGAGGTCATGGATAGACAGTGGGGGGAGACCTTGGGACTCCTTGACCGTGGAATATCTGTGCTTGAGCATTTGGCAGATGAAGGGCAGCAGCTACGTGGATGCAGGGCAGCACCTCGATCAGCTGAGGGTCTACGTCGCCATGCACCATCACGTTCCCGTACTGGCAGTACCACCAGCACTACTGAAGGGGGTGTGCTGTCCATGCCACAACACAGCAGGCGATGGGCACATGGTCCTGGCTGGTTCCAAAAGGGGAAGCAGATCTAGCAGGCAACAATCACCATTGGGGAGTAGTACTGCAGCTGGACTCAGCCCTGGTGGTACCGGTGATACCCCTGGCAAGTTCTCGTGTCTGTGGCCTAACTGTACACCCTGCCACGTACGGCCCACAGCTGTACAAAATACCCCTGTATAGAGCGCCCATATGGCGTGACTGTGTGCATACAAACACACACACATCACCATCAGACAAGTCACCTACACACATACACACACACACACACACACACACACACACACACACACACACACCACCCCTGCACAGACCATTTAATGAACAGCCTCCAAACACACACAATGTCAACTGCATGGCCCAGCCTAGGTGTCTGGCAAACCCACACAACACCCTGTGCATATGATGATACCTGTGCTACATCCCTGTCATCCATACCATGGATGCAGAGACATGCTAAAATGGGTTTGAAGCACAGGGTGACTTTAGCAGAGTGTAGCTATTTAATGCTGTGCAAGGTGCTGTCATCTGGCATTTGTAATGGGTACACATCAGAGTGTGTGTGTACCTTTTTAGCCATGATGCATTATTGGTGTTAGTAACACTAAGTGAATGTGTTCTCACATGCTGTATTCTGTTTGTGTTCCAGGTGTGTGTGTCAGCGGGATGTGGCACTGCAGACATCACCAATGAGAGGTATGGCAGTGTTGTAACACATCAACCATGTCATAGTCGAGGTACAGCTGTATCTGCACACATTTCCCAGGTCTGTGTAACAGTTCTGGGTTGTATCTCAGTCTATGGTGGTTGACATCAGCTCTTGTAGAGTGGACAATGGTAAGTGCAGTAGTTGGAATACACCTCAGATTGCTAACACCCTCAACCCCAGAGGATACTGTGTTGACCAAACACACACAGAACACTGTTCACACACGCACACATAGGATTACAGTTGCAAGTGTTATGTTTGGAACCTCTACCCATCAAATTATGGTACCACATTATTATGCGGTTATTGCAGGTGGCACAGGACTACTACTGTGATGAGTGTTACAAGGTACCTGTAAGGTGAATAACATCATGTGGCCTTGTGAGGTATGGCAATGGTGGGTGTACTGGGTGTGAGAGTACCCATAATAGTGTCACATACAAGCCTACACACACACAACCACTGCTATACACACCAATGCACACACACACACACACACACACACACACACACACACACACACACACACACACACACTTGCCAGTACTGACATTAGCAGACCAACCTATCTTGTTATTTGTACCATACTATTCCATACTGTTGCACGGGACTTATAGGGCTGAAGAGTGTCTACAGATACCACTATGGTTGATGTGAACAGTGGACCTCATACAGTAGACCTAGGAATGTGTACTGTGAGTACCATGGCATAAAATATGAAACCATGCCCATCCAATGGATGTCACTCACACACACACACCCAATACTCTTTTCTCACACACATTTTCCAGGACTGAGATTAGAACCCATGACTATTTATTGTTACTACACTGTTATGCATTTATCACATGCACCACGGAGGTTATGGGGTGACACGTCCAAAGGTACTTCTAAGGTGAGGGACATCACCAGACCTTGCAAATTATGACAATGGGTGATGTACTGAGTGAGGGAGGCCACAAAATACTGTAACCTACACATATAGACACTTACACACACACACACACACACACACACACACACACACCCACACCCACACACACAAATACACCCACACAAATACACACACACTTGCCAGGACTCGTATTACAACCCCCTAGCTATGTAGTTATTGGTATTATAGTGTTATGCAGTTACTGCACACATCACAGAGCTTATAGGTTGGGGAGTGTTCCAAGGTACCTATATAGTGAATAACATCTACAGCACTTGTAAGGTATGGCAATGGTAGTTGTACTGGGTGAGACGAGCCGCCAAATACTTTCACCCACATGTTTACACACTCACAAACACTTTTATACACACTAATGCACACACACATTTGACAGTACTTAGATCCATAGGTTCAAAGATTCATAGGTGTGTACTTGGCAAATGGCCATGGAGGCTTTACAAGGCTAGCCTATAGGAATACATTGGCATCATGCCACCTGAAAATACTCCCCAGTGTGTCTACTGAGTATAGTCACTGGAGTCATCCCCAGGGTGGGTACTCTATTCCCCATCCACTCCTCCAGATTTCTCTTGAAGAGGGCCAGTGATTTGCTTGACATGTATGTGATGTCTATTCCATAGCATGGCCAGTCTCTTGATTGTGAACCTGTACCTCCTGCATGTACTGTTGATTGTGAGGATGGGGTTGAGGTATCTGGGGCATGTTGTGTTGCGAGACTGGTTTCTTCGGATGTAGCATTCCTGACAGGGTTAGGTCAGACAAGGCTGTTTATGTCAGGCAGAGATCACACCTAAGTAGCCAATATGAGACAGAGATTCAGTGGAGTTGTTGGAGTCTGTCCATATGGGGCAAGTGTGTAGTACCTAAGATCCTCTTTGTGAGGTACATTTGCAGCCTCTCCTGTTGTTGCAGATGTCCAGTGGGTTACATGGTAAATGGGCCATAGTACACACTGATTGGCCTACTGAGGGGAGAGTATAGGGAAACACTGTCCTTTTACTTCCCGGATTCAACACCCTTAGTCAGGAGAAGTGACACATGGAAGGACTTTCAGAAGACAATGGCACTGTGGTGGTCAACAAAGAGCTCACTGTCAACCTGTGTTCCCAGTTCCCTTATACCAATATCAGTGTTCAGTGGACTACCATCAATGTATTGCTTTATGGGAACTATGTCATACCCAAAGGGGATGGCGGCACATCATATGGCACTGAGCTTATGTTCACAGGTCTCAAAGAGGCCTTTGTGAAGGATGTCAACCTCATGTGGGGGAGGGGGGGAATAACAGCACCCACCTTGTAGTCATCTGCAAACACTGTCAGCCAGGGCGCCTTTGTATTGGGCTGGTCCTCAGCGGTGTGAATCCCAAACATGAGGGGACCCAGGTCCACAACCTGTGAGACTCCACTCATGATTGCTCAACAGTCTCACATGGAGTCCACTGCTTTCACACTGTGGGTTCTATCTGTGAGCCAGTTTGCAGGCCACCTGACGTAGGTGATGCTGCCCGCCTGAGTGTGTTTATGTATGATTCCTGAGTGGGGATTAGATGGGCTGCCTATCTTATCTATTCCATACTGCCGCATAGTTATTGCACATGGCACAATGCTTATTGGGCTGCAGAGCTTCTACAGGTCCCTCTTCAGTGGATAACTGTGGGCCTTGTAATGTGGACAGTGGGACATGTACTGGATGGGCAACAGCAAAAAGGTAGCAAGACCCACCTGCCAATGGATATGGTTCTCACACAAACACAACAACCCCCCCACAGACAGGATACTGTTCTTGCACACACACACACACACACACACACACACACACACACACACACACACACACACACACACACACACTTGCCAGGACAGAGATTAGAACCCCTATCTATTTATTGCTACTACAGTGTTACGCATTTATTGCATGTGTCACACAGCTTATAGGGTGAAGTTAGTCTAAAGATACTTTTAAGGTGAGGAACATCACCAGCCCTTGTAAAGAATGACAATAGGTGTTGTACTGGGTGTGAGAGGCCACAAAATACTTTAAACTACACATATACACACTTACACACATTTGCCAGAACTGGGATTAGAACCAAGATCCTACCTAACTAGTTACTTATAACTATAGTGTTATGCAGTTACTGCACATGCCACAGAGTTTATAGGGCTGAGGCCTGACGAAAGGGACTTCTAAGGTGACTGATATCTGCAGGACTGCTAAAGTAGGGCAATAGGGAGTGCACTTGGTTTGAATGGACCCACCATTTTTAATTTATAAACACACACACACACACTTTTACATTGGCCAGGATGGAGATTGGAACTCCTACCTAACTAGTTGTTTGTACTACAGTGTTACAAAGTTATCGCACGTGCCAGGCTGACGAAAGAGACTTCTAAGTTGACTGATATCTGCAGGACTGCTAAAGTAGGGCAATGTGGAGTGTACTAGGTTTGAATGGACCCAAAAGCTTTAATTTATAAACACACACACTTTTACATTTGCCAGGACTGAGATTAGAACTCCTACCTAACTAGTTGTTTGTACTACAGTGTTATACGGTTATGGCATGTGCCACAGAGCTTATAGGACTGAGGCCTGACTAAAGAGACTTCTAAGGTGATTGATATCTGCCGGACTGCTAAAGCAGTGCAATGGGAAGTGTACTAGGTTTGAATGGACCTAAAATCTTTAACTTAATACACACACACACAAACACACACACTCTTTTACATTTGCCATGATTGAGATTAGAACTCCTACCTAAATAGTTGTTTGTACTACAGTAGTTATCGCACATGCCACAGAGCTTATAGGACTGAGGCCTGACAAAAGGGACTTCTAAGGTGACTGATATCTGCAGGACTGCTTAAGTAGGGCAATGGGAAGTGTACTGGGTTTGAATGGACTCAAAACCTTTAACTTGCACACACACACTTTTACATTTGCCAGGACTGAGATTATAACTCCTACCCAACTAGATATTTGTACTATAGTGTTAAGCAGTTATCGGATGTGATACAGAACTTATAGGGCTGAAGCCTGACGAAAGGGACATCTAAGGTGACTGATATCTGCAGGACTGCTAAAAGTAGGGCAATGGGAAGTGTACTTGGTGCGAATGGACCCAAAATCTTTAACTTATAAACACACACACTTTTACATTTGCCAGGACTGAGATTAGAACTCCTCCCTAACTAGTTATTTGCACTATAGTTTTACACAGTTAACGCATGTGCCACAGAGCTTATAGGGCTGAGGCCTGACGAAAAGGACTTTTAAGGTGACTGACATCTGCAGGACTACTTAAGTAGGGCAATGGGAAGTGTAGTAGTTTTGAATAGGCACAAAATCTTTAACTTAAACAAACACACACTTTTACATTTAACTGAGGTTAGAACTCCTACCTAACTAGTTATTTGTATTATAGTGTTACGCAGTTATTGCATGCACCACAGAGCTTACAGGGTTGAGGCCTGACGAAAGGTATTTCTATGGTGACAGACGTCTTCAGGACTGCTAACGGGAATACATTCGTTTGATTGAGCTAACATTGCTCGATCGGGTAAAACACAGAGTGTTATTACCAAATTTTTCATTGCCAAATGGTCGCACTTCTCTAGTAGTCACCCTTACTACCAGAAAAGATCGGTCGTGAAAGGCCAGATAGTCAGGGCGTCACGTATGGTCACTGTTGACCAAGATTTTGAATTGGAATGCAGCAAGCTAAAGAACATGTTTATAACAAGAGGTTATCCATTTACGTTAATTGACAACATAATTACAGAAGTAGTCAACAAACGGTATGCAGGTCAATTTATTCCGCTTCTTAACAACAGAGCTTCTGTCGAGGAAAACATGGTATCAAATAAGGACGATTCATTGAGTAATGATAGAACTAATAATATCAATTATAGTGCTTCCTTCTTGTACACTTTCTCACTTGATTTTAAAAAAATCAGGGAAATTGTAAACAAGAATTGGGATGTCATTAATCATGACAGTACCCTATCTACACTACTAGGTGATAAACCTAGAATAACATATAGGAAGGGTCAAAATTTAAAGGCCATCTTGGAAAGGGCACCGAAAAAATCTACTTCGCAGCGTCCAAACGGAATGCACAAGTGTGGTGCTTGTGCACAATGTAGATTCTTGAAAGTATGCACACATTTTACTATCATGGACAAGACATACAAAATTAACAATTTTTACAATTGTGAATCTAAATCCGTGGTATACGCTGCTCCCTGTAACCAATGTAAAGCATTTTACATTGGTAAGACAGAACGTAGAATTAAGACCAGAATATACGAACATATTTATGCTATTGGCAAAAAAGATGAAAACAATGCTTTAGCCAAGCATATTATGGAAAATAGTGGACACACATTTAGTTTTGTCATAGTCCAACAAAGAATACCCGACGCAAGAGGTGGTCCGTGGCAAATCAGGCTAGAGATAGACGAACTTATGTGGCAGATACGAACAAGGGCACACTTATTACCAGGGATTAACGATAACTTATCAATCAAATGTGTTTTAAAATGGTTATCGTATAACAGATAATATTCTTTAGTCCCGGTTTTTCATTCTCGGACTAATGATTTAGTTTACAATATGTAATGTATAGATGTAACATAACGTTACTTTTAGATTTTTGATTATAGATTTAACATCGAACTTGTCAAGGTTCTTCATATTCAGCTTGATACAGGCGATATGTATAACAAATATATATAAAAACATATATTTATATATGTTTTATTAATAATATATACATATTTCTTGAACAATGGCAAGTTTATTATATAATATATATTGTTATATGCATTTCTCACGAGTTTTTCATGGTAGTATTTTCATTTTTATTTACTTGGAATATTTATATATTTTAGTACAAGGTGCAACATATAGCAACATGGTTAACATCATATATTTACCACTGAACGCTGGGGCAAATGATTTTGTAAATAAAGACCTCGGCGACAGGGCAATGTTTGCTTTTTGTTGTATAAAAAATATATACAAAGTATTTTATCCTTATTTATACTTTAAAATATATGTTTATTTGAATTTTAAAAGTTATACATGTAACATATCAATTTGCTTTAAGGTAGTCAAGGTTACGTGTAATTAAGGAATGCATTTCATTCTGATTGGTTTCAAGTTTGTATGTAAGGAAGACTATTTTCACATTCTGCTGTTTGTCTGAGGAAGGCTAAATATTCGATTTAGCCGAAAGCGCTAACATTTATCTGGTTTAAATAAAACGTCTGCCTTTTTTATAAGTATTCTCTTATAGTGTTCTGTTCGCTAATTTGCTCAAATGGTCGGAATGTCATACTAAACACCGAATGCGACATTTCCGACTGCTCTACCACCTAAACAAGCACTACCATGGGTCAAAAAGGGGGGATGTTTTGTGATTCACAATTGCATTTGCATTTTTGAGGTTTTGCCGCACTGCTTTCGATCGTATTCTGATCAACCTTCCACCGGCCGATCAAATGAATGTACACCCTGCTAAAGTAGGGCAATGGGAAGTGCACTGGGTAGGAAAGACCTGTTAATTTCTAGATCCTACTGACAATTCTATAAGTGTAAGAGCATACCCAGTGTGACCTTCTATAGTAAATGTGGGACTCCATTCCAGGGATTGTTGTACTCCAATTTGTTTTTTTTTGTGCTACAACCGTACCTCTCAACCTGTTGGTGCATATCATCTGGAGATAGCCTATCAAAATGGGGAGACGATGGGCCATACGGTGATTGTAACTATTTCTCTTAGTAATGCATGGGTTGCTAGGGTTACAGGGTTTTGCTTTAGTAGACATCTGACATATATGACATTTGACACTGTCACGTACTGTTTCAGTACCTCGTGACATACCTCCTCAGATCATCACAATGATTTACCAGACGAATACAGGATGGATGATGCACACACCAATATTATGGGCCAAATGCTAGGCATTCTTGCACAATCCACCCTGTTGAGAGGTGTGCCTACAACCAATTGACTGCTGGAGCTGTAGAAACGGGTCCAGCACCTTGGTGATATAGTACAATGCTGGGATCTCTGTGCATTTCTGTTCTGGCATGGTTTGATTTCCAGTCCACAATTGGGTAATATAAATCAGACAGGATCAGATAGGCAGACTCCAGACAGATTTGTAGGGGATAAGATATGTGGGGGGTGTCTTGGGTCAGATATGTTGGCCTATAGCTACCAGTATTTTGCATAGGGGTCTTCTCAAAGGTTACCAACAAAAACAAAAACCAAGCCAAAGCAGGAGACAAAAAAATCCAACAGCAATAGCGTACTTCAATTTTAATGCCCGCTTTCATCACAAGACTTCCTCAGAATGCAAAGAAAATCACTTCCAACAACCCTTAAACACATTAATTACGTACATACAATTGGCAATTAATTAAAATTAATTACAAACACTTACAAATACTGTTAAACGTGCATTAGTTAATTAAATAAGCAAAGCCCTAGTATCACTATCTTTATCAACATGTAACTTTATAAATGTATCGTTTAGTCCTGGAAATTTGTCTGAATTCAACCGAATTTGCCAAATGGTCTCACGTTGTTCTAAATAGTTTTTGTAATCCCCTCCCCTTAAATCTGAATATACAATTTCTAAAACAGAGAATAAAAAATTTTTTAAAAAAGAGCAGACAACTGAATGCTTAAAAAGAGCATTGTTTTCATCTCTACTTCTTATACTGTAAATATGCTCCCTTATCCTAGTCTTAAGACATCGGGTCATCATGCCCACATAGAAAGCTGAGCAACCAGAACACAGGCTAATGTAAACTACCCCCTTAGAATTACAATCAACGTAACCTGGAACCTTCAAGGTTCTGTCAATAGTTTCTATCCTAATGTACGGACCTTCAGAAATGAACCTACACATATTGCAGGTGTGACAACAATGCATACCAGTTTTGTTAGTATATGAATTGGTTTGGTTGAAATCATGGAATTCCAAGGTTCTCTTCAAATTGTTGTTGTTCCTAAAAACAAAAGAAGGTTGGTTTCCCAAAATTTTTTGTATATCATTGTTGCCATTTATAATCCTCCAGTTATTAGTAACAATTTGCCTGACTTGGCCCCCATCCGAGCTCATGTCTAATGAACATATGATGTGTTTGTTGATTTCATTCTGATGATTAAAGTTGTTAACAGTAATAGCTAATGAAGTAGGGTAGTCTAACAAAGCCTTAAAAGAAATGGAACGTCTGCTTAAAATCTCATCTCTTAACTTAAATAACTCAATAATTTTATATCCCCTCTGACTAAATAAAGAAATAATGATATTAAATTCATCAGTAAGGTCACAAAATTTAGAAGTCATACGACTTGCTCTTATGAATTGACCACGAGGGATATTTTTAATAATATGCCTAGGGTGGTTACTAAGATGATGTAAGTATCCATTTGTGAAAGTTTCTTTACGATAAATTCTGCTGTGAAATCTGAATTAAATTTCATCCCAATAAAGAGAAACATCTAAAAAATTGACTTGCAACCCTACGCACCCCTTAGTAAATTTCAAATAATCAGAAGATGAATTAATTTCTGAAATGAACATGTCAACAGTAGAAGAATCTCCCTCTATTACAAAAAATAAATCGTCGATAAAACGACAATAAAATTTGATGTCAAATCTCCTGTTTAAAATTGGCATAAATTCAAACTCCCACCAGGCCATGACAAGGTTGGCAAAGGCTGGTGCAGCAGGGGACCCCATAGCCACACCCCTCTTTTGTCTGTAATAAGTTTGTCCCAACAAGAAAAAATTATTTTCCAAAATAATTTCCAAAAAATGCCTGATGGTGGAAATAGCATTTCTAGTCAACCCGACATTCTTTTTAAATAGAAAATCACAAACAGCATCTATTCCTAGAGCATGAGGGATACACGTGTATAAGGAGACAACGTCAATGGTAAAAACAATGGGTCTCAAGGGATCAAAGTCCCCATCCTGTAAAAATAACCCAAATTTACTTAAAAAATGCCATGAGTCTTTGACAAATGAAATTTCACTAGCCAAGATGGGCCCCAACATAGCATCAATCACAAGAGAAATTCCCTCAGTTACAGAATGTGGTGAAGAGACAATAGGTCTGAGGGGAGGATCGTTTAAACTCTTGTGTGTTTTGGGTATGCCAAAAATAACCCCTATACGTGGCTCTTGAACTGTGCAAAAATCATAAACATCAAGAGTAATATCGCCAGTCATAAAAAGTGCGTATAACTCAGAGTGAATAAAACGCACCCTTCGTTTAATTTCATAAAGGCTAATAATCTCATACTCCTCAACGTTGTTAATAATATCCAACATCTTTTTGTTGTAAGCCTCTTGGGTCATAATAACAATGTTACCCCCCTTGTCACTCTTCATAAATCTGAAATCTTTACAAAGCCGGTATGTACGTAATTAATGTGTTTATTTAAGGGTTGTTGGAAGTGATTTTCTTTGCATTCTGAGGAAGTCTTGTGACGAAAGCAGGCATTAAAATTGAAGTACGCTATTGCTGTTGGATTTTTTTGTCTCCTGCTTTGGCTTGGTTTTTGTTGGTCACTTTCTGCTTTATTTGGTTTTATTGGTCTTCTCAAAGGTTGACTGCTCTTGGAGGGTCTTGTGTGTGTCAGACTGTTTGACCAGCCTGGAGGTGTGTGTGTGTCTCTCACATATATGTATGGTCCACCTCATTTGGCTTGGCTGGCCACATTTTGGGGTCAGGATGTTGCACAGGATGAGTGATCAGGGAAGGGTGTGTTACTCCCCATGGTTGTGGGCCAGGGTTCTGTGGGTGCAGACATGTCACCATCTTCCAGGGTTAGGACCGCCTGCAATGTGTGCATTCCTATGTTTAGACTCCTAGCCCTGTCTAGCGACTGTACAGAGTTTCACAGAATGCCCAGATTCATGACTCATATATCTGGTTGGTTACCCAAATTAGTGTGGTTTTCAAGAAAAAGTGTTTTGCAAGTCACTCAGGGTTGACGCCAGATATTACTGACAGTTGACATGGCAGTTTCAGACTTCATACCCATCAGACATTCCATGCTAATACAATCATTCCATCAACTTTCTAACATTATTAGATCAGTATTTCAAATGAGTCCTTCTCTTTGGACCTTTATCACCCCATTATTCATGGCTTTGTCCAGATTTCTGGCTCTCTGAGGCTGGCAGGTTTGCTCCTAGCAGTTAGCAGCATGGCCTTTCTTTGCATTTTGTAGACTGTGTTATGGACCCCTAACAGGGCACTGTGGGTGAGGCATGAGCTTTTGCCATAGGCCTGCTGGCCAGGAGTGACAGATGCAGGCCATCTGTAGTAAGGCAGTGCGTTCTGATGATCACCTCCTTACCATGCGAAATACTGCTGTTTGTGTATACTTATCTGTTGTATATCTGTCAAAGCTATTCATTCAATGTATTGTACTGCTTTTTATTGCACTGTCCTAGGTAGTTATACCTTTAACTACTGCTCACCTACCCCCCCCAACCATACTCTGCAATCAACTGACCTATCCTGCATTTAACTTGAACCTATTTCCCCCCACTTTATAACACAGTGTACACCAACATTTTCAGTGACCTAACTCACACACTGTACTACCCCTACACCTTACATATTCAAACAGATAAACACCCTCATATCTAACTCTATAACACCTAGTCTTATATCCTGTGCTCCAACTACTTTACCTCCCTTCCTCACCTAACTCTTACCTTGTCTCAATTTTTTTTCAGGTATAGTCAAGCCACCTGTGCATCCCTGCCTCACACTGGCCCACATTAGCTGGAACTTACCAACGGCCAATACCCTCTCTAGTGTGATGCAACCTAAGTATGCACACCTCACTTGTGTAAGATATTTGCTAACAACTATCTTGTATTTACCCCTGTGGTGGCTGCATTTCACCTGGTGACCGCCCCCTGAAGTCCGCTCCTTCTTCCTACTAGACTTTCTTTTTCCCCACCTCCCTCTAATCTTTTCTACTCCTCTGTATACAACCACCCCTAAACTGAATTGCCCACAACTGATTACCAAACATTCTGTTTCTCTCTAACAAAGCTGCCTCTATTGCCACTACTTTCTTCCCTCCCTATATACTACTCTCCTGCTGCTTCACTAAAGGTGCCTAACCCATACATTCCTAATCCATCTTCAGCCCAGATACCTCAGTTCTTACCTAATAACCCCACATTTCCTTCTCTCATATCTGTCCTGCTTACCTGATTGTTTTCTGAGTCCTTCCTTGTGGGTGTAGCCCTGCTCCGTTCACTCCCCTACGCTCGGGCTCACTTTGCTCCCCTACCCTACCCCCATTCCCACCCATCCCTATGACAATTTCCTTTATACCTATCTATCCCTCCCCTTCCTATCATCATCATCTTCGTTTGGCTGTTCCTGTTAGGGGTCGCCACAGCAGATCACCGGTTTCCATTTCTTCCTGTCCTCTGCATCTTGCTCTGTCACACCAACCACCTGCATGTCCTCTCTCACCACATCCATAAACCCTATCTTAGGCCTTCCTCTTTTCCTGTTACCTGGTAGCTTCATCCTTAGCATCTTTTTCCCAATATACTCAGCATCCCTCCTCAGCACATGTCCAAACCAATGTAATCGTGCCTCTCTGGCTTTGTCTCCAAACCTTCCAACCTGGGCTGACCCTCTAATATACTTATTCCTAATCCTGTCCACCCTCGTCACACTCAGTGCAAATCTTAACATCTTTAATTCTGCCACATCCAGCTCAAACTCCTGCCTTTTTGTCAGTGCCACTGTCTCCAACCCATATAAAATAGCTGGTCTCACTACCCTCTTGTAGACCTTCCCTTTCACTCTTACAGGTACTCCTCTGTCACAAATCACTCCTGGCACTCTTCTCCACCCACTCCATCCTGCCTGTACTCTCTTCTTCACCTCACTTCCACACTCACCGTTACTCTGAACTATTGACCCCAAGTATTTAAACTCATCCACCTTCGCCACCTCTACTCCTTGCATCCTTACCATTCCTCTATCCTCCCTCTCATTCACACACACATATTCTGTCTTAGTCCTGCTGACCTTCATTCCTCTTCTCTCTAGAGCATATCTCCATCTCTCCATGGTCTCCTCCATCTGTTCCCTACTCTCACTACAGATCACAATGTAATCTGCAAACATCATCGTCCACGGGACTCCTGTCTGATCTCGTCTATCAATCTGTCCATCACCATTGCAAATAAGAAAGGGCTCAGAGCTTATCCTTGATATAACCCCACCTCCACCTTAAACGCATCCGTCACTCTCACCGCAGACCTCACCGCTGTCACACTACCCTCGTACATATCCTGTACCACTCTTACATACTTTTCCGACACTCCTGACTTCCTCATACAATACTACAACTCCTCTCTAAGCACCCTGTCATATGCTTTCTCTAAGTCTACAAAAACACAATGCAACATTCTGACATTCTCTGTACTTCCCCCATCAACACTCTCAGAGCAAAGATTGCATCTGTAGTGCTCTTTCCCAGCATGAAACCATACTGCTGATCACTAATCATCACGTCCCTTCTTAACCTTGCTTCCACTACTCTTTCCAATAACTTCATGCTGTGACTGATCAATTTAATCCCTCTGTAGTTACTGCAGCACTGCACATCACCCTTATTCTTAAAAATCGGCACCAAAACACTTTTTCTCCATTCCTCAGGCATCCTCTCACTTTCCAAGATTTCATTAAACAATATGGTTAAAAACTCCATATCATATATATGTTTTATACATGGATCTTTTACCCCGATTCCCTTCTGCCACAGGCCTTCCAAGTAGTCTTGTTTTGACTTTCTTTAATGATTTTTTGGTAAACAATGGGAAGGAATGAATTTTATTATTTTACCTTTAAGGTTCATTCCTTATGATTTATCCCTTATATATACTTTTTAGAGATATTTTCATTAAATGGTTTTTGCACATGTACATTTCCTGTAATATTATGAATACCATATATCTTAGGAAATGAGTATTTGGAATAACATGATGCATAGTGTTTTTCTCACTATACACAATGCATTTTTTGATATAGTATAGATTTTTATTATATTTTTTATTATATTGTTAGTTTTTAGAAGTCATTGGTATTTGGCGCCTCTATATATATATATTGCACTATAGATGTCTCTGAATTTATTTGATTTTTTAGATCTTTGTATATATATTAAATTATATTTACATATTTATAACTCGTTTTGAGTTTATGGCATATATATACATTCAATGGTTAATAGTTTTGTTTTTATACTACACATAAATATTCATATATACATCTTTATTGATCTTTTAGATATGTAATGTTTAAAGGTAGCAGTAGACTGACCTAGCTAATAGCATTATATAGATGCTTTAGACAATAAGTCTAATTGGCAGCCTGCTCTTGCTCAGTCATGAACTCAGTTTTTTATATCGAGATAGCAAATACGATGATATTGAGCAGATTACACTTTGAGACGCAGGAAGCATACTACATAACTGCTATTTTTTGTTCATTTTTAAATGAAGGCTATGGATGAATTTTATTGAATCAATATGAATATTGTGACTTCTATTGAGAGTAAATAGTGAATATTGTGTTTTAGCCTGAACGAAAATGGCTGTTTTAAAAATGTGATTTCTAAAAATGTGATCTTAAAGTTCACTTCAGTGACTTAATACTGCACTATTTGTCCAAGACATATATATATATATACCTTTAAATGGCTTGACTTTAGGAACCTAATGATTCAATTAACTGTTTAATTAACTTATTAAGAGTTGCTGTTTAAGATATATAAAGGCATGATTCACTGTTACATTTTAAACTTGTCTGATGAAGCGTGCATTGGCGGCACGCGAAAGCGCTTACATTCTTGGATTTTAAATGAATTAAAGCATCTACAAATATTCGTGGTGTTTGGTCTACCTTCTACATTTTATTACTCTCAGAGCAAAGATTGCATCTGTAGTGCTCTTTCCCAGCATGAAACCATACTGCTGATCACTAATCATCACGTCCCTTCTTAACCTTGCTTCCACTACTCTTTCCAATAACTTCATGCTGTGACTGATCAATTTAATCCCTCTGTAGTTACTGCAGCACTGCACATCACCCTTATTCTTAAAAATCGGCACCAAAACACTTTTTCTCCATTCCTCAGGCATCCTCTCACTTTCCAAGATTTCATTAAACAATATGGTTAAAAACTCCACTGCCATTTCACCTAAGCACCTCCATGCTTCCACGGGTATGTCATCTGGGACAATAGCCTTTCCATTCTTCATTCTCTTCATAGCTATCCTTACTTCCTCCTTGCTAATCCACTGTACTTCATGATTCACTATCCCTACATCATCCAACCTCTCCCTCTCATTCTCTTCATTCATCAACCCCTCAAAGTACTCTTTCCATCTCCTCAACACACTCTCCTCGCTTGTGAGTATGTTTCCCTCATTATCCTTTATCACCTTTACCTACTGCACATCTTTCCTAGCTCGGTCCCTCTGTCTAGCCAATTGGTACAGGTCCTTTTCTCCCTTCTTAGTGTTCAACCTTTCATACAACTCTTCATATGCCTTATCCTTAGCCTTCGCCACCTCGCTCTTTGCCATGCACCTCATCTCCTTATACTCCTGTCTACTTTCTGAATCTCTCTGACAATCCCACTTCTTCTTTGCCAACCTCTTTCTCTGTATACTTTCCTGTACTTCCTCATTCCACCACCATGTCTCCTTGTCGTCCTTCCTCTGTCCAGATGTGATACCAAGCACCTTTCTAGCCGTCTCCCTTACTAGCTCTGCTGTAGTTACCCAGCTATTTGGTAACTCTTCACTGCCACCCAGTGCCTGCCCTAACTTATCCCTGAACTCCACTTCACAATTACCCTTTTTCAATTTCCACCATTTGATCCTTGGTGCTGCCCTCCTCCTCTTCTTGATCACCATTGTCATCCTACAAACTACAATCCTATGCTGCCTAACTACACTTTCTCCAGTCACCACTTTACTATACAACTAGCAAATAAAACTCCAATTCCTTCCCACTACCACTCACAGCAATCTATCCCTGGTAAGCCTATTATCATAAACTCCTCTACATCATAATCTCATCCCACTTACTTCCTACCTAATACACGCCTTCCCCTAACATGCAATATCTACTGCTACCATCTATACTACTACTTTCACTTTCAATCATCACCTCCTATCATATACACCTTCCTAACCCATACCTATGCTCCTCTACATCTCAATCATACAATTCCCCTACATCTACTTCATCTTTCTATATCTCCCTAAACATCTTTAATACCCCTACTTCAAGCCTACATATACTATCCTTACTACAAATTCTTAAACCTTCACACAAGGCAAAATCAAAACTACTCAAATTCCACTTAAACCCACAGCACACCTTCCTCTCATTACCAATCTACTATGTGACGGTGACATCCATCCTAACCCTGGCCCCACCTTTTCTCTTCCTCCCTTCTCTCTCACCAAAACCTCCCCCTCACTGTCCCCACTGGACTCTTCTAAGACTACCCAGCCTCAGTCACAAAAACCCTCTCCATCCAAATACTTAACTATATACTCCCTTGACATCCAGAGCCTAAGTAATAAGATCACTGAACTTCACTCATGCATAGCTCATAATACCCCCCACATCCTTTCCCTATCTGAAACTTGGCTTAAGCCTCAAATCTCAAACAATGAAATTCTTCCCCCTGGCTATAACATTTTCCACTCTGATAGACCAACCAAACAAAAAGGGGGTGGCGTAGCCATCCTTTAATCCAACAACCTTAACCTCTCACCATACCCGTCCCCATCTCCAGATTTCCTCCCTGCAGAGCTCATAATCCTTAACTGCCATCTCAATGCTCACAAAAAACTTGCTAGAGCCGCCATCTACATACCTCCTGGTAACAATCTACCTAGTCTTGAAAATATCCTATCCGGGTTTTCTGACAATATACCTTATGAGACCCTTATACTCGGCGATGTCAACATGGACTGGTCTAAACTCTCCATTGACTCTCCCCAACATAGTATCCACCTACATGGCTTCCACCAACTTATCTCTTCCCCCACTCACTTTTCCAAGAACTCCACATCCAGCTCCACCATAGACTGGATCCTCACCAATGCCCCCCCACCACTATCACAATCCATTCACCCTACTCGATTCTCTCAGTGACCATCTACCTACCTCTATCTTAAGGCAAAACTCCCATACCACTATACCCCATCTAATCAAAGACTGTCGAAAACTATCTAGTTTCAATGTATCTCAGTTCAACTCCATCATCCAAAGTATAGACTGGTCCATTCTTCAACAGCTCCCCCTGAACGATGCAGTAACTACTTTCAATATCATCTTCTTGAGTACATTAGACTCTCTAGCACTGTCAAGGAAGATCAGAGTTAAATCTAAACATGCCCCATGGCTTACCAAAGAAACAAAGTCACTTATGAAACAAAGAGATAGTACTTGGAAAGCCTGGACTAAATCACAACAGCCACCTCTCCTCATAAAATATAGACAGCTGAGTAACCTAGCCAAAAAACAAATTATAAATGACAAAAAGACATACACCACCTCCTCTCAGCTGAACAACAAATCAACCCCTTGCAAATATTGGTCAGCTATTAACAACATTCTATATCCTGGAAGGTCCACCACTCCCTCCCTCTACCCTAACACATCCCCCGAGGAAATGGCTACCCTCCTAAATAAACACCTTACCTCTTCCATCCAAAAATCTTATAACCACCAATTCTAACTCTACACCTATACCCAACCCTCCAAATCCCCAAAACACACCTTTATTCTCCTTTGAGCCACTTTCCATTGCTTATATCAAGTCTCTACTGCACAAGCTCAAACCCTGCTCTCCTTCCACAGACAACCTACCTCCCTCCTTTCTGAAACTCGCTGCTGACTCGATTGCCTATGCCATAATCATACTACTAAATAGATCTATTCTCGAATCTACTGTCCCTACTCTATGGAAATCTTTCTATACAATCCCCCTGCATAAAGGTGGGAATTCCACTGACCTTTCCAACTATCGACCCATCGCTATTCTATCCCCAATCTCCAAACTGCTAGAAATATGTATTCACACCCAACTTCTCAAACATCTCCTCAACCACAACTTACTTACCCCTACTCAACACGGTTTTCTTCCCCATCACAGCACTACCACTGCACTCCTCTCCTTCACTCACATTGCTGAAGCCTTAGATAACAATAAAATAATGTCCCGCCTCTTCCTTGACCTTTCCAAAGCTTTTGATACTGTCTTGCACCCTATTCTACTAGGCACACTTCATCTATCCCCCCCACACTCAACTGGTTCTCTAGCTACTCATCTGGCAGAGAACAACCTGTCTAGGGGTTGGGAGGGTGGCCTAATGGTTAAGGTATTTGCCTTACAAACACAAGGTGCAGGGTTTGAGTCTCACAAAGGAAAATTGGCTAGGCTTAAAATGGCTTGCAAGGGCAGTTAGCCTAGTAGTAACCTATGAACCTAAATGGCTCTCATCCTGCTCTCCCTTTCTTCCTGTCTCCAATGAGATACCCCAAGGCTCCATCTTAGGACCCCTACTATTTAACATCTTCACCAATGATCTGCACACCTCTTGTAAAGAATCTTGCCTTATTCAGTATGCTGACTCCACACTTATATCTATTTCTAACAACATCCCTGATCTACACGCCCAAACCCAACAAGCTCTACTAACCACTGAGCAATGGCTTTCAGGCAACCTATTCATTCTTAACCCCAAAAAAACAAAACTCTTACTTTTTCTTCCCCACTCTCTCACCACAAATCCTCCTTTGTCATAACATCTCTCAACAACATTACAATCCTACCAGATAATCACAAAAGTACAGTTTTGTACCTACCATAAATGTAGATGTCCGATAGACATGCAACTGCAGTCATAACATGTGGGTTGTCCTGCCTCAGGCAGCCCTCGGTCGGCCGGATTCCAAAGTCTGGGTCCGACGTTGGCTGATGTCGCATTTCTCTCCGACGTCAGAGCGGCTGGAGTACATAAGCATCAGCCGACACCATTTTCTTCAGTGATTCTTGCCCCAGATGCCAGGTGCCCTCCAAGGAAGGCTGTAATCAAATTGGAAGACAAAAACAGGATTCCAAACAAATAAATGAGCAATAAAACAAATACACCATAACAGATATCCCCAGCTAAGAGAAACAGGGATAGGAGTGGACCCTAGGCATAGAGGGGTATGGAGGGAGGGAAAATCCGACTGCAGTTGCATGCCTATCGGACATCTACATTTATGGTAGGTACAAAACTGTACTATGTCCTTCAAGAATGCAACTGCAGTCATAACATGTTGGTAGAATACCATAGCTTAGCTGGGGAGGAGGAATGCTCTAGGAAAAGATGGTGTGGCAATCAAACCCTGCAGGACTGCCAAGCAAAGCCTGCTCTGGATCTGGAGTATAGAGGGAGATTGTAGTGTTTGGAGAATGTATGCACGGAGCTCCATGTAGCAGCTTCTAGAATGTCCTTGGTAGGCACCCCTCTTAAGAATGCTGTAGAGGTGGTTGTAGCTCTAGTGGAATGTGGTCTGACATTGGCTGGAACAGTCTTTCCATGAAAGGAATAACAGAATCTGATGCAATGCCCAATCCATTTAGAAATAGTCTGTTTTGAAATTGCTTTTCCTTAGACTGCAGGCGTAAGCTACAAAAGTTGTTCAGACTTCCTACTGGCCTTGGTTCTGTCCAGGTAGTATCGAAGTTGTCTGTGAATGTCCAAGGTATGCAACAGTCTTTTACCCTTATTCTCAGGATTGGGGAAGAAGGCAGGCAGATGAATGGCTTGATTTAAAGAAACCCTAGATACCACCTTTGGCATAAAAGTAGGGTTGGTCCTTAATGAAACCCTGTCTCTGTGAAAAATAATAAAGGGTGGTATTGCCATTAGGGCCTGTAACTCTGAAACCCTTCTTGCTGAGGTAATTGCCAATAGGAAAGCTGTCTTCCATGAGAGAAATTGCAAGTCAACTGAAGCTGCTGGCTCAAATGGAGGTAGAGTCAGTTTTTCTAGGACAAAACTGAGGTCCCAGGCTGGCACTGGGGCCTTTCTTGG
This sequence comes from Protopterus annectens, assembly GCF_019279795.1. Classification (NCBI taxonomy): domain Eukaryota; kingdom Metazoa; phylum Chordata; order Ceratodontiformes; family Protopteridae; genus Protopterus; species Protopterus annectens. The sequence continues at coordinate 1,038,957,539 of NC_056745.1, read as the reverse complement.
TGGCTTAATGTTCTTGATTCCCCTGAGGAATTGCCTTAGTAAAGGGTGAGAAAAAACAGGAGGATCAGTGTTGTATCTAGCTGAAATAGTAGATGCATGTATCTTTATGGAAGAATATGAGAGGCCGTTCTTTAACATATCTGCCAAATATTCCAAGATGAGTGGGATGTTCAACAATGATGCATCATGTCCCTTGCTGGTATTCCAATTGCTGAATCTTTTCCACTTTGCTAAGTAAACCTTTCTGGTGGATGGTCTTCGAGCCTCTGTTAGTATCCGCTGAACTTCCTTGGAGAGAGATAAGCTGAATTTATTTATGGGATCTCCCAGGCTGTTAGCTGTAGTGTCTGAAGATTTGGATGCAGTGTTTCAAAATTGTGTTGAGTCAAAAGTAGAGGCCACTGGGGAAGGGCCCACCTCCTGGTGTGATATATGCTCCGCAGTAGTGGGTACCAGTGTTGTCTTGGCCAGTCCGGAGCTATTATGATTCCCTTGGGTTTCTCTGCTTTGATCTTTAGTAATACTGAGGTCATCAGTGGCAGAGGTGGGAATGCATAGATTGCTAGGGATGTGTAAACCTTTTTGCCCCATCTCTCTAATGACCTAGCTTCCCTGTTGGAGGGCAAAGGATTTTTTGAGGTGGAGGCTGAAACTCCTTTAGGCCCCTGTGAAATAGTTTCCAAATCAGCAGTATGGGCCCTGAATAAATGGGAATGAGTTTCTGGGACCCTGTAATACCTGTCTGGCTTTGCTGGAGCAAGAGGAAGAGAATCAGGGGTAGCACTAGAGTCAGAATACAAATCATCCAGAACATCAAGTACAGGAGGAATAGCTAAGGGCCTGTGCTGAGGCTTCTTAAGGAAAGTCCTAAGGCGTTTCCTAGAATCAGAATATTCCTGACCTTGCCACTTGAAATGTTCCCTCATGGTGTGCAGAACTTCCCCAAAAGAAATATCCTCAGGAGGGGAGGCCGAGGGGATGGAATCCTCTGCATCCGAGTCCTCATAGGTCTGAAAGAGCTCTTCCTGGCTATCAGAGTGGACAGAGCCCTCAGAATCTTCATCTGAAGGAGTAGGGTCAGAGGGTTAAACCCGGGGCCTTTTATCAGGAGGGGGCTGGGATCCTCTCTCGGGATGGGCCTGTGAACCTCTAATCATGGAAATTAAATCAGCAGCCATGGACATAATTTGTGTCTCTGGAGTCGGCGGAGGTAAGGATTTAGAAGTAATATGCTTTGTTTTGCTGGCTGCCTTAGCCCTAGTGTAGGCCTTAATAGACATGGCCATAGGGGGCCTGGCAGCTCCACGTGCAGGAGTGACCTTGTCTACAGCAATGGTCTCGGGCATTTCCTCGGTTTCGGTATCCGGAGGAAAATCTATAACTGGCGTCGGAGTAATGTCTGCAATCGGAGTCGTTGGTAATGCGGTGTCTTCGGTTCGGAGCGGTGGAGAGACCGTCTCAGAGGGAACCGGAGCACTCGCGCTAGGTTTTGGCGTGGAGTCGGTAGTAGACGCGGGCCGAGGATGTCGGTCCCGGTCTTTTCACTTTTTGGGAGTTTGCGATGTCGGGAAATCCGATGGCATGGTGTAACCAAAATTATCGCCGAAAAAATCTTCAGCGAACTCTGCCCGGCGCCTGAGAGTGCGCTTGTTGAAGTGAGCACAGGCTACACAGGCCGAGACGTCGTGGTCTGGGCCCAGGCAAGGGAGACAGTAAGAGTGGATATCCTTATGAGGTATTTGTTTACCACAAGAAAGACAATTGTTAACTTTTTCAGTAATTTCTGACATCGGCTGAGGCAAGAAAAGGTCCCCAACGGGGTACTTAGCTTTTCTGATGACTTCGGTATCGTAGAATACAGGAGCTGACCGACCGGCACTTGCGAACTGCTTCTGCTTCGGGCACCGCGCGGCAAGAAAGACTGAAGAAAATGGCGTCGGCTGATGCTTATGTACTCCAGCCGCTCTGACGTCAGAGAGAAATGCGACATCAGCCGACGTCGGACCCAGACTTTGGAATCCGGCCGACCGAGGGCTGCCTGAGGCAGGACAACCCACATGTTATGACTGCAGTTGCATTCTTGAAGGACATCTACTAGGAGTCATCATTGATGAACTAAAATTTAACTTTCACATACTTCAATCTATAAAGAAAACCCTCCAAAAACTAGGGCTACTATATCGCCACAAAAAAATCTCTTACCCCTGACACCAGACTCCACCCTGGGAAAAGCACTCCTCCTCCCCACCCTCCTCTACGCAGCTCCAGTCCTAACCAACATACAGACCACCACTATGAATAAACTCCAACAAACCTACCATAAAATTGCCAGATTCATCACTAACTCCCCATATGCACTGCGTTAGACTCCGTACACTGGCTTGAACTTCCACAACTATTTCTACTCATCAATTTCACATGCTTCACTCGATACTCTATAAACCTCACTCTGTTCATCCCTTTCTTCCTTTATCTCTCTGTACACTCCACCCTGGTCCCTATGTACTTCAAATCAACAGCTATTTGATATCTACCAACCAAAAAATTCTGTAGGCAAACTACTCTACAAACACTCTATTGCCCATGCTTGGAACAAATTTCCCTTCAACATATGCTCCATCTCTCATACCTCTCATTTCAAAAATGAACTAAAAACCTATTTACTCAACTCTAGAACTTGCCCCTGCCCCGACCCTACATACTTCTCCTCCTAATACACCCTTTAAACCAATGCAAACTTTACCCCTTCACACCTTATTCACAGTTCTATCGAAAAAAAAAAAAAAAAAAGGTATAGCATATTTTTTGTATTGTCTACTTACGTGTATTTGATACCTCTATGAATGTAACCTGAGTTTTATTACTATTCTGTAGAACAAGCAAACAAACTGGGCGAAAGAAACAAACAATTCAAAACAGAATAGGAGCCCAACAGTAGCCAGCAGAAAAAGATGTTAATCCCAAAAAGCACTTTCTTTTAAAGTAAAGTCAATTTAATAAAAATTTTCTCACGTTTTCGTCACTTTAAGTAACTTCTTCAGACACACAGACAAACAGCAGTTACACAGTTTCTACAGCATTTAAACTATGTAGCATGAAATCATGTGACTGATAGCAGCAGTGAATTAAAGGTACAGAAGCACAATAATTCAGACACTATTAAAGTAAATCTAAAAACTTACATACTACTTCAAAATAAAAAGTGTGTATGCAATCAATATACAATATACAAGAGTTGTGTTAATATCATTACTAAAGAGTTAAAACCAAAAATACACTATTGTGTAAGGTTTCTTAATTTAAGCAAACATGAAATATTGCAATTCTCATTCAAGCCAGGCAAGCAGAAAGCATTAAGTGCAAACTGCCGTTCTAATTCTCTGTACTAACGAAGATGACTTCAACTCTGAATGTCAACTCTTAAGAGATATGTTTTGCAATAGAGGCTACCCTGTTAGTTTAATAAATGATTTAACTGAAGAAATTGTAAACAAACGGAGTGGAGGTATAGTTCAACCCCTTTTGACCTCACCTTCTGTTGTCATTGATGTTAACCTGATAGAGTCACCTTCTAACCAGGTTGATATTCGAACTACACAGTCACTAAATAGTGACTTGGTTACCTTTATAAAACCTTCAATGACTCAGCAAACTAGGGAGACCTCTTCATGCAATACTTTCATAACCACCTTTAGTAAAGACAGTGACCAACTTATACTAATTCTTCACAAAAATTGGAGTTTCCTTTACAAGGACTCTTCCTTAGTTGATAGAATTGGGCAGTCACCCAGTATTGTTTATAGAAGAGGCACTAATTTAAAACATTTTTTTTAAATTAAAAGCATTAAACCTACTTCTAGACTTACTGGAACCTTTGTGTGTGTGGAGCATGTAGGATGTGTAAATATATAAAAACAGGTAATTCCTTCAGAGTACTGAATGCATGTAAATTCTACATCAAGCATAAGTTGAATTGTGAGTCCAAGAGTGTTGTTTACTTAGCTTCCTGTATCCTATGTCTGGCTTTCTACATAGGGAAAACCGACAGGCAGCTGCGTGAGAGAATTTACGAACACTCTTATGCGATTAGCAAAAATAAAACAGAAAATGCTTTAGCAAAACATGTTTCATTAAATGGTGGACATAGTTTTACGTTTCAAGCTATCGATCAGGTACTTCCTGACATTAGAGGTGGCCCATATCCAGTACTATTAGAGGTACGAGAATTAGAACGGCAGTTAGCACTTAATGCTTTCTGCTTGCCTGGCTTGAATGAGAACTGCAATATTTCATGTTTGTTTATATTAAGAAACCTTACATGATAGTGTATTTTTGGTTTTAACTTTTTAGTAATGATATTAACACAACTCTTGTATATTGATTGCATACACGCTTTTTATTTTGAAGTAGTATGTAAGTTTTTAGATTTACTTTAATAGTGTCTGAATTATTGTGCTTCTGCACCTTTAATTCACTGCTATTAGTCACATGATTTCATGCTACATAGTTTAAATGCTGTAGAAACTGTGTAACTACTGTTTGTGTGTCTGAAGAAGTTACTTTACTTAAAGTGACGAAAACGTGAGAAAATTTGTATTAAATTGACTTTACGTTAAAAGAAAGTGCTTTTTGGGATTAACATCTTTTTCTGCTGGCTCCTGTTGGGCTCCTGTTCTGTTTTGAATTTTATTACTATTCTCTTTATAAAAATTGATTTTATGTAATTCTGGAGCTTTTCTCCTTGAGTCTCCACTGAAAATGGGCCAAAACCCAGTTGGATTAACCCAGTTAACAAATGTCAAATAAATAAATATGTTCCTAGGCTGCCAGGCAGTGGACACCCCTGGGATGCCACCAGTAAGCTGACTGGATGTTACTGACAATTGCTTTCTGTTCATGTTGAGCCATCACTAGTTGACAGCTGGATGCTGCTTAAGGCTAAGGACATCTTACTGTATTTCTAAGGGACTATGGGTGGGGGGGTACATCTGTACACAATACCCATTTGCACAGACTGTGTTGATATTTTCTTAAGATGTTGGTCCCATTTATCACAGTGGTGTACCCTACCTTTGAGACTACAGGAATAACAGTATCGACCCCAGGTCAGATTGTTCTGGCATAAACATTTTTAGTTTCAGACTTTTACCTTTCAGAGCCACAGTGCCACTGCCAGACTTGCTGTGATATCACTGTTTAAGTCTGTAGGTGGAAATTTTATGGATGTTACCATTTGAGGGCCTTTGCCAGACATTTCTTTATGTTTTTTTACAGCTGATCTGCTGGGGGTGAGTATGGGATCCCCACTTTGACATCCATGCATGTGACCTATGTGCTGGGTGAGGCTGGGGGTGAGTATGGGACCCCCACTTCGACATCCATGCATGTGACCTATGACCCCCCCCCCCGTTATTTGGCTCACCACATATACTGCAGTGGTATTTGTCAACTAGGGTGGTATAAGCCAGTACCGGGCATACACTTCCTGCTGTCACACATAGTTGTCAGTTGTCTGCTGCCATCCCAGTAAGCCACCCCATTCACTTGCATGCTTGCATCAGTACCATAGACATGCTATCAGAACATTCTACTCCATTCATTTATTGTTAAGAAGACTGACTTACCTTGTGCCTGAGGGCTGACTATGTCAGATGCATGCAGTACACTGCCTATACATGGTAAGGTATAGGTTTGCCTCTGTGCCAAGGCCAGGGCATACTGGGCAGGCCTCCATCTGCCTACAGGGGCAGCTCAGGATGTTCCTCCTCCGAGTCCCTCTGTGCCTGTGGAGACCTTGGCAATGTTGGGGGATGAGTGGCCCTTCCCATTTTGTTCCTGCTGCACTTGTTTCCACAGGATCATATTGTGTAGCATGGCACATACTATGAACAAACATGTGTGCACATGTGGATGGAGAGTACTGCAAGGCTCCACTGGATATGTCAAGGCAGTGGAACCGTGACCTGAGCATCTCAAACACACACTCTATAATGATCCTGGTTTGTGAATGCGTCTCATTATGGCATTCTTGTGTGGGTGTGTGCGCATTTCTGCGCCACAGCTCCAGTGCATAGCCAGCATCCCGCACCAGATGGCCATAATGGGATGTCCCCATTGGCAAATGCCTGTTACAGCTGTGATAAATGCCAGATGTGGGAGTCGTGATCACTTCCAGGGCTGTCAGCACACACATTCATGATAATGCCCTAGGCATCGCGCACGACCTGGCAGTTGATGGAATGGAACCCCTTGCGGTTTAGGTAGACCCTACCCAGTCACCGGGTGGTGCTTTAATGTGGATGTACGTGCAGTCTATGGCACCCAGTACCTCCGGGTAGTCTGCTACACAGTGGAAAAGATGCATATAGCCAGTCCTCTCCTCACAGGTGCTGGGGAATTTAATGTGCTCAATGACAAGTGGATGCATGGCATCCAGGAACTGGAGTATCCTGGTAGCAGATGCCTGTGAGACCCCCATGAAATCCCCAGTTGGTCTTTGGAAAGTACTTTTAGCTAGTGCTCTTAGGGCTACAACATACCTTGGTATCCACTGGGATGGGTTCCCCTCTATTGGCTCTGAGTCTGAGGTGGAGCCGGCATAGCTCAATGATTTGCTGAAGTATGTCCTTGTCCACCCTGTAGCATTCTATCTCCAGATCATGTAGCCCCTGGAAGGTTACCCTGAGTCTTAACACTCTTCTTCACCTCCTTGGTCTGAGGCAGTCGTCAGCCATTATCCTCCTCAACGCCCTCATCCTGCAGCACGTACTGATAGATCAATGCGACAGCAGCCCCTAACATTTTTGCTAGTTTTGTCAGTTAAAATTTCCCTGTATGTGTACACCTATGGTGCAGAGTTTGTGGGAAAAGCCAGACTGAAAGGTGTTTGCACAATTTATAGTGGTGTGCTGCTTATGCTGCCTGTGTGATTGGCTGAGTATAATACATTCCCACCTGCCAGCTATATTACTTGCATTTAACTGGCTGTATTCTATTTCCCTTTGTTTTATTTTCTTGTTCCACTTGGCCTGTCCTCCCGTTTTAAGGCCCGAGGTGGGCCGCACAAACTCTGTGCCCACATGTCAACAGTGCTGCCATTTCATGTTTTTTTTTTTTTGTATTTTTTTAAGTCCCGGTGAGCACCATGCACACCCATTTAGGCAAGGTAAACAAGGGTATACAGTTTTGGACACACCCCCTTGCTTAAATGTACACAGTGCCGCCACTTCCTATTTTCTTACTTTCTTTTCTTTTTTTTTTTTTTTTAAGACCCGGTGCGCACCATGCACACCTGTTTAGGCAATGTAAACAAAGCTTGAGACACACCCCCTCGCTTAGCTGTGCTTACCTAAGTGCAAACACGAGCCGCAGAGCTCCAATGTGCTTACAGCAAGCAAGACACACACCCCTTTTCATGTTAGCTGCTCCTCATGCCTACTCGATCGTGTTCTAGCACCTACACGGTTAGGTGCAGTGTGTGGACTTAGAATATTTTGTGACTAAGTAAATTTCCCCTCATTTGCATACCCCACTGCCTTAGTCCACAGTTACTGCACTAACATGGGCCCTTTCTCCTTGACGACCACTGTTTCCTGGTATTGTTTTGATTATGCATGCCACAAAATGCAGTCTTCACTTAAAACTGACTTTCTACTATTTTTTTTTTCTGCACCTTCACGTTTGCGCGCCACTGCCCTATACTCAGATGGCTGCGATCAGCCAAAAAAAAAAAAAAAAAAAAAAAAAAAAACCTTACATTTTATAAAATTTAAACACTTTTTCAAGACAATGGCCATATATCCATATATTAGGCCACTGACATGCCTACATATTATAATACATTCTTTTATTTGAGCTGTCATGCCTTTGTTTTATTTGCAAAAATGTGTTCGGTTAGTAACCACATTTCTGCAACTAACACTGTTCTTGCACAGAAGATACCTGCCTGCTTGCTGAATCGCTTCAGCTCATTTGCATGTTTTTCATCAGCAAATGAGGTAATTAGCATTCTGCACGGCTTTCCATGCAAGAACAGTACAGGCAGGCTTGTGCACGGCAGATTCAGAGTTTACTGGATCGCTCAGCAGCCAGATTCCGTGCAAGAGCAGGTACACTGTTCTTGCACGGAATCTGGTGCTTATTGAATCCCACCAAATGTCTTCTATCCTTGGGAAAACATTTCCTTACTGGAGAGAAAAGCAGTAACATGTTCACAATGAAGCCTGTGCAAGGATGGTCTGATTTTTATGGAAATTTTTAATATATAAATTACCAGTTAAAGCTGACATGAAATACAAATGCTTTGATGAGTGTTTCTGTATTTTCTTTCTATCTGATCTGATGAAATATAACTGTTTTTTGGTTTACTTTGCAGAACTGGGGAACATTTATCCAATAAGAAATGGTAAAACGATGCTCTTAAAAAATGATTAAACATTAGTTTTAGTGAAAGGTATTTTTGTAATAAAATTCCCCTACTCTTTCAGTAAGTACCATGGAATATTTTATATCAACCTGAGCTACCACCAACTCAGGCAGATGGTGCTTCAGTTTAAAGTCTCACTCTAAAGAAAGCAATCTCAGGAGTGCAACCCCCCCCCCCCCACGTTGCACTGCAGTGCCAGCATAAGGCGAGTGTGCTACCTAGTCAGCTATTGAGACCGCTGAGCAAATTAATGGCTTTTGTTAATGCTTGACCATCAGAGGCAAGAATCAGGTTTAGGTCTTGAGAGCAGCTAGAGGAATGGCAAAAATATGCTGCATGAAATGAACTCTGTTCATGAAGCAATAATATCAGCTAGCACACTTAACTGCAGTACATTTATAAGCAGCACTCTAAAGTGCAAGCAGAAATGTGGGAGAAAAGTAAGCTGTATTAAAAGACAGTGTGGTATCTTGAATTATTTCCATTATGATCTTGGAGTTATACAAGTAGTAGGTATATGGAAGCCAAAGAACCCTGCCTTTCATGTCAGATGTGCAAGGGGAAGCTCCTGTTCAAAAAAGTTTTAACAGTGTATTTAGTAATATTTGAACTTTAAAGTATGCATGTAAGCTTGATATTCTGCGACCATACTTTGAATTGCTAACCAGAGATGTACAGAGTACCTTTCCTGGAGAAAAGAGAATTATACAAGGTAAGCAAAGCTGAGCCAAAAGGACAACTTAGGGATTTTGGTATACCTTGCAGTGTAAACCAGGTGCCTGTAGACAAATACATGCACACACATGTGAAGCAGAGTTCCTCCCCAACCAAATTCAAGTGCAACTTGAACAATTGGATGAGGAAGAGGAAATTCATCCCTGGTCTGGCACGTATGTCTCTAATGGACACAAGCAGCCTGCAATGGCTCATCTCCCAGGTACCTGCTTGTTATCTCCTAAGCCCCTGCTTACAGTCATCAAGGGTACCACAACTTGTCAAGATTTGGGATGCGTGGCTAGGCTTAAAAAGGCCCTTGTGTTCGTTAACCTAGCCAATACCTATGAATAAATGAACACTCATACTACTTATTCAGACTGTGTATCAGACAACAAAAAAGGAAAAAAAAAAAAAAAAAAAACACAATGTATATGCCATGGTATACAAAGCATATACCTGAATACATTCTTTACTGTTTCCTATTGCATTCTAATTGCTACTGATATTTCCTGTGATTCAGCCTCTCTGGGTGCCGCTGGAAAAGGGCTTTTCATCCAACAGTTTTAATCTAATACATCAGGAAAAGAGTTCTTTCATATTTAGGGGATCAATAATGAAGAATGTGTGATGTACTAGTGCTACTAGAGTATAACATAACCGTTTTAATGCTGAACAAAAAGTACAGTTTTGTACCTACCATAAATGTAGATGTTCGAGGATCCACATTGCTGCAGTCCTAACTATTGGGTAGTCCGCTGTCCCAGTCGGCCCGAATACCAAAGTATATGGCTGACGTCGGTCAAGGCGCATTAGACTGACGTCAGTACGTCAGGGTACTAATGCGCATGACCGACGTCATATCCTCAGTCTTTTCTTGCCCCAGATGTCAGAAGACCCTAAAAATACAAGGCCAAAACCAAAAACTCCAAACATTCCTGCACCAAAAATATGTACAATATATACAAAATTACCAGAGTAAAACCTCACCTACACAACCACCCCTAAACACAGAGGGGAAGGAGGGAGGGTAAATTGGACTGCAGCAATGTGGATCCTCGAACATCTACATTTATGGTAGGTACAAAACTGTACTATGTTCTTCATTCCACATTGCTGCAGTCCTAACTATTGGGTAGAATCCCAAAGCAGAGGTAAGGGAGGCTGGCAAATCATAAGGAAGCAGGAGCTGACAACATGCCTTGCAAAATAGCTGTGGCAAAACCAGCCCTAGATTTAGAGTAGAGAGGAAGGTGATAATGCTTAGAGAAAGTATGCACTGAACTCCAAGTAGCTGCCTCCAAAATATCCTTAGTTGCCACCCCCCTTAGAAATGCTGTTGAAGTGGCAGTAGCCCTAGTGGAATGAGGCCTAATCCCAGCTGGAATCTCCTTGCCATGATGGGAATAACAAAATGCAATGCAAAACCCAATCCACTTAGAAATAGTTTGTTTTGACACAGGCTTGCCCTGAGAACTCAAAGCAAAAGAAACAAACAACTGCTGAGACTGCCTAAAATCCTTAGTCCTGCTTAAATAATAACGCATTGCCTGTGCACATCTAAAGTGTGCAAAATCTTTTCCCCTTTATTTTGGGGATCTGCATAAAACGTAGGCAAATGAATAGTTTGGTTTAAAGCCACACTAGAAACCACCTTAGGCAGAAAGGAAGGATTAGTACGTAATGATACCCTATCCTTATGAAAAATCAAAAAAGGCTCTACCGCCATAAGGGCCTGCAATTCAGAAACCCTTCTTGCAGAAGTAATGGCCAACAAAAAAGCAGTCTTCCATGACAAGTATTTCAATTCAGCAGTAGCCGCAGGCTCAAAAGGTTGTAGAGTAAGTTTCTCCAACACAAAATTGAGATCCCAAGCAGGAGTAGGAGCTCTACGTGGGGGTCTTATATTCTTTGCCCCTCTAAGAAATTGCTTGAACAAAGGATGCGAAAACAATGGTGGGTCACAATCATAGTGAGCTGAAATTGCTGCAGCATGAATCTTAATGGAAGAGAAAGACAAACCTGTGTCCAATAACTCAGTAAGATATTGAAGAGCCACACTCAAATTAGGCTCAGAAATCTCCAAATTGTTTGCTGCACTCCAAAATAAAAATCTCTTCCATTTTTCTCGTACACTTTCCTTGTACTAGGTCTTCTGGCTTCCATAATCACATTTAAAACTTGTTGAGGAAGTTGAGACCTGCTGTGTTTCAAAACAGAATATGCCAGGCTGTTAGATGAAGAGAGTGAAGCTTGACATTGAGCAGGTGACCGTCCCTCTGAGACAACAGGTGTGGAATCAAGGTTAAAGGCCATGGAGGCTTCCTTACCAGACTCCTCAGTAATGGGTACCAGTGTTGCCGAGGCCAATCTGGAGCTATTAAAATCATCCTTGGCTTGTCTTGTCTGACCTTTAGGAGCACCTTTGGGAGAAGAGGCAGAGGTGGAAAGGCATACACATGAAGATTTTTCCAACTGAAAGAAAGAGCATCCACTTTCCAAGCTGTGTGATGAAACCTCTTTGTGCAAAACTTTGGCAGCTGGTGGTTTAGTGGAGAAGCGAACAGATCTATGTCTGGAGTTCCCCATGACACTGTCAATTTTCAAATACATGAAGATCCAGTTTCCACTCGTGGGGATCCATGATTTGTCTGCTTAACACATCTGCTAAGGAGTTCTGTGCTCCCGGCAGAAACCTTGCCTGAAGAGTTAGTTGCAAGCTGAGCGCAGTCTCCCATAAAATCATTGCTTGCCTGCACAACGGGTAAGAATGTGTTCCCCTTGTTTGTTGATGTACCACATGACAGTTGTGTTGTCTGTTAGAATCAACACCTGCCCTGGAAGAAGTAACTCCTTGAAAGCCATTAATGCAAACTGGACTGCTAACATCTCTTTCATGTTGATATGTAGATGCTGTAGTTTGGCAGGCCACTTGTCTTGTATCCACTTTCCATTTAGATGAGCTCCCAAGAAATGTCTGAGGCATCTGTCGTAGAATCTGACTCGCCTCTGGCCGGGTCACAGAGAGTCCCTTGTTTAGGTGACATTCCTGAGCCCACCACAAAAATTCCTTTTGAATGCAAGGTATTAATTGAATGACAGTGTCCAAATCCTGGCAGTGCTGTGTCCATACATTTTTGAGATACCATTGCAGCTTCCTCATATGCAGTTTGGCATTGGGAAGCACCAGAATACAAGATGCCATGAACCCTAAGGCTTGAAGGACTGTCCTTGCAGTCAGCCCGGACTGAAGAGATAGTTGATGGAAGTAACTGGAAAGATTCTTTTGTTTGTCCGGGGTTAAAAAGGCCATCTGGGCTGCTGTATTCAGTCTCACACCCAGAAAGCACATGTCTTGAGAGGGTACTAGACTGGACTTTATTTCGTTCACAGAATACCCTAGGCATCTTAGCACTGCTATCACAAATTCCAAATGCTGTAAAGGTCTTCCTTTTCTTGAGCCAGAATCAGGCAGTCGTCCAAGTAAGGATAGATTTGAATTCCTTTTAGCCTGAAGTAAGCTATCACTGGAGCCAGAACCTTTGTGAATACTCTGGGCAGTAGATAAGCCAAAGGGCAATGCAGAGAACTGATAATGAGAATTTCCAGCTCGAAAACGCAGATACTTCCTGCAACTTAGTCTGATAGGCACATGAAGGTAAGCTTCCTTGAGATCTAAAGTTACCATCCAGTGATCTTTGCCCAGCAGAGGTAAAAGCTGTTGTAACGTCAACATTTTGAACTTGGGAATGTCCAGATAAGTGTTGAGGATAGATAAATCCAAAATTGGTCTCCACGTGTTCCCCTTCTTGGTACTAGGAACAGGCGAGAATAAAATCCTAGGCCCCTTTCTGGCACAGGAACTGGCTGAATGGCCCCTATTTGGAGCAACAGAGAAATTTGCTTGTGAGCCTCTTTTCTTTGTAGAGGAGGAATGTCTGGCATGCCTTTGAAAGGAGGCAAGGTATGGAAATAAAACCTGTAACCGTGGTGAATGATATCCAAAACCCATCTGTCTTGGGTAATTAAATCCCAATTTTCTTTGAAAAGAGCCAGCCTTCCTCCCAAAGGTGCTGCCAGGCGAAAGTACTGGCAGCTGAAAAGGTAGGTCATTGGGTCTGTTTACGAAAGGACTGACCCCTGCCCTCACCAGAAGTCTGAGCAGGTGAACTCCCTGTTCTAGGCCTAAAAGAACCTTGAGCTCTGCCCCTACCACGTCTAGACCTACCCCTAGACTGGGAATCATAAGCAGGATATGTCCATCCCTTAGTAGGCCAATTTCTACTAAACTTCGGAGGCTGCACCTGCAAAAAATCCTTAACAGTTTGCATAGACTTAGCCTTGTCCTCCATTTTCTTTAAAACTGCTTCCACAGGCGAACCAAACAACACATCAGACTGTAAAGGAGCATCCAAAATCCTTGTTTTAACATGCTCAGCTAAATTCTGATCCCTCAGCCAGGCGTGCCTACGAAGAACAGAACCAGTGGCAGCCACCCTCGAGGAGGCCTGCACAGCATCAAAACCACACTGCAAGGAATGCTTACCCACCTGTTCAGACACATGAACTAAATCCTGCAACTCTTTACACTCAATACCTTCCGCCAGAGCATCCACCTTAGACTTCAATTGTGAAAGGAGATAATTCTGATATTTTAACATGTGAAACTGACAATTCAACGCCCTCATGGCTAAAGTGGAAGAAGTATACACTTTCTTTCCCCATCTATCCAAAGCCCTTGCCTCTTTATCAGGAGGAACAGGATTTTTAACAACAGAAGCCTTCACACCTTTAGGCCCCTGAGAGACAGTTTCCGGGTCTGCCCTAGGACTCTTAAACAGATACTTATGAGCTTCAGGCACCCTATAGTACCTATCCGGTTTAACTGGGGCAGGAGGCAAAGAATCAGGATTCAGGAAGCCTCTGCAAAAACATCTTCCACCACATTCAGAACAGGAGGTATAGCTAAAGGTCTATGCTGGGGTAAAAACAAGAATTCCCTAAGCCTCTTCCTGGAATCAGAGAAATCTTGACCTTCCCATTTAAAATGCTCCCTCATGGAATGCAGAGTCTCTGAAAATGAAAAATCCTCAGGAGGAGAAGCTGAAGGAGTAGAATCATCCACATCAGAATCAGAATAAGGAGGATACTCCTGCAAGTCTTCAGCCGAAGACTCAGAAGCCTCCGAACATTGCTCAAAACTCTCAAACTCAGGTTCCACCCTAGGCCTCTTATCAGGAGGGGCATAGAACCTCTAATCATAGTAATCAAATCCTCTGCCATTTTAAGCATATGTTTCTTAGGCAAAGACCCTGAAGCACTAGGAGAAACCCCCACTGAAGCTAAACTTGGCCTGCCTCTCAAAGAAGCCTTGGAAACAGAAGGGAGGCTCTAACCACCTTAGGAAGAGAGGGAAGAACAGCCACCTGAGAAGCCCCTTCAGCCTGGCCTACTTCCTGAGAGGACACATCCTGTAACAGTAAAGTCTCTCCCTGAGACTCCAAAGAAACTCCTGGCAGAACCTCCGGCTCCACTGAGCCTTCTAAAGAACCGGCGTCCGGGACTGTCGGTTCTTCCACTCTAGGCTTTGCTGCTTTGTCCTTGCGCTTTTTGGCGAAGCGGGCGTCGGAGCATCCGACGGCATTTTATAATTACAACGCTTCCCAAAACTAACCTGGCACAGTCTAACCTTCTCTTAATAGTGCGTTTGTTAAATCTAGCACAAGAGCGGCATCCAACAACGTCGTGCTCAGGCCCTAAACAAGGTATACACAAAGTATGGTAATCCCTATGAGGTATCTGTTTCCCACAAGAAATACAGTTATTCACTTTTTCTGACATCCGGTTAAATACTGAGGCAAGAAAAACCAAAATATTCTACGGGTACTTAGCCAACTTTGATTCGGTCTGAAACTCTGACTTCAGAAACTTTCAGAACGCCAACCTGCACTCGCAAAACTGCTTCTGCATCGGACCATGCGGCAAAAAAGACTGAGGATATGACGTCGGTCATGCGCATTAGTACCCTGACGTACTGACGTCAGTCTAATGTGCCTTGACCGACGTCAGCCATATACTTTGGTATTCGGGCCGACTGGGACAGTGGACTACCCAATAGTTAGGACTGCAGCAATGTGGAATGAAGAACATCTGGGAATATCACCGAAACAGTAAATGCCATCTTAAAATAGTATCAATTACTGAATTTTTAAAATATGTTGTAAGAAATTCATTTTAAAGGCAAAAAAAAGATGGCAGAAAGCCTTCAAAAATCTCTGGTCTCACATTATTATTTAAGTTGACTGGAAGATATATGGCTTAGTACTGGAGGTGGGAGTGTTCATTTATAAAATAAAAAACAAAACCCATTTTCCAGAATAAGTCTATACAGCAACTTACCCTATAAGATAAATGTTAAAGCAAAGCCATAAAGATACATTTCTGCCAGTGAATGGTGAACTAAATACTATTTTCTGTGTAAACAGCAATGTAGCCAAGCCATTAACTGTGCCTCAGGCAACCTGTAGGTGGAAAAAACATTGAAAAATCCTTACAGGTAGGATATAACAGATTACTTTCAGCATCAAAGCTTATTAAAATCTGGCATAATACTGAACACAGTTGAAATCCATTTTCTCAGACTGATCCACTTTTAATCTTATTACATCTGACAGCTACCATTCTAAGGCTGTTCGTTCTTTGGGATTGGCTGTTCGTTCTTTGGGATTGTCTATCCATGTTACTGAAATCTATATGCAGTGGAATGAGTGTACTGTCTCTATTGGACTGTGTATGAGATGGCCTTCTCCTATATTTTCACTATTTTTTTAATACCATTTTGGGACTATGCACTGTAAGTCCCAACACTTCAAGCAGAGAATCAGCAGAGTAAAAGACTGAATTTTGTGAACTGCATGATCCATTAGTGTAAGAAAGTGTGGCACAAAAAAATTATCATACAAAGGGCAGATTTCAGACAGAATCAGACAATGTTAAATAAAGGGAATGATGTGTGCAGGACAAGTGAAATTGCCTCATCACAGATAAAACAGCTCACTGAAGAGCTGGTTGCACGTACAGTGAATTGTGAGGTGAAGAAGCTGAATATGAGATTAGTGAGTCATAAAGACACTTGCAAAAATGAGAAGTCGGTCAAATACAGCACAGGGGGCACAGCTCCAGTGGTGTAGAAGGAAAAAACCCTTACTTTGCCCAGGCAACCCACATTCGATTAGCAATTCAGGTGCTTACAGTGAACAACTGCAACAGCCTCGCCCATTCTAGAGGAAGACGGCTCTAGCCTGCCACTTGGGTGACCCCTACAAGCTGCACTAAGTGATGCACCATGAAGCAGTAGTCTGTAAACAACAGCTGCATTGTGCAATTGTACATAGCCAAGAGGGCATGCAGAGGCACACCCCATATGGCTAGGTAGCAGTACCACAGCTCAGAAGAGCCACTGTGAGGGAGGGTAGGGTAGCTTCACAGGATTAACAGGCTGACCTGCTCTCTACCACCTAACACTTCCAATGGGGGAATGAATGGGGGGGGGGGGTGACAGAGCTACCTGGGAAGGAAGGAATGCAACATACTTACGAAAAAAAAAAAAATATATATATATATATATATATATATATATATATATATATATATACACACACACACACACGTATACATACACACATACACACACATGTATATGCGGATTACCAATACAAGAACGACGGCGCAAAATACTGACACTCACATGGTCGACAAACGAAACATCGACAACGTAATTACTGCACAAAAAAGGAAAATAAAATTTTCTTTTTTGTGCTAGCAGGGGGGGGGCTACGACCCCCTGCACCCCCTGTAAGGGGCTCCGCCCCATACACCCCCCCGTAACGTTAATATACCAACTCCGAGATTGTACTACAGTGCAGGAATGGAAATAGTACAGTTTTGTACCTACCATAAATGTAGATGTCCGATAGACATGCAACTGCAGTCATAACATATGGGTTGTCCTGCCTCAGGCAGCCCTCGGTCGGCCGGATTCCAAAGTCTGGGTCCGACGTCGGCTGATGTCGCATTTCTCTCCGACGTCAGAGCGGCTGGAGTACATAAGCATCAGCCGATGCCATTTTCTTCAGTGTTTCTTGCCCCAGATGCCAGGTGCCCTCCAAGGAAGGCTGTAATCAAATTGGAAGACAAAAACAGGATTCCAGACAAATAAATGAGCAATAAAACAAATACACCATAACAGATATCCCCAGCTAAGAGAAACAGGGATAGGAGTGGACCCTAGGCATAGAGGGGTATGGAGGGAGGGAAAATCCGACTGCAGTTGCATGTCTATCGGACATCTACATTTATGGTAGGTACAAAACTGTCTATGTCCTTCAAGAATGCAACTGCAGTCATAACATATGGGTAGAATACCATAGCTTAGCTGGGGGAGGAGGAATGCTCTAGGAAAAAGATGGTGTGGCAATCAAACCCTGCCGGACTGCCGAAGCAAAGCCTGCTCTGGATCTGGAGTATAGAGGGAGATTGTAGTGTTTGGAGAATGTATGCACGGAGCTCCATGTAGCAGCTTCTAGAATGTCCTTAGTGGGCACCCCTCTTAAGAATGCTGTAGAGGTGGCTGTAGCTCTGGTGGAATGTGGTCTGACATTGGCTGGAACAGTCTTTCCATGAAAGGAATAACAAAATCTGATGCAATGTCCAATCCATTTTGAAATAGTCTGTTTTGAAATTGCTTTTCCTTGGACTGCATGGGCGCAAGCTACAAAAAGTTGTTCAGACTTCCTAATGGCCTTGGTTCTGTCCAGGTAGTATTGAAGTTGTCTGTGAATGTCCAAGGTATGTAACAGTCTTTCCCCCTTATTCTCAGGATTGGGGAAGAAAGCAGGCAGATGAATAGCTTGATTTAAAGAAACCCTAGATACCACCTTTGGCATAAAGGTAGGGTTAGTCCTTAATGAAACCCTGTCTCTGTGAAAAATTATGAACGGTGGTATTGCCATTAGGGCCTGTAGTTCCGAAACCCTTCTTGCTGAGGTAATTGCCAACAGGAAAGCTGTCTTCCATGAGAGAAATTGCAAGTCAACTGAAGCTGCTGGCTCAAATGGAGGTAGAGTCAGTTTTTCTAGGACAAAATTGAGGTCCCAGGCTGGCACTGGGGCCTTTCTTGGTGGCTTAATGTTCTTGATTCCCCTGAGGAATTGCCTTAGCAAAGGGTGTGAAAAGACAGGAGGATCAGTGTTATATCTAGCTGAAATAGCTGATGCATGTATCTTTATGGAAGAATATGAGAGACCGTTCTTTAGCATATCCGCCAAATATTCCAAGATGAGTGGGATGTTCAACAATGATGCATCATGTCCCTTGCTGGTATTCCAATTGCTGAATCTCTTCCATTTTGCTAAGTAAACCTTTCTGGTGGATGGTCTTGAGCCTCTGTTAGTATCCGCTGAACTTCCTTGGAGAGAGATAGGTTGAGGTTATTTATGGGATCTCCCAGGCTGTTAGCTGCAGTGTCTGAAGGTTTGGATGCACTGTTTTGAAATTGTGTTGAATCAAAAGTAGAGGCCATTGGGGAAGGGCCCACCTCCTGGTGTGACATATGCTCCGTAGTAGTGGGTACCAGTGTTGTCTTGGCCAGTCCGGAGCTATTATGATTCCCTTGGGTCTCTCTGCTTTGATCTTTAGTAATACTGAGGTCATCAGTGGCAGAGGTGGGAATGCATAGATTGTTAGGAAGTTCCAGTTGAATGGGAGAGCATCTATTTTCCAAGCTTTTGGATGGTATGTCCTTGTGAAATATTTTTGTAGATGATGGTTGAGGTGGGTGGCAAATAGGTCTACTTCTGGCCTGCCCCATGTCGAAGTGAGTTGTGTGAAGATCTTCGGATGTAACCTCCACTCGTGTGGATCTGTGAAATTCCTGCTTAGGCTGTCCGCCAACACATTGTCTTTGCCTGGAACAAACTGGGATTGTAACTGGATGTTTAGGCTCAGTGATTTTTCCCAAAGATGCATTGTCAGTCTGCAAAGGGGGTAAGAGTGGGTGCCCCCTTGTTTGTTTATATACCACATCACAGTGGTGTCTGTCCGCATCAGTAAATGGCCTTGCTGAAGTTGGTGTTGAAAGGCCTCGATGGCATGCATTACTGCCAGCATTTCCTTTTGATTTATATGCAGATGTGTTTCCTTTGGAGACCATTGTCCTTATATACACCTGCCTTCCATGTGCGCCCCCCATCCAAGGTCTGAGGCGTCTGTGGTCATGGTCTGTGTTATCTGTGGTTTTCTGAATGACATACCTGTGTTTGCCTGGCTCACCGAGGCCCACCATAGGAATTCCTTTTGTAGGCATGGAATGAGCGGTATGGTTGTCTCCAAGTTGTTGCTGTGCTGAGACCAAATGCTCTTTAGGTACCATTGAAGCTTTCTCATGTGTAGTCTTGCTAATGGAACCAGGGGAATGCAGGATGCCATGTAACCCAGGGCCTGTAGGAATCTCCTTGCAGTCATCTGGGTGAGTTTTGCTAAACCTTTGAAGTAATGAGTTAACTTCTCTTGCTTGTCTTCTGTCAGGTAAGCCATTTGAGAGGCTGTGTCTAATTTGGCTCCTAAGAAGATTATTTGCTGGGATGGCTGCAGTCTTGACTTTTGGAAGTTGACTGTGTATCCCAGAGCTTGAAGTAATCGTATGACATAGACCAAGTTTTTTGTCAACATCAATTTGTCGTCCGCTTGTATGAGGCAGTCGTCCAGGTACGGGTAAATTTGTATCCCCTGGAGCCTGCAATGAGCAATTACTGAAGCCAGGCATTTTGTGAATACTCTGAGCGCAGTAGATAAGCCAAATGGCAATGCTGAGAATTGATAATGCTCTGGCCCTGCAAGAAATCTGAGGTATCTTCTGCAGCTGTGTCTGATAGGGACATGCAGGTATGCCTCCTTGAGGTCCAGAGTAATCAGCCAAGACCCTTGCCCAGCATGGGAAGGAGTTGCTGTAGAGTCAGCATTTTGAACTTTGGTACTATGAGAAAGGTGTTTAATGCGGACAAATCCAGTATCGGTCTCCATTGAGATTCTTTTCTTGGAACAAGGAACAGTCTTGAGTAAAACCCCTGGCCTTGTTCTTGTTGTGGAACTCTTTCTATTGCTTTCATCCGAGTCAGCAGAGATTTGCTTGATAGCCTCTGCCCTCTGGTTTTGTGGTAGGTTTGGCATGCCTTGTTTTCTTGGCAAGGTATGAAAATGGAACCTGTAGCCTCGGTCTATAATGTCCAAAATCCATTTGTCCTTTGTCAGTCTGTGCCAATTTTCTGCAAACAGAGATAATTTCCCGCCCAAGGGAGCTTCTATTTGTTCCCTGGTAGGCGGAAGTACAGGAAAGTCATTGAGATTATGGCTGTGGGGCAGGTGAAACCCCTGCGTCACTTCTTTGGTTTCCTGGCTGCCATTGTCGTCCCCTGTAATGCCCTCTGTATTGGCCTCTTCCTCGGCCACGTCTGTTTTTACCCCTTTGAAACTTTTCTGGATTAGGAAAGGACCAGTTTTTTGAAGGCCAATTCCTACTGAATCTTTCACCGTCTGAACTGATTTTGCTTTTTCCTCAACGGTCTTTAACACATCCTTAGCATTAGCACCAAAAAGCTTGTTCTTTTCCAAAGGTGCATCCAGAAGTTTTGCCTTTACATGATCTGGTAGAGGTTGATCTTTTAACCATGCATGTCTACGAATGACTGCCCCTGTCAAAGCTGCCCTACATGAAGCTTCCAGTGCATCATATCCACACTGCAGGAAGTGATTGCTTACTTGCTGAGTGTTATGTACAGCTTCCTGCAAAGCCTTCCTGTCTAAAGGATCAGGAGTGGCCAAAGTTTTCTGTAAATCTTCTAACAGGAAATCCTGATATTGTAACATATGAAAAAGGCAATTCAAAGCTCTCATAGATAAGGTAGTGGATGTGTAAACATTTTTGCCCCATCTCTCTAATGACCTAGCTTCCCTGTTGGAGGGCAATGGATTTTTAGAGGTGGAAGCTGAAACTCCTTTAGGCCCCTGTGAAATAGTTTCCAAATCAGCAGTATGGGCCCTGAATAAATGGGAATGAGTTTCTGGGACCCTGTAATACCTGTCTGGCTTGGCTGGAGCTGGGGGAAGAGAGTCAGGGGTAACATTAGAGTCAGAATATAAATCATCCAAAACATCAAGAACAGGAGGAATAGCTAAGGGCCTGTGCTGGGGCTTCTTAAGGAAAGTCCGAAGGCGTTTTCTGGAATCAGAATATTCCTGGCCTTGCCACTTGAAATGTTCCCTCATGGTATGCAGAACTTCCCCAAAATAAATATCCTCAGGAGGGGAGGCCGAGGGGATGGAATCCTCTGCATCCGTGTCCTCATAGGTCTGGAAGAGCTCTTCCTGACTATCAGAGTGGACAGAGCCCTCAGAATCTTCATCTGACGGAATAGGGTCAGGGGGTTCAACCCGGGGCCTTTTATCAGAAGGAGGCTGGGATCCTCTCTCAGGATGGGCCTGTGAACCTCTAATCATAGAAATTAAGTCAGCAGCCATAGACATAATTTGTGTCTCTGGAGTAGGCTGAGGTAAGGTTTTAGTAGGAAGATGTTTTGTTTTGCTGGCTGCCTTAGCCCTAGTGTAGGTGTTAATAGACATGGCCATAGGAGGCCTGGCAGCTCCACGTGCAGGAGTGACCTTGTCTACAGCAATGGTCTCGGGCATTTCCTCGGTTTCGGTATCCGGAGGAAAATCAATAACTGGCGTCGGAGTGATAACCGGAATCGGAGTCGTCGGTAATGCGGTGTCTTCGGTTCGGAGCGGTGGAGAGACCGTCTCAGAGGGAACCGGAGCACTCGCGATAGGTTTTGGCGTGGAGTCGGTGGTAGACGCGGGCCGAGGATGTCGGTCCCGGTCTTGTCGTTTCTTGGGAGTTTGCGATGTCGGAAGTTCCGACGGCATTATGTAAGCAAATTTTTCGCCAAAAAAATCTTCAGCGAACTCCGCCCGGCGCCTGAGTGCGCTTGTTGAAGCGAGCACAGGCTACACAGGCCGAGACGTCATGGTCTGGGCCAAGGCAAGGAAGACAGTAAGAGTGGAAATCCTTATGAGGTATTTGTTTACCACAAGAAAGACAATTGTTAACTTTTTCAGTAATTTCTGACATCGGCTGAGGCAAGAAAAGGTCCCCAACGGGGTACTTAGCTTTTTTGATTACTTCGGAATCGAAGAATACAGGAGCTGACCGACCGGCACTTGCAAACTGCTTCTGCTTCGGGCACCACGCGGCAAGAAAGACTGGAGAAAATGGCGTCGGCTGATGCTTATGTACTCCAGCCGCTCTGACGTCGGAGAGAAATGCGACATCAGCCGACGTCGGACCCAGACTTTGGAATCCGGCCAACCGAGGGCTGCCTGAGGCAGGACAACCCATATGTTATGACTGCAGTTGCATTCTTGAAGGACATCTTTCCATTCCGCACTACGGAGACATACCGTTTCCTCACTGTCGGCATTTTGTCGACCATGTGGTGTCGGTTATGTGGGTTTCGATCTTCTCAGCTGTCGTTCTTCTGTAGGGGACCCGTATATGCACATGTATATGGTGCAGGGAAGATGTGGCTATATTTATGATAAAACCGTCCTTTAAATTCATCAGGTCTGTAGTAGCTATAGTTGAAGGAACAATTTTGCTAAAGGGTACAAAAGGAAAGAAATTAATTTAGTCAGAGAAATTATAAGCACCAGACACCATCCTTGAAAATTAGCTATCTGAGGGTTTGAGAGTGGGGTAAGCTTGGCTAGGCTTAGAATGGCTCTTATGTTGACACCTTAATTACCACCTATTAACCTATGATTTGTATCAGTACTATGCACAGTATAAAAATCTGTGTAAGATAAAGTACAGATTAGCAGCAAACAGAAACCATGTTAGAAATCTGGAAGAAACACTAAGAATTAATAATAAAGTTTAGACTAGGCAACGTAGCAGTGTATACAATGCAATGCCTCGTCAAACACTCAAAATACCAAGTCAGAACAAGAATACACTGTAGCAGTCAGTGTGTAATCTGCTTGCTTACTTGTCTAATCATGTAAACTGAAGGGAGGGAAATTACTTACATGTGAATATAAAAATAAGAGTACAGCCAGGAGCTGTGGTTGTGAAGTGTGAGCAACTGAGATAACTTGTTCATGGTGAGGCTGGAAACATTCTAAGAAGAAACCAAAGACTTTTGTTAAAAACAAATATGCCCCAAAGACACTGTGATACGTATATGTAGTGAATTCAGGAAGCCGCCAATCAATACCTAAGATGAGAAGTGTCTAGACAAACATTTCAAGAAGTGCAGAATCCAGAACAACTTAAGTGTGTCTGCCGGTGCCATTTACGGATTTTGTTTCTATCATGTCAGTAGTACAGGTATAGACCAGAACTTTTCCAGATATCTGAAATATGGTAGACTACTGAAAATGTCAGCAAGTGCAACTGCAATTATTGAAAAATACTACAATTTATTTTGACAGAAATGCTTCTAACTGCTGCACTAACAGTGTTTTACTTTGCATAAAAATGCCTATATGTCTGAAATGGCAAAGTTGAAGATCTTGATGGTATAAAGATTAGAATATGAAAGCCTGTTGGCTGCAGACAATATTTTTTATTTATTCATTTGTCTTTGTTTAACGGCAAAGTTCGACTGGGTAATACCCATTTTCAGCAGAGGCCTGGGGAGAAAAGCTCCATTTGCTTACAGTGCATTATACTAAGTTCCAGACAAACACAGAATAATTACATTTCTATTTACATTTATACACAAACAGTAGTTACATGTGTACATATATATTCTAAGATTTTACAGAGATGGAAGTGACTAAAGAGAAAGCACATGTGCAGCTAAGTGAATATCCATACAGTGTTGAAGAAACCCATCAATTAGCTTCTCAGTAATATTAAACAATACCTCTTCTGATGCACTTACCATGCTAACATGACAGTTTTTCAGTATCTTACACTAATTTTTTTTCCAGGACCTCAGACTGACCACAGACTGCTCAACAGCAGAAGTGAAAAGTGAGAAAACAGGACTGGTACAAATGTGAAATAGTGCTGCATCACACATATTAGGTCTAAATGTCAGTAAAACCATTATGATTCAGAATGTTGCTCAGGGATCTTTCTTCTGCACTAAAAAGTTTAACAGAAAGGTATACTGGATGTCAGGCACTGCCTGTTAAAAAAGTAAAAGTTTATAAAGCTACGTACTTGAAGAATTGAAGTTTCTCATATGACTGGAAATGAATCCTGACACATTGGCTTACCTTTGCTCTCAGTGGGTCTGAACAAATTCTCCGGAAAAAGGACAATGGACTTCAGGTCTTCATGATATTTTTCCCTTATGTTCTCAAAACAAGGAACTTTGGCCCCTTCAAAACGAGCACTTTCAAAGATATCCACTGCCATAACTATGAATTTATTAAAAAAAAAAAAAAATTTAAACATAATGAAATTACCGAATACTACTAAACAGCATGGAAGAGCAAATGCTTGATAAGCAAGTGCTCCTGATAGCTAACACAATTTAATAAAATGTTTATCTCAATAAAATGAGAAACTCACTCATGTTAAAGGACAGCTGACAGTACTTTTCTGACATCCCTCTAAATGAGGCAATACACATCATGAGGTCTTTAAAAAATGGTAACCTCTGCTATCTTCTTAGCATCTATTTCAGGTCTGTATTTCATTCTAGGTTCCAGATGAAAGAAAAACAATCTCTAAATGGATATACACATAATGAGGGACTTGTGGGAAAGTGAGACAGAGGCTGTCATCAGTTTAGCACTATCAGTGATGGAAATGTTGCACATTTCCCACATGCAGTCTGCTACTCCATTCATTCTCCAACTAACCAGTCAAAAAAGTGGGCATCCCTTCATTTCAACATAGGGGTTTGTTGTCACTATGCAAGACAAAGTAGTAGGTCCCATTGTCTATCATACAGATTATCATGGAAATCGGTTGAAAGGTGGAAAAAAGGTTATGTTGGTATGGTCTGAGATGGTGCAGTGGGTAAAAAAAAAGACAAAAACATGACTTTCCAACATCAAGATATGGCACATCCTGAATGCACTTTCTAATCCACTCTGTCTAAATGGTCACCCCAGCCCAGAGAACTCCTCGTCATATAGGGCTCACTGCTTAGCATTTAAAATACCCTTTTACATTCAAAAGCCTGGAGTTGGTCCCATTATGAGTTACCACTATTTTCAGGCACAAAAAGACGTGATGTTTCCTTACCTCTCACTCAGAAGGTATGTTACTGCAAAAAACAAACGACTAACAACTAAGACTTTAAATATCAGAATGACAGACTTAAACATCAGACTTTTTTAATGGTATCCATTATCAAAACAAAAATTTCAATGGCACAGACTTACATAAGGCATGCAAGCATGCATGCACATAAGCACACATTTGTGTGTGTAAAGGAAAGGAAAAGCATCTTCATCTTCCCCATTTTTAAGGCAAAAAGATGAAACTTCCCTGATTCTCTACAAGTTTAACAAAGTATTGTAAATCACAAACACAATGGCTAATCCTACACAATTCAAGTTACTCAACAAATCCATTAAGGATTGTCTCAGCTTCCAGTGCACAAGCAAAAACATGACTCTCCAACATCAATTATGTACTGGTTACCTGAAGTGATTCTGATGTAATGCAAGGTAATACAAAAAAAAAATAGCACAAAAGCCAGACACAATGTGGCTTTTGTAAAATCAGAAGGTTATGTGGTTTTAAGAAAGGAAAGGTTTTAAGCCTTGGTGGTGAAGAAATGCAGCACTCAACAATACAGACAACAAAGATAAACACACCAAGATGTAAAAATCTAGATGGGGTATATCTGATAGAAGGGAGGTGAGATGAGTTATGATTTGATATAAAGAAGTGTATGGAGGCCACTGCTTAGTAGTGTACTTGAAGCACTGGGAAAAATGGAGATGTTAGGAGAGATGCCACCCTGTGACATAGCCAGAGTATGATCACAAGGGTTAGCTTCAAAATGTACTGTTTTGACTGGCTAGTCTGTACCGGTCTACCTCAACAAGCCCAACCAAATACTCCCCCAATCCTTGTCCTGATAAGACTCCCAAAGATACTGCCTCCACCTTCAACACATATTTCATTGACTCTACACCCAAACTATTTAACCTCAGTGCCAACTCGTCTACCTTTAATAATATTTCAAACCACTCTCTTATCAAATCCCACTATACTCTCATCAAATTATTTTCCCCTCAAACCTGTACCCACTAGCTCAGCTTCTACAGACAACATTCCTTCCCTTTTCCTTCAGTCAGCTGCTGACTCTCTTGCTCTCCCTGTATCTATCTTAATCAACTGCTCCATTTTAGAGTCCAAAGTCCCTTCCATATGGAAACAATTCTTCACCCTACCAATACATAAAAAATGCAACTCCCCAGACATCACTAATTTTAGACCAATTGCCATCCTCTCACCTCTCTCTAAAGTTCTAGAAAAATGCATACATAAACAAGTTATGCCCTACCTACTCTCTGAAAATCTGCTCACACCTACTCAACATGGCTTTAGACCAAAGCATAGTACTACTACTGCCCTACTATCATTCCTTAATACTATATCCTTTGCCAGAGATAACAAACTTGTCTCCTGCCTATTCTTAGATCTCTCTAAAGCTTTCAAAACAGTTTCTCACCCTCTCCTGTACAAACTAACCAACCTTAACTTCTCCCCTGCTACTGTTACACGGGTTTCCAGCTACCTCACTAACAGATTTCAAGCAGTGAAGTGACAATCTGCACTCTCCCCTCCTTTCCCAGTTAAAATGAGTGCCCCTCAGGGTTCCATCCTTGCTCCACTACTTTTCAACATCTTCACTAATCTTTATTCTTCCTGTCCTCAGTCATCACTGGTCCAATATGCTGATGACTCTACTGTCATCACTATTGCTGACTCTCCCTCCAAACGCATCTCTAGAACACAGACTTCCTTTAACTCAGTAGAAAACTGGCTCTCTGATAACCTTTATCCTTAACCCAAATAAAACTAAGCTACTGCTTTTTCTTCTTAAAAACTACAACCACATTAAATCCTCTTTCACAATCCTGTCCCTCAATAACACACACATCATGGTGGAAACTAGCACTAAACTCCTTTGTGTCATCATTGACTACTAACTTAAATTTGATCTACACATTAAAAACTGTATCAAGAAAACTCACCATAAACTAGGGCTCCTATACCGCAACAAAAAGTTGCTCACCAGTGAAGCTAAAGTAACACTCTCTTATGCCTACCTCTTACCTAATCTATTATGTGGCTCTCAAATTCTTACTTGCCGCATCTCCACACTCCTTGCCAAACCTGAATCTACCTACAACAAGATAGCCAAATTTGCAGCCCATCAAACTTACATGTCACATCACTGTCTCTCACTCAAACACCTTAACTGGCTTGAAGTACCTCACCAGCTTCTTCTCCCTCAACTCCAGATAATCCACTTTTTATCCTTTATCAACCTTCTTACTATCCTACCCTATCATCTGTCATCTCCCACTATTCACCTGCTAGATCCCGCCAGAACTCTAACCTAGATCTGCTACAAATCCACAAACCTAAAACTAAGAAAGGATTTATTCTCTATAGCTATAATCCTTCCAAGGCCTGGAACAAACTCCCACTAGAGATCAGGTCACTCAAGCAACTTAGTCAATTTAAGCTAGCCACTAAAGAATACCTGTTAAGCCAATGGACCTGCCTCTGTACTCAACTACCTTAAACAGCTTATCAGCTTTATCTGCTCCCAACTTATGTAACTTTCTCTAATTTTCGAGACCTTGTCTCACATTAACTTCACTATCCTAAGCACATTACATACATTCTTGTCTGCATAATGTAAGATTTTATGTCTGGTGACAAAACTATTGTTAGTCCTTCTGAATGATGCAGGATTCAAACTCTGGCAGACATAATGATTAGTTTACTGTAGTAAATCCTGTTTTTTCATGTATATGTTGCTTTGAATATTTTGTGTAAACCAGTTGTTGATTGTTTACTTATTTTTGTAAATGATATCTGTAGAACATGTGAAGCCCCAGGCCTCCACTGAAAAAGGGCTACTTAGCTCAGTCGGACAAACCCGGTCAACAAATGTAAAATAAATAAATAAATAAGAGGCCACCTGTTATACATCTCTGATTGACATGAAGTCCACCAGTGGAGGACAGAGTGATCCAGGCATACATATTACGGTCAGGCACTGCCTTAGCTTCTTCCATGCCTTCATCCTTTAACACAACATTAATATGTTTTTTGTTTTAGTTATCTGACATGAATGAATAGAATAATTTAGAAATGTGTGGCTGACTGCATTTCTCAAAAAATGGACCTTCCATCTTTACTATACATAGATTATGAAAAACAAGGGCTATTCGCCAATGACTCTACCCAAATGTTTATGAAAAGTGGCTTATGTCAAGACTGTGGAGCTAAACCCTACTGATAGAAGAGAGAGGGGATGCGGGATATTAGGTATGTAAGAATACTTTGAGAAAAAGTGTATTTTATACCTGACAAACACAGAAAAAGACATCTCAATGTTGTCACACATTCTGAGACGGTTTCAAGTATTATCGGGATATAAAATTAACAAAGATAAAACAAAGGCTTTAGCCATTAATTATGTACCCAAATGCAAACTGTTCAATAATACCCATATTTATGGGGAATGTAAAGTATTTAAGTGTATGGATTAAAAAAGACATATTATGGCAGCTAAGGACATGTGGTGAAAGAATAAACAAAAGAAAATAATAAAAATGAGAAACTGGAAGCTCTTGTTTATGGATATGGACAGTAAGATACGAGCAGTGAAAATGTTTTAGTCCCTTTAGTCTTATATACGGGTCAGGCATACTTTTACCAATCAGAGGAGACATTCAGGAAAATAATTAAATAGTTGAAAGAAATGATCTGTGAGGGGAAGAAGGCAAGAATTAAGAGCAATCGTTCCAACAGAACAAGATGGTTCAGGATTACCTGATTTGAAGGGATACTTCAGAGCTACAAAGTTAAGGAGCAGACACACACACACACATCCATATATGTGTGTGTGTGGTGTATATACATGTGCACACACACACATATATATATATATATATATATATATATATATATAAAACATTAACACAAGCATAAAGTTAAAATTCAAAGTAGAATAAGATGATGCAGCAGGAGAGAAGTTCAGGAAATAAGGACAGAGTGGGATTTTGTATGCAGACCCTTAAAGAGAATAACAATAACCAGGCAGAGTATTATGTTCATAAAATAGCAGAAATTATTCTAAGAACTAAGCCAACGTGAGAATGGATAATAGATTTTGACAATAGGAATTACTCTAGGTAGGGGTACAGAAAATAAGCAAGTGGGGGGGGGTTGGAATTTAATGGAGAAAATTGGAAAAGGAAACTAAGGTATTGGGAACAAATAACTACAGACAGAAAGGTAATAGAGTGTGATGAGACCAAGATGATGTTTGGACTCCAGGCGACAGACTGCCTTCCTTACCAGGGATTGATAGACTACTGGCAAAGAGAAAGAGCTAAGTGGATCATAAGTGAAAGACCTGTTCGGTAAAAGCTTTAGTTGAATATAGAACATGTTAAAAAAATGATAATTAGTGGGGCATAGAAAATATTGCACAATAACCATAAAAAAATAACCAGGGAAGGTTAGAAAACATTGGGAAGAGAGACTGTAAGAGCAATTTACAATGGAACAATAGGAGGACATATATATATATGGCTCCCACTTATGAAACAACGTCCAGAAAGTTCGGATTTTTTAAGTGTTTGCATAGGTGCTTTTATACCCCAAGCAGAATTCAAAGAATTTTTCCTCAGGTGGACAGCAAATGCTGAAGTTGTGATTCAGAATAAAGAGGTGACTGGGAACATATGTTTTGGGAGTGTAATGAGTCTGCAGACTTTAAAAATTCCCTAGAGAGTACTCTGTCAGAAATGCTGGGTGAGCAAATGGCTGTAACTAAGGAAATTATTCTTTTGAGATGGGATACAGGGTCTGAACTAACTACACATAGTAAGGCACTGTTAAGTTAAATTTTGGTGGCTGCTAAAAAAAAAAACAATTACTAGGAAATGGACATCAAAGTCTAAACCATCTGTATTTGAAGTACTAAACATTGTAAAAGAAATAATGGGTCTGGAAGAGGGAGCAAATTATATACAAATATATCGAAATTGTGGGACCAATGTACGCAGAATAATGTTAAGGAGGAGGATTGAGATTTAAAGCCCACAGTTCTTTGTCAATGTCAAAGGCCAAAGGCCATAGGCTTACTAAATCTAAAGAGGATTGCAAACTGGGAGCAGTCATAGAATTTCCCCAAGACGGTAACATCTTGCAAGAGGGTTTTAACACAGACAACTGACTGGTGCCAAAGCCACAGCTTAAAACTCAATGCCAGAAAATGCATTATAGCACCTTTTGGGAAGTCGACCACTCCAGGAAACTACTTCACCAATAATATAACCTTAAGAACTGACCCACTAGTCAGGGATCTGGGAATACATGTAGACAGCAACCTGGCCTTATACCAGCATGTATCCAAGGCAGTACAGAAATATAAATGGTGTTGGCTGCATGTTTTATACCCCTGATGACATGACGTCATGGAAGAGGAGACAGCAACCGATGCAGGACCCAAGACTTTGGAATTCAGGCCAACTGAGGGCAACCTGCCAGCAGTTTACCCAAATGTAATGACTGCAACAGTGAAACATGAAGAACATCTGACCCACTAGTCAGGGATCTGGGAACACATGTAGACAGCAACCTGGCCTTAGACCAGCATGTATCCAAGGCAGTACGGAAATATGTTGTTTAACTTATTAGTACCTGGCATCTAGGTCCAGGGAAGTCATTGTACCACTATACTCGGCCCTCATCAGACCCATCATTGAGTATAATGCCCCCTTCAGTACTGACCTGACCAAACACATACAAGGAAATGGAATGTCAACAAAGGTTCCTTACAAAAAGAATACATGGCATAAACACAATCTCCTATGCAGACCTCTCAAAGCCCTATCTCTACACTCGGTCTCTTATAGACTACTGAGAGGTGATTTATGCCTGGCATACAAGGCATCTCTGGACCCCACTCTGATGAAACGTTTGCACATCTGCCAAACAAACAGAATCAGAACTACTAGATTTATTTTGCTTGCAATGTAAATAGAACATGTTGACGAGATAGGTAAGTATCTTAGAGAATTCACTTTCTCGGGAACAGGCTCCTCATCCATGTGAAAAAAAAATTCCCTCCCTAAACCTATTTAAGTGCAACTTGGACCACTGGATGGGAAATCAAAAATTCAACCCTGTTCTGGCACCCACATCTCTGATGGACATAGGCAATCAGTAAATCATGTCATAAAGTACAGTTGTGTACACTTACCATAACTATAGATGTTCGAGTGTATTCACTGTTGCAGTCATCACACTTGGGTTATCTGCCTGCAGGCAGCCCTCAGTCAGCCCGAATACCAGAGACTTGGTATTTCTGCATCAGATGCTGTTGCTCCAGGACTGATGTCAGGTCATCAGGGGTATAAAAACAGGCAGCCAACGCCATTACATCAGTTTTTCTTGCCTCAAATGTCAGGAGCCCCCCAAATAGGGAACTAGGTTAAGGTGGGGAAAACACCACCAGTAAAAGGTAAATACCAATACCACAGAAGGGGTTAGTAATAGACATAGATAGGAGAGAGAGAGAAAACCAGGGGGTTGGAAGGAGGGAAACGAGGACTGCAACAGTAAATATACTCGAAAATCTACATTTATGGTAAGTGCACACAACTGTACTATGTTCTTCGTGTTTCACTGTTGCAGTCATCACACTTGGGTGGATTCCCAAAGTTGAAGAAGGGTGAAGGCAGTCAAGAAGAGTTAGGGCTAGCTAGTTTGCCTTGCAAGACTGCTGTGTAAATCCTGCCCTGGATTTGGAAAACATAGGCGGGTGGTAATTCTTGGTGAAGGTGTGTACAGAACTCCAGGTAGCAGGCTCCAGGATGTTCCTGGTAGAAATGCTGTAGAGGTAGATGTTGGCCTAGTAGAATGTGTTCTGACTTCCTGAGGGGTTGGTTTTCCATGGTGCTTGTAGCAGAAATGGATGCAGTGTGCTATCCATTTGAAAATAGTTTGTTTTGAAATGGCCTTGCCCTCTGCCCTTGTTGCCAAGCTGACTAGTAGCTGGTCAGATTTTATGAAGGGCTATGTCCTATCAAGGTAGAATCTGAGCTGTCTGTGCACGTCCAAGAAGTGCAGGATCCTTTCCCCTTTATTTTGAGGATTAGGGAAGAAGGTTGGCAAATGGATGGATTGATTGAGAACCACAATGGATAACATTTTAAGCATAAAGGAAGGGTTAGTCCTGAGGGAAACCCTGTAAGCATGGAAAATAATGAAAGGTTCCGCAGCCATCAGTGCTTGTAGCTCAGACACTCTTCTAGCTGAAGTGATGGCTAGAAGCAAGGCTGTTTTCCCGAGAGAGGAATTTTAACTCTGCTGATGAAGCAGATTCAAAAGGGGGAAGCATGAGCTTTTCCAGTACAAAGTTAAGGTCCCAAGCAGGGGTGGGTGCTCTCCTTGGTGGCCTTAAGTTGTTTGCCCCTCTCAGGAACTGTTTGATAAGACGGTGCAAGAAGAGAGGTGGCTCAGTGTTGTAATGAGCAGAAATGGCTGTGGCATGTATCTTAATGGAGGAGAAGGACAGGCCTTTGTGGAGTAGATCTGCCAAGTAATCCAGGATAAGAGGCAGAGAGGGCAATGCTGTGTCCTCTCCTTTAGACTGAATCCATGAGCAGAACCTTTTTCACTTATCAGCATAGGATTTTCTTGTACTGGGTCTTCTGGCTTCAAGAATGACGTCCAGCACCTGTTTGCTTAAGGTTGCTGGGAGATTCAAGGAATAACTGCCCAGCATATTATGTAGGAAAGACGACAAGAAAACTAAAAGAACGTATAATAGAGCATAAATCGGAAATTAGAAGGGGAATATTAACAAATGCACTCAGCAAACATATTGTTGAAAATGAGGGACATATATTTAAATTCAGAGTAATTTGTAGAGTAGATATTGGTATGAGGGAGGGGATATTAATAACATGTTAGAGCTGAGACAGTTAGAATGGATTATTAGGCTAGATGCTGAGGCAGAACCAGGTTTAAATGTAATGGTTAGTTTGAAACCAACATTAGTTAAAAAGCAAAGAGAAAATATTTAGTCTTTTAAATGTTTTGTATTTTATAGTTTATAGATTGGTTATTTTAAATATTTTTAATATATAATTCTTCTCTCTATATATAAAATATATTAGTGTCTTAATTGTTATGTGAATAAGCAGTATTTTAGTATATAATTGGAAGGTGTTTTTGTTAGGCTGGCTGAATCATGTGCTTTAACAGTGTTACCTATTTAAATGATTTTAGAATGATTTCAATGTTATGTACTGATGAAGGGTGGTTAACCCGAAGCTTTGCTCAATAAATCTTTCTCTTTGGCGCACAGAAGTGTTTTTGGAGTACTTGGAGTGATAGACCAGACTTTGTTTGTTTTATGGATTCAAGGAATAAGCCAGGCTGCAAGATTTAGGGTTTGCAGTTGTAGATGTAGAATCTATTTCTTCTGCTGAGACAGGAGGGTTGGATTCTGGTGTAGATGCCAGGGTGGCACTGATGTCAGGCTGCATAGGAGTGGGTACCACTGCTGGTGTGGCCAGTCTGAGGCAATCACAATTGTCCTTGGTCTGTCCTGTTTTATCTTGAGCAATGCTCTTGAAAGGAGGGGCAGAGATTGAGAGATCTACCCACTGAAAAGATAGGACATCTACTTTCCAGGCCCTGCTGTAAGGATTCCTGGTGCAGAATTTGCTGAACTGGTGGTTGTAGGGGGAGGCAGAGAGATCCACCTCTGGCATCTCCCATTTCTGGATCAGAAGGTTGAAGGTGCTGTGTTCCAATTGCCACTCTTGTGAGTCTAGGAGATTTCTGCTTAAGACATCTGTCAGCAAGTTTTGTTTGCCTGGCAGGAATTGAGCTTGTAGATGGACTTGAATGTCCAAGGACGTGTTCCACAGGGCATGGCTAGCCTCAGAGTGGGTAGGAATTGGTTCCCCCCTGCTTGTTGATGTACCACATAACTGTGGTGTTGTCTGTTTTTATTAGCAGTTGTCCTGGAAAGATTAGGGATCTGAAAGCTGTCAGGGCATTCTGTACAGCTAGCATCTCTTTTTGGTTGATGTGCAGATGAATTTTACTTGGGCTCCAGTGGCCCTGAATACATATTCCGTCCATGTGTGCCCCCCAGGCATAGTATGATGCATCTGTGGTTAGGGTCTGGGTGGATTGGGGTTGAGTAAATGGCAGTCCCTTGTTGTGGTTGCATGCTTCTGCCCACCAGAGGAACTCTGTCCTTAGACAGGGTATGATAGGAATGACCGTTTCCAGGTCCTGAGAATGTTGGCACCAAAGACTTTTTAAGTAACATTGGAGTTTCCTCATATGCAGTCTTGCATATGGAATCAGCAGTATACATGAAACCATGAACCCTAGGGTTTGCAGTATTTTTCTTGCAGATAGCTGGGTTCTGGTGGCCATTTGTTTGAAGTAGTCTGTCAGATAGACTTGTTTTTCTGAGGTGAGGAATGCCATCTGGGAAGTTGTGTCCAAGCTTGTCCCAGGAATACAATCTTTTGACTGGGTACCAGTTTTGATTTCTTTTCGTTGATGGTGTACCCCAAGTAAGTGAGAAGGTTTTTCACAAATGTCAGACGCTGCAGCAGCAATTCCTGACTGACCACCTGAATCAGCCAGACATCCAAGTATGGGTAAATTTGGATATTTCTCTGCCTGCAGTATGCAATGGCTGAAGCCAAGCATTTTGTGAATACTCTGGGTGCAGTAGATAAGCCTAAGGGAGGTGCAGAGAAATGATAATGCATAGACCCTACCCTGAAATGTAGATACTTCCTGCATGATTCCCTTATGGGGATATGCAGATAGGCTTATTTTAAGTCTAGGGTGACTAACCAGGCATCCTTGGCTAGCATAGGAAGAAGCTGTTGCAGGGTAAGCATTTTAAATTTTGGTACCACCAGGAAGGCGTTGAGAATGGAAATATCCAGGATTGGGCGCCGAGAGCCCTCTTTCCTGGGTACCAGGAAGAGTCTGGAGTAGAATCCTTGACCCCTCTGTTCTACTAGAACCGGCTGAATAGCTCTGATATTGAGCAGGGAAAGTACTTGGTTTTGAGCCTCTGTCCACTGGTTTGGAGGAAGGTCTGGAAACCCGCTTGGGGTTGGCAATGAATGGAAATAAAATTTGAATCACTGGGATACAATGTTGAGGACCCACCAGTCCTGAGTGATGGACATCCATTTTTTTGCATGAAGGCTAAGTTTTCCTCCTAAGGGCACAAGGAATTGGGTAGGACTGGGGAGTGGAGTAAAGAAGTCGTGAGCTTTTTCCATAAGGAGGTTGCTTACCACTCCCTGCTTTAGGGGTGGGGGCACTCCATTGCTTAGATCTCTGCATACCCTGAGACTGAAGTCTGGGTGGTTTGTTTCCCCTGGGTCTGGTTTGAGAAGGCCTGGAGGGGGCTGGAAAGGACCAGTGTTTGGAATGGCAATGTCTACTGAATCTAGAGGGTTGCACTTGTAAGAACTCTTTAACGGACTGCATTGACTTAACTTTTTCTTCCATCTTTTTAAGAACCTCTTCTGCTTTGGCGCCAAACAGTCCTTATTCAAAGGAGCGTCTAGTAACTTTAATTTGACATGGTCTGGCCAAGGTCTGCTCCTTCAGCCAAGCATGTCTTCTCAGTACACAGCCAGTGACAGCTGCCCGACAAGATGCTTCTAGGGTGTCATAGCCACACTGCAAAGTATGCTTGCTGACTTGGCTTGCAGAGTGCATAAGCTCCTGCAATTCTTTATTTTCAGCACAATCTGAAAAGGTTGCCAATTTTTGTTTGATAAGTTCCATAATATGTTGCTGGTACTTCAGCATGTGAAACTGACAATTCAATGCCTTAATAGCGAGAGTTGCAGAGGTATATACCTTCTTACACCATCTGTCCAAAGCTCTGGAATCCCTGTCCGAAGGGGTGGGATTCTTGGCTGTAGTAGCCTTGATACCTTTAGGCCCCTGGGAAATGATCTCTGGGTCTCTTTTTGGTCTGAGGATAGTCTTGGCATTCCCAGTGGAAATGCTTTCGTAATGTATGCAAGGTTTCACCAAAAGAAAAATCCTCTGGAGGGGAGGCAGAGGGAATGGATTCCTCTTACTCAAAAGCATATAAGGGTATGTCTTCATAATCAGAAATTTCAGCATCATCAGACTCTTGGTCTGTAGAAGCTGAAGGGCACTGGACTCTGTCTCTTAGCAGGGGAAGGCTGACTTCCCCTAATCAGCATAATAAGGTCTTCAGCCATTCTAAGCATTTGTTTTTGTGGCATGGGAGCAGGTGCATGCTCCTTGGTCGTCGGTTTTCTAGGTGTAGTGCATACTCTGGGCCTAAGAAACTCCGTAGTTTTGGTTAAAAAAGAAGTTGGTTTGAGTCAAACATCTGCTGAGCGAATAACTGCCTCAGAAGCCGGTGGCTGCTCAGCAGCTTCGGACCCATCCAAGGAAGAGACATCCGCAGGTTCCATAGTCGATGAAGAGTCTCACGGCATACCAGACTTCGAATGGGTCTCAGTAGAGGCCTGCAAATCCACTGAAGCGGGCATCAGGGGCTGCGAAAGTGCCTCACTGGGTACCGGCGGACTGGCGACTAGGTTAATGCAAGCGTCGTTGGCAGTTTTGGACCTACGCAGTCTGTCTCTGTCTTTACCTTTAAGTTTTTTCAGAATATCTGTAATCAGATGGCTTACTGAAGCCATTTCAGAATATGGAGATCGACAGTGAAAGAATTTAGCAACAAAGAGAGCCCGACGACGAATTTTTCAGGAGTTAAATAAGGCACAAAACCGACAACGAAGGACGTCACGGTCTAGGCCTAAACAGGTGACGCAGTAAGAATGAAAATCTCTGTGAGGTATTTGCTTTCCACAGGCAAGACAACTGTTAACGTTTTATGACATCGGTTAGAGCAAGAAAAAAGGATCCCCAACGGGGTACTTAGCTTTAGAGGACTTAAGGATTATTAAATTTGTAAATGAAAATTCAGGTAGTGGCCGACCGGCACTTGCGAACTGCTTCTGCTTCAGGCTTCTCGGCAAGAAAGACTGATGTAATGGTGTCGGCTGTCTGTTTTCATACCCCTGACGACCTGAAGTCAGTCCTGGAG
Source organism: Protopterus annectens (assembly GCF_019279795.1). Lineage (NCBI taxonomy): Eukaryota > Metazoa > Chordata > Ceratodontiformes > Protopteridae > Protopterus > Protopterus annectens. Next base: position 1,038,919,967 of record NC_056745.1, on the reverse strand, counting down.
CGACAGCATCCGACACAGAAATACTAAGTCTGGTATTCGGGCCGACTGAGGGCTACCTGCAGGCAGATAATCCAAGTGTGATGACTGCAACAGTGAAACACGAAGAACATCCTTAATCATCCCCTATACAAGTGTCTAAAACATATAACTTGTGGGACACATTTAGAGTGCACGGCTAGGCTAATAAAGGCTGTAGTGGTCATTAGCCTAGTATACATCTATGAATCTTTGAACCTATAAAGAAAGACAGGAATTGAGCAGTTTTGTAATGTTGGACTGATGACAGTTATAAAGAAAGAAAACATATGCAATGTATAATGTATGTAAATGAAAAATGTTGATATGGTTTGTTGTCTTTTTTTATTCATTTATGTTTGTCTATGTCTTAAGGGATAATTCAATAAAGGTGTTTAAAAAACACTACAGTCCAGTGCAAAGTATTGCTGCTGGTCTGCCCATCTACTAGTCAATCTCCTGATCCCCTTTAATTTTACTAATGAACAAGGCATCCTAAAGATACACAGACACCTCCCATTCCTTCTCTCCTTCAGAATGCAGTTCAGAAAACCATAGCCTCTGATTTGGAGGTGATTATTTTCATAACTATTGCTTCAAATTCAGAAGAAAAAAGTCACGAGGCAAAGAGGTCATCATCATTTGCACCAAAAAAAGATGAAGCTTTCACAACCCTAAACTAGATACTCTCTGGACCTTGGTTGCACCCTGATATCCCATGAAAATCATAAACTGAAGCCTTGATGGAGTCTTATACCCGCCTATCTGATTTAATGTCAAGATGGGACACACACTTTCTTCGCCTCAAGCACAGGGACCGAATAACAAGAAGGAGCAGTGCTACACCACCACACTACTCTGTTCTGGTATCTTCAGCAAGACATTGCAGGGCACATGGTTGTACGTCTTCAACAGGTCACAATACAAATAATCACAATGGCAAACTATTACTGCCTCCCAAACGTCTGTGCAAAGAGAGTAGACAAACATGATAGTTTACAATGCTCCTTCTAAATCGGGGATTAACCTATTGGATGCGGTCTGTTTTATAGCACCCCATGACAGGATCTCCCAAGGAGGTTAAGGAGTGTGATCCTCTTGATAAATGAAACTCTCTCCTGTCCTCATATCTGAAATTAGAGACAATTATTCCAGTTTGCCATTAAATAAATGCTGTTCCAGTCTTCCGCAAAAGACATGATAAATGAAAGCCATATAAGAAATGTACAGGGTAATTCAAGAAACAGAAAACTGCATACATTTTCACAGCACCAAATTTTACTGCAGCATTTACAGAATGGCAACTGTTGTGGGGAAAAATCTTTCCTTCTTCAAAGCTCATACATTCCCAGTTACAAACCCTGGGATGTTGAAAGCTTAATCTACCAAAAAATATATTTTGAAAACCTGCATGGCTCATGGCTAATGAGAGGTGGATACAAAACAAGGTACTTAATTTACAACAGTCACTAGTCAGCCTTTTCAGCAAATTCACATACTGCAGCACCACTAACACTGCTTACAAGTATTAAGAGAAACATCAGACACAAATATTCAAATATGTCTACAATCCCCAGGCTAGTGTAATCTACTATGCATTCCATTCGGTTCATGAAGCTATAAACCTGGTTAACAGTTGAGATGTACCTTGTCCTCAGCATGATGCGGTTATAGGGTGATTTTTTCACATGCTAATAAAAACAATTGAACTGTACTTTCAGAGCTCTTACTACAAAAATATTTACTGGAACTGAACTACAAGGGTCCAGCAATGAATTTGCCATAACCCAAAGAAAACATAGCATTATTCATCAAGGGAATAGTTTCTGCCCTCTCTCTCAAAAAAAGTTACTGCTGTATACTAGTTACTTAGGCCGACACATTTTGTTGCATAGACATCAAGACCTTGAGGACATGCTTATTCAGAAACAAGATACTCAGAATAGCTTCTCAGGAGTTACCCATCATGGAATCTACACAGCAGGCGAACATGCTGAGGTCTTTTTTGGCACAACAAAAAATACTCTTAGCAATAGTCTGAACTGGTAGTGCTCTTTCCCTGTATGACACAAACTGGGATATTCTGATAACATGAAGTTCAAGGCACTTTGTTCCTGTAGAACATCCTGTAAGCATAAAAATGTAAATATTCCTGAACTACGGAATACAGCGAGGATAACCACTGATTTCAGGAACCAGGAAAAGTAATGAACAGAAGTGTCTTTCCTGGATGATAAATTACATTAAGGGCATACATTTGGAACACCACCAGTGAGTGGATGTCTTGAAAACAAGGAGCCACAATCAAAGTGAAATATATGGGTAATAAAGGAAAGGAGCATCTCCCACATTGATAAGACAAGAGGTAAATATTGATAACAGTGTCAGCAGCCACTAAAGATACAAGAATAGATCTCACAAGACAGTGGCAGTAAAGTCAAGATTCTACTTTTAGGGGAATGTGCTGAAGTGTTTCCACACTGCAACATTACAAGTCCTGGATGAAACTGACTCCCTTCCATCAGTTCACAAGCTACTGGATCTTTGATGGAAGAAACATTGTCCATTATTCAAACTGCTTTTTTGGCCTGTTACAGAAAGTAAAGGAATGTGCCAGTTAGCTAGACTGCTGCTGCTGCTACTGCTCAAAAACTAGGCTATTTTTTACACTAAGCAATGCAAGAGCCAAACAGCTGTTTGGATCTTTCTTTTTTGCCTTCTATACAAAGTATATGCCATAGTGAAATTGAAACACTGCCACTGTAAGGAAAGTACAGTTTTGTACCTACCATAAATGTAGATGTTCGAAGATCCACATTGCTGCAGTCATAACCTGTGGGTAGTCCGCTGTCCTCGGTCGGCCCGAATACCAAAGTGTTAGGCTGGCGTCGGTCATGGCGCTCAGATCTGACGTCAGTACGCCGTAGTACTAAAGCGCATGGCCGACGCCATCTTCTCAGTCTTTCTTGCCCCAGATGTCAGAAGGCCTTAAAAAGAAAGACCATAGCCAAAAAAGGAAAAACACCCAATCATCCATGTAGAAATAATATTTACACCACAAACCACACCAACACCCCAAACTACAGAGGGGAAGGAGGGAGGGTAAATTGGACTGCAGCAATGTGGATCTTCGAACATCTACATTTATGGTAGGTACAAAACTGTACTATGTTCTTCATCTCACATTGCTGCAGTCATAACCTGTGGGTAGAATCCCAAAGCAAAGGTAAAGGGAGGTTGGCAAAATCATAAAGCATTGGGAGCTGCTAACATGCCCTGTAAAACTGCAGTGGCAAATCCAGCCCTAGATTTGGAATAAAGAGGGAGATGGTAATGTTTAGAAAAAGTGTGCACTGAACTCCAAGTAGCTGCCTCCAAAATATCCTTAGTAGCTACTCCCCTTAAAAAAGCAGTAGAAGTGGCAGTAGCCCTAGTGGAATGAGGTCTGATTCCAGCCGGAACCTCCTTACCATGATGAGAATAACAAAAAGCAATACAATGGCCAATCCACTTAGAAATAGTTTGTTTTGAAACAGGTTTCCCCTGAGAACCCAAAGCAAAAGAAATAAACAACTGTTGAGACTGCCTGAACCCTTTGGTTCTGCTCAAATAATAACGTAACTGCCTGTGAATATCCAAAGAGTGCAAAATTTTTTCCCCTTTATTTTGGGGATCAGCATAAAATGTAGGCAAATGAATAGATTGGTTTAATGCCACATTAGAAACAACCTTAGGCAGAAAAGTAGGGTTAGTACGCAGGGAGACCCTATCCTTATGAAAAATCAAGAAGGGTTCAACTGCCATTAGAGCCTGTAATTCAGATACCCTTCTAGCAGAAGTAATGGCCAACAAAAAAGCAGTCTTCCAAGACAAAAACTTCAACTCCGAAGTAGCTGCAGGTTCAAAAGGAGGTAAAGTGAGCTTTTCCAACACAAAATTGAGATCCCAGGAAGGAGTAGGAGCTCTACGTGGGGGTCTTATGTTCTTTGCCCCTCTAAGAAATTGCTTAAACAAAGGGTGAGAGAATAATGGTGGGTCACAGTCATAGTGAGCAGAAATGGCTGCAGCATGAACTTTTACAGAGGAGAAAGACAAACCCTTGTCCAATAATTCTGTAAGATACTGAAGTGAAGCACTCAAATTAGGCACTGAAACATCAAAGCTCTTTGTTTTGCTCCAAAGAAAAAATCTCCTCCATTTATCAGCATAAACTTTCCTTGTACTAGGCCGTCTGGCCTCCAAAATGACATTCAGAACTTGAGGAAGCTGCGACCCTCCAGGGTCTAAAACAGAATACGCCAGGCTGTCAGATGCAGGGACTGAATCCTGACATTGCGGAAATGATTGCTTGCCTGGGACAAAAGGTGTGGAATTGATGGCAAAGGCCAAGGAGGCTCCCGTACTAAACTCCTCAGTAGAGGGTACCAGTGCTGACGTGGCCAATCTGGAGCTATTAGAATCATGCAAGGCTTGTCCTGTCTGACCTTCAAGAGCACCTTGGGAAGGAGAGGCAGAGGAGGAAAGGCATAGACGTGAAGGTTGTTCCAACTGAAAGATAGAGCATCCACTTTCCAAGCTTTTGGGTGAAACAGCTTTGTGCAAAACTTTGGCAGTTGGAAATTTAGTGGAGAAGCGAACAGATCTATGTCTGGAGTCCCCCAAGCCACCGTTAACTGTTGAAATACATGAGGATCCAATTTCCACTCGTGGGGATCCACCATCTGTCTGCTCAAAACATCTGCTAAGGAGTTCTGTGCTCCTGGCAGAAACCTTGCCTGAAGAGTGAGGTGCAAACTGAGAGCAGTCTCCCACAAAATCATAGCTTGTCTGCAAAGAGGGTACGAATGGGTTCCCCCTTGCTTGTTGATGTACCACATGACTGTTGTGTTGTCTGTTTGAATCAACACCTGTCCTGGTTGAAGTAGATCCTTGAAGGCCATCAGTGCAAGTTGGACTGCTAACATCTCCTTCATGTTGATATGCAAATGTTGTAGTCTGGGAGGCCACGTGTCTTGAACCCATTTCCCATTGAAGTGTGCTCCCCAAGCTATGTCTGAGGCATCTGTCGTTAAGATCTGACTCGCCTCTGGTCGGGTCACAGAGAGTCCCTTGTTTAGGTGACATTCCTGAGCCCACCACAAAAATTCCCTTTGGATGCAAGATATTATCTGAATGACAGTGTCCAAATCGTGGCAGTGTTGAGTCCATACGCTTTTGAGATACCACTGTAGCTTCCTCATATGCAGTTTGGCATTGGGAAGCACCAGAATACAAGATGCCATGAACCCCAAGGCCTGAAGGACTGTCCTTTCAGTCAGCCTGGACCGTAGAGATAATTGCTGGAAGTAAAGGGCAAGATTTCTTTGTTTGTCCGGGGTCAAAAACACCATCTGAGAGGCTGTATTCAGTCTCACACCCAGAAAGCACATGTCCTGAGAGGGTACTAGACTGGACTTTGTTTCGTTCACAGAATACCCTAGGCATCTTAACACTGTCATAACATACTGAAGATGGTGAAGTAACTTGACTTTGTCTTGAGCAAGAATCAGGCAATCGTCCAAGTAAGGATAAATTTGAATTCCCCTTAGTCTCAAGAAGGCTATCACCGGAGCCAGGACTTTTGTGAACACCCTGGGCGCAGTAGATAAGCCAAAGGGCAATGCAGAGAATTGATAATGAAAAGTGCCAGCCCGAAAACGCAGGAACCTCCTGCAGCTGGGCCTGATAGGAATGTGAAGATAAGCCTCTTTGAGATCCAGAGTTACCATCCAGTGATCTTTGCCTAGCAGAGGCAGAAGCTGTTGCAAAGTTAACATCTTGAATTTGGGAACGTCCAGGTATGTGTTGAGAATAGACAAATCCAGAATTGGTCTCCAAGTGTTTCCTTTCTTTGGTACCAGAAACAGGCGAGAATAAAATCCTAGGCCCACGTCTGACGGAGGGACCCCCTGGATAGCCCCCATTTTTAAAAGTAAAGAAATCTGCTTGTGAGCCTCCAACTTTTGCTGAGGAGGAACGTCTGGCATGCCTTTGAAATGAGGCAAGGTGTGAAAATAAAACTTGTAGCCTCGGTCTATAATATCCAACACCCATTTGTCCTGGGTGACTAAAAGCCAATTTTGCCTGAAAAGTGCCAACTTTCCTCCCAGAGGAGCTGCCAGACAGGAGGGATCCGGCAGCTGGAGATACAGGTCATTGGGTCTGTTTATGAAAAGGCTGACCCCTGCCCTCACCCGAAGATTGTGCAGGGGAACTCCAAGTTCTAGGCCTGAAAGAACCCTGAGCATGAGCTCTACCCCTACCACGTCTAGATCTGCCCCTAGACTGAAAATCAGAAGAAGGATAAGCCCATCCCTTAGCAGGCCAATTTCTGCTAAACTTAGGGGGCTGCACCTGTAAAAAATCCTTAACTGTCTGCATGGACTTAGCTTTGTCTTCCATTTTCTTCAAAACTGACTCCACAGGAGAACCAAACAGAACTTCAGATTGAAGAGGAGCATCCAAAATTCGAGCTTTAACATGCTCTGACAAGTTCTGATCCTTAAGCCAGGCGTGCCTACGAATAACTGATCCAGTGGCAGCCACTCTGGAAGAAGCCTGAAGAGCATCAAAACCACACTGCAAAGAATGCTTACCCACCTGATCAGAGGCATGAACTAAATCTTGCAATTCCTTACACTCTATGCCCTCTGCCAAAGCATCTACCTTAGATTTTAACTGACTTAGGAGAAAATTCTGGTACTTCAGCATATGAAACTGGAAATTCAAAGCCCTCATCGCTAGAGTGGAAGAGGTATACACTTTTTTACCCCACCTATCCAAAGCTCTAGAATCTTTATCCAGAGGAACTGGATTCTTTACAACAGAAGCCCTGACCCCCTTAGGTCCCTGGCTAATAGTTTCTGGGTCAGCTCTTGGGCTCTTATACAAGTATTTATGAGCCTCTGGCACCCTGTAATACCTGTCTGTCTTGACCGGGGCAGGAGGCAAAGAATCAGGATTAAGGGAAGCTTCAGAGAAAACATCCTGAACAACATCCAAAACAGGGGGAACAGCCAAGGGCCTATGCTGTGGTAAAACAAAAATTCCCTAAGTCTCTTTCGAGAATCTGAGAAATCCTGACCTTCCCACTTAAAATGCTCCCTCATGGAGTGCAGGGTTTCAGAAAACGAAAAATCCTCTGGAGGGGAAGCAGAAGGACTAGAATCCTCTGCATCTGAATCAGAATAAGGAGGAAAATCCTGAATGTCTTCAGCCGAAGACTCTGAGTAATCTGAAGAATGTTCCAATCCTTCCACCTCTGGCTCTACCCTAGGCCTCTTATCTGGAGGGGGCATAGAACCCCTGATTAAGGTAATCAAATCCTCTGCCATTTTCAACATATGTTTTTTAGGAACAGAACCTGCAGAACTGGGGTTGAGGCCAGAGGAAGACAAACCAGGCCTGACCTTGGAAGGTGCCTTAGAGACAGAAGTAGAAGGCCTAACCACCTTATGCAAAGAAGGAACTACAGAGACCTGAGAGGCCCCCTCAGCCTGACCCGACTCCTGAGAGGCCACATCCTGCAAAATTAAAGGCTCCCCCTGAGATTCAGCTGAAACCTCGGCTGGATCCACAGATTCCACCGTAGTTTCTAAAGAACCGGCGTCCGTAACGGACGACTCATCCTGCTTGGACTTTAACGATTTTTCCTTACGCTTCTTAGCGGTAGCGGGCATCGGAGGATCCGACAGCATATTGTAGTTACACCGCTTACCGAAGACAAGTCTAGCACAATCTAACCTGCATTTAATGGTGTGCTTATTAAATCTAGCACAAAAGCGACACCCGACTACGTCGTGCTCAGGCCCCAAGCAAGGAATACAGAGAGAGTGGTAATCCCTATGAGGTATCTGTTTCCCACAAGAAATACAATTATTCACTTTTTCTGACATCCGGATTTAACTGAGGCAAGAAAAGACAAAAATATTCCCCAACGGGGTACTTAGCCCAACTTGGTCTTCGGTCTGAAACTCGAAATACGAAAATTTCAGGACGCCGAACGGCACTTGCAAACGCTGCTTCTGCTTCGGACCATGCGGCAAGAAAGACTGAGAAGATGGCGTCGGTCATGCGCTTTAGTACTACGGCGTACTGACGTCAGATCTGAGCGCCATGACCGACGCCAGCCTAACACTTTGGTATTCGGGCCAACCGAGGACAGCGGACTACCCACAGGTTATGACTGCAGCAATGTGAGATGAAGAACATCTGCATCTACCTTAGCAGCAAAATAAACAGATTGCTGACATGTCATTCACACAATGGCAAAGGCCAATAGGTTACTGGGATACAGAGCACAGGTACTCCGTTCCAGAGATGCTAAAGTCTTCCTTTCACTGTACATGGTACTAGTAAAACTGCATCCACAATAATGTGACCATTACTGGGAACCGCTAGGCAGAACATTAATTAAGTTGGTGAAAGTATACATTACAAACCAGCCAAATGATATAGAAAAAGCCTAACAGGTTTTGTGTATATTTTATATATATATATATATATATATATATATATATATATATATATATACATACACACATTATAACATTATATTCATACACATTCACTCTCCAATAACTCACTCAGCACAAGTCTGTGAACAAGTCATGAACAGGTTAATAGCATATTGCAGGATGCATATACATACATGACATGTTCATAGGAGACTACTACGCTAACTGCTCAAGACCCCTTCATACCTCTCAACCTGGAAACATCAAAAATCTGGACAAGGCCCATGAAAAATAGGTACAAATCTGTACGCTGATTAACATCAAATTTGCGTACATAATTATGTAACCCCCGCCCACTCCAATGGGATTGCAGGATACCAACTTTCAAAACACAAACCGAAGGACAACCAAAATATTGGACCAAAGTCCCCCTGCAGCCATTCCAATGTCCCATTACCTGTCTATTTCATCCCATTTACCATAAAAACTGTGTGCATACTGCTTTACTTCTACAATTATTATTTGGATTTTATTTTTACATTTTATAGCACAAACACGAATAGACATCTGTTAAACAAAGCTGCTAAAGCAATACTGTCTCACAATGAAAATAGACTTGGCATTAAAACTTATCTGCCCTTGAAAAAGCACTGAAACCCACACCACATCCAAAGAAAATGCATCTGGCCAGTGTTGGATAAAGATTACCTTTGGGCTGTTTTCAAATAATTGGCCCCTTGCACACAAAACAAGAAACATAGTGGCAGGCTGCCTCTCTCCATTAGAGATACAGGTGCTAGACCTGGGGTGCATTTCTAACTTCCATGCACTAGTCCAGGTTTCTCTTGAATAGGGTTAGGGAAAGCTCTAGTTCACACAAATGGGAAATCTGTTCCAGAAAAGGGGGATTCTCTAAAACATATACCTGTCCCTCTAATGTGTCAAATCCCTAGGTCAGGTAATTCCGGTGCTATTTGTTTTGCAGACACCCAACAAGGTCCGTAAGAGTGGGATCCAAGGATGCCTTGTATGCCATGCACAGATCACCTCTCAACAGTCTGTAGGAAACAGAATATAGAGATAGGGCTCTGAGGTGATCTTCACAGGACATGCAGTTTACTTTTGTATTCTTTTTGTGAGTAACATGCAGCATTCATGCTGAGGAAGAATTTTATGATTATCTTTAAAATATTAAAAATCACATTTTTAAAACTGTTATAATGTGATCTGCAACTGGAATCCAGATGCTCCATATCCAGACACTTTCCTGGCAGTCTTGCCAAATAAGTGAATTCTTCAAATTTGATCTGAACTGGCTGGTGAAAGACCTTGCTAAACAACATTTCTGTTGCTAGGTTTCTGATTATAGTGCAAAATACTTTATACAGGCTAAGTTTCTGCAACAGAACTATCAATGGGGTATGATTTTAATATAGCGTGTCATTGTTTCTTGTGTCTGTTATAACAAAATTTTTTCAACGTATGTACGGTAGAAAAACAAATCTCAGACTGACCATTTGGAAGTCAAGGTCAGTTCAATGTTGCCCCTCCCCAATAAAGGCTTGTCAAAAAGCAATGTTAAGCCTCTCATTAGAAAAAGCAGACAAGTTGGCTTTCAACTGAATACATGTTATGTTCCCACACTGACTCACTTATAAAGTGCAGAACACCGTGGCTTGAGCAGTGTAAACAGCCTGCAGAGTTTGAAGGGACAGTGAAAAATACAAAAAGCCTTAGTTGTACCAGTGTTCATCATTTTTGGAAATATCATGTGAAAACATCCACTTTTAACACTGAACCACAAATACGGAATACACAGGTAGGTTTCATGCTTCCATTAAGTGTAACCAAACATAAAAAATAAAATAATAATTTAAAACCTGTACTTATTTCTTTAAATTAAAAAGTAATGATTTAATGACCTTCTCCTACGAAACTTACCCCTGCCATCCTTAGATGTTTTTCCTCAGTGGAATGTTGCCATAAAATCTTTCAGAGATATGCAGACCTGATCTAATGGACAAGCATGCTCCTGCAAATGAATAATTTTACTACACCACTGTCTAATTTCCCCTATTCCTATTTTGTCGTAGAGATAAAGCTGCAGCACTGACAGTATTAAATCAGTATGCCCTGCTCTTCATCTCTGATTTTCTTCCTCCCTCATCCACTTACCCAATTAACCTCTATACTCTTCTCCCTTGTATCACTAGTATATCCTCCCCTTTGGGAGGCATTTAACTGCATAAACTCCATGCTATTCTACCACCTGCAACATATATCTGACTCATGCTTGGTTGTACTTGTCTACAGTGTTGTCCTTTATCAGCTCTGAATTATTAACTCCCCGATACTCCAGTATTTGATTAAGCCTTCTTCAGCAAGTTCTGAGATGCACAATATTGTGCTACTAATCGCTGTAGTTACCATAAACTCAAGAGTGGAAGCTCCATTCCTATGTTCTCTATACAAACAAGCATGGGCAGTAACTGATTTTTGAGACATACGCTACATTTTAATCTCTGCTCCTGTAAAGCCATTATCACTTACAGACCAAATATATGCTTGAAATGTGATGTCTCACATTATCCATGAAAAGAGGCCTGCTGGCTAAATGCTAGCCAAACAACAAAATTAATCCGACTGAAAGCAATTTTCTGTCCACTGTTAGTGCTTCATGGCCAAGTTTAGGGAACAGGATGAAAGCTTATTTTTAATACAACCCCATTTATTGTTGGTCTGTGAGCTGCTGTCCTGCTTTATCAGTAAATGCCCAACTCCCAGAATCCTAGCCAACCCTAAACTACATGATGACTTGTGATACTGCAAAAATCTCCTTAATGAGAAAGCAGTGTTGCAAACAGCTGAGAATGAAACAATGCAGACCTTGTTACCCAATTATGTTTTCAAGTCAAGACTTAAAATGCGGTTTGCTGACTGCGCTTTTAACCTTTCCTGTATTCACATTATGTCATTTCACCAATGGAAACCAGAACACAGACTCAGAGGCAGTACAAATCATGTGTAGTCCTGAAATGGTTGCTAGTCACACACACACACACACACACACACACACACACACACACACACACACACACACTTTGTTCACCCCATTTGCGGCAAAATAAAAAAAACATGTAGAATGGCAGATAGATCCACTTGAACAACACAACACTGTTTGCGGCAGAATAAAAAACATGTTTCCTACTCATTCGATTTCCACTCATCGCAGATGCGTGTTTCCTACGAACCCTGGACTTCTCGATTCACTCTCGTTGTTGCAGATAAGAGATTTCACCCTGGACTGCAGACTACAGAATAGATCCAACCATATTTGAAATAATACTGTTTCCTGCTCACAGATCAAGAGGAAATAGAACCATTCAAAAGTCCAGAAATGTGTGCACTGAGCGTCTGAGTTCTTGAGCTCAACTCTGATAGGCTGGTAGCCCTTACAGAGCTGACGTCATCGCGCACGTGATGACATCAGCTCAAAACCAGGAAAAAAATTAAAAATAAAGTCAGAAATGAAGAGATGCCACTCGGGAATCGTGGCACCCCATTATTTGGACCCCAAAACTCGGTAAAAAACGAATAATTTGGTACGGCTGGCAGGTATGGATCCCTTACAATCCTAGCCAGTTTTACCCAGATTTTACCTAATTTTCTATTCCTAGAGGAAAGACAACAAGGGTCAGCAAACAGGGTTTTGACAATGTTTACAGACTGCCTCTGTCCATAAGGTACACAGGCACCATCCCCAGGAGAATCTGCAATTTCCCATCCATTGGTCCAGACTGCTCTTGAAGATGGTCAGGGAAGGGCTCTGTCTGCACGTGACTAGGATGCCTACTCCAGGGGAGGGACAATCTCTGGGACAAATATCTTTCTCTCCAGCATGATCTATTCATGTCAGATAGAAGGTTTAGATCCTTGGAGCGGGTAACCCTCATACAGGTAGTTTCACGAATATGCAACATTTTCATCAGGGCTGGGTAACAGACTGCCTTGTAGGTCAGGCATAGATCACGCCTCAATAATCAGTAGGAAACTAAATACAATGATAGTGCTTTTAATCAGTCCACATGTAACATGTTGGTAATACCCAATATTTTTTGGTGAGAAACCTCTGAGGACACTCCAGCTGTTGCAGGTGCTTGGAGAGGTACATGCCAGAGAGTGGACTGTACTCGATTACTGGTCTGATGAGGGTAGAGTACAGTGGTACTATGACATCCTTAGATCTGGATCCTATGCCCTTACTTGTAAGCTAAGCCACGTAGAAGTACTTCCTCACCATTGTGGACACATGGTAGCCAAAATTCATATTATTATCTGATTACCCAGATCTCTCATCACTAGGTCCACTATTAGGGGGTGCTATGTAATTTGCAGGGGTATTTGATTTCAAAAAGGGGATTATTATGCATGTCTTCATATTTAGTTTGATGCCATGGCTCTGACACTAATCATTAGTCTCCATCAGTCCTCTCTGTACGATACCAACATAATTTAGGGCGTCAATGATTGCTCCCAACTTACAGTCATCAGCAACCTTGGTCAGTTAAAGGCCATCTATATTTGCCTTGATATCTGAGAAGTACATCCCAAACAGGAAGCTGCCCAGCACTGAGCCCTGTGGTACTTCACTGATGTCAGGCCTCTTGCTGGATGTGTGTATACCCCCACTCTAATAAAACGTGACCTAACCGTGAGCCATTTGGCTATGCTTCTGGTGAAGTAGAGGTTTATGCCCAATTTTGTGAGTTTATCTATAACACTCGAGTGGGGTATTGTGTCAAATGCCTTGACCAGGTCAAGCTAGGTGATGTGCACTGCCTTACCCTCATCCATGGCCTTGGTGACCTTCTCAAAGAAATCCACCAGATTGAGCAGGCAGGACCCACACTTGATGAAGCTGAACTAGGTTGGGTCTAGAGTCTGGATATTTTCTATGTCCTTGTTAATCAGGTCCATGATTATTCTTTCCCAGAGTCTTGCATAATAGGCTAGTCAGACTTATGGATTGGTAGTTTCCTGGGTCTACTGCCCTTTGTGTAAAGGGATGACCACTGCTGTCCTCCACTTTATTAAGACAATGTCTGTCTGGAGACTATGGTTAAAACAGAGATCCAAGTGGGTCTGCTAGGTCATGTTTCAAGCTATTTAACAGGCACCCTGGGATTCTATCAGGGCCCATTGATGACATGTTTCTAGCTTTGGAGAGTTTAGTGATGACCTGTTCTTTTGTGATAACATGCAAAGGAATGGTAAGGGGTATTTCAACTAGATTGGCCTGAGGTGGTGATGGGGTGAAATTTGAGCTGAATTTATTGGCCAGCAGGTTTGCTACTTCTTCTGGCTGAGTACGAGTAGTGCCATCTACAGCCAACCCAACACAGTGTTGAGTGTTTCCCTTAAGATTTCAGACACAACTAAAAATGCTTTGTGGTTATTCCTTTGCTTGGGAGGCTATTTTAGTCTCACACTTAATTTTGAAGACTTTACTAGTTCCCTGATTGCCTGTTGAGTCTAATGAATTTTTTTTTCTCTGTCATGCATCCTCTCTGTTACTTCTAGAGAGGAATTTCTTCCTTCTGTTGTATAGTTTATTTATGCTGGGGTCCACCGGGTTGACTTTTTTTTCTGGCTACACCTGGGTTTAGTTTGGTCAGGTACTGCTGTTTCTGTGCAGTAGTTTATGTGATTGTACAGAGCATTTGTATATACTTCTGCATAGGCCTCCATGTTTTTGGGGTTGGGGAGGTTATAAAATGACATATGCTATCACTTAACAGGAGGTAATTTGCCTTGAAAAATTCTTTAGGGTTTGATGGAGGTTCTACCATTAAATTTATTTCAAAGGAGACTGATTTATGATCCAATCTTACTAATGAGGACATTAGCTGGGGGGAAGGGGTGTCCAACACTTCCCCATATTTGTCAAGGATATCTGAGCCCCTACTAGGACTGCATATCAGCTGTTCTAGAGCATTTGCATTGACAAAGTCCAGGAATCCCTGAGCCTGCATGTTAGTGGTTGTGTACGTTTCCCAGTTTATGGAGGGGGTAGTTAAAATTTCCCCCGAGTAGTGTGTTAGGGTTAATGGTAGGTGATTCTAGTAACTTCAGGTATACAGAGTGGTTTTCATGGTTCATGGTTGGGGACCTGTAGCTAGAGATGATATGGTGAGGGATTTTTCCTATGGTCAGCTGGACAGGAGTAGCTCAAGCAAGTCATCCTGCTTGACGAATATTGAGAGGTGATTTGTTTTTTATCTAACTGGAAACACCTTCGCATTTAATTTTTTTTTGTTTTCAGAGGGTGGTCTGAATGTGTGATAGGCACTGTAGCCTTTTACTGCCAAGATGGTTTCAGCAGCCTTGAACCAAGTCTCTCTAACTGCACAAACGTCAGAATTTTTCAGGGCAAGGGCAGCTTCCAGGAAATGCAGTTTTTGTTAAGACTCCTAGCATTGAGCAATAGTACCTTCAGCTTGGCATTACAGCAATTTGTCACACTGGTAGGTCTGTTGTTTTGGCACTGCCTAAAAAAAGGCACTATGGGGTGACTAATGCCTTGGCCAGTATTTGAAAGCCTACTGGAAATTGGTGCAGACCATCTCTAGCAAAGCAGTGTGATCTGTCAATTATGTCACCCCAGGCAGATAAATTCTGGATCCCCTTGGAATGAATACATTAGCTAAGCCAATTATTGAAGTCAATCATTTTCTGTTTGCACTGTGGCATCATTCATGGTGAGGGTAGAATGCTGCTCAATACGAGGCTCATTCGCATCTGTGACATGTATTCAGATAGGTCCATCATGTCCCAGGGAGGCCATCTCAGGCCATGCACACCCACAAGGACTATGATTGAGTCATACTGGTACTTGTTAAGTGACCTTAGTGCCTGCATGATCAGGTGAATCCTGGACCCTGACAGGCAATGTACTGTAACCCTCTCTTCATCCCACCTAGTGAGGAGGGTGTCCATGTATCTTGCAATGAAGTCTCCTATGACTAACATGTTTGAATGTGTGGTGTTTTGTCTTAGAAGCTTGCTTGTGGAGGCACTGTGATGTGTAATTTTATGTGTAGTGTTTGGTGTTGACTTGGTTTTGCTTACATGTGGTTTCTGATGGCAGCATATGGGAGGCCTCCGAGGTTTTGGTACTTTTGAGTACCTCCACATATGTGGATTTATGCATTGAGACCTTACTTAGAGTAGGAAGTGATGTGAGTGTGCTGACAACCTGTTTCTCATTTGATTTGCCAGTATACGAGTCGTGTCTCGATATTCATAGTGTAACTACATCTCTCACATACTGCATTTGTTTCAGGATTAAGTGGTTGTCAGTATACATGAGACAATTGTTACATTGCCTCATGTATGCTGACAACCACTTAATCCTGAAACAAACAAACACAGTATGAGACAGATGTTAGTATACACGAGATAATTGCTACATTGCCTCAGGATGCCCATGTCCTCCAGGCTGGCCGCAGAAATAGCAGGAAAGTGCCTATTTATGGGTTCAGGTTTTTTACTATGCATTTTACTAGGGAGTAAAGTGGGTAAATTAACTAGACTGGGATGATAGCACATGGATGAAGAATGGGTGCTATACTCTGTGTGATATGCAGTTATCTAACAAGGTGATTTTGCTCTACTCACAACTTTGATAATTCTGGAGCAGCAGGGGAACTGTGGAAGGTTGCAGAGTGTTATTTTAAGGAAACTTTTAATTTGAAAGTGTTTGCATCTATACAGGGCACTGCTAATCACCGCTGTGCTGAGAGCAGCCTAGCACAAGCACTGGGTTTAAATAGGATCAGAAAAACATGTTTTACACCAGCACGGCCTACCAACCAATCAGTAAAATACACAATAAGCTTTCAGCCAGCAGCCCACAACTCAGGTTTGCTACAGCCACTTCTTCCACAAGACTGCAGTCAGAAACCCTCTTAATGCAAAAATGCTGGTTTTAGAGCTCAAAGTGTAGGGAAACTGCACAATTAAGACACTACAGTCTTGTAAAAAAAGAAGTTATGTTCTTACCATAACGTTCCATCTGAGTAGCAGACTTCATTCTTCTGTACATATGGGTATACGGATCCGATTCGGATCCGAGCCGGCAAAAACTTTTCAAGCATCAGCTCCGAGCTCCTCCCCTACCTACATTACTTCACTTCCTCCTATCTAGCCCCAGATCGAGTTTGCTGTCACTAAAAAGCGACGTAACCAAAAACCCTAAACAGGATAACCTGAAGAGTGAGGGGGACGGAGGGAGGGAAAGTGCAGAAGAATGAAGTCTACTACTCAGATGGAACATTATGGTAAGAACATAACTTCTTTATCTGAAGTAGCTGACTTCATTCATTCTGCACGTATGGGACAGAGTCCCCAGCTACTAGAATTCCTGGGAGGCCCATATGGAAGGATATTTCTAAGCACCACAGAGCCAAAGGATGCTCTCCCTCTAGAAATAAGATCCAAATTGTAATGAGAGATGAATGTGTGTGAATTTGCCCACGTCGCTGCTGCACAAATATCATCTAATGAAACTCTCGACCAGAAAGCTGCAGAAGTGGCCATAGCTCTAGTGGAATGAGCCTTCAATAACACCAGGAGGAGATGACCCTTTGTCCTTATAGACCTGCGCAATACACAGGGTGAGATCCACCTTGCTAAGGACACTTTCGAAACTGCTTTGATGCAAAAATGGTTTAGAAAATGAGACAAACAATTGATCCGACTTCCGGAAGGGTTTAGTCCTATGGAGGTAAAAACAAAGCTGTCTATGGACATCCAACAAATGAAGCTTATGTTCACCCTTATTCTGGAAATTTGGGAAGAGGACTGGCAAATTTATGGATTGATTAATATTGGCTGCTGAAGACACTTTGGGAAGAAAAGAAGGGTTCATGCGCAACAAAACCCTATCCTTGTGAAAAACCAAATAGGGGGGCAAGGAGGATAATGCCTGCAACTCAGAAACTCTCTTAGCCGAAGTGATGGTGACCAAGAATGCTGTCTTCCATGACAAGAACTTTGTCGGAACTGAACCGGCTGGCTCGAAAGAGGGAGAAGTCAAGGCTTGAAGGACTAAAGTCAAATCCCAAGGGGGTACTGTTTCTTTAACTGGAGGTCGCAATAAAAAAGTGCCCTTCAGGAAGGCTTTACAGAGTTTGGCCGAAGCCAGAGCAACCTTATTTTCTCCCACATGAAAATTAGAGATGGCAGCCAGCTGAACCTTGATGGTGGAAGAACTAGAGCCTGACCGAAAAAGATCTGCCAAAAAATCCAGTATGACTGGAACAGGGGCTGTAAACGGGTTCTGATTACGCTGAGAGGCCCAAACGCAAAAATTTTTCCACTTGCTATTGTACAGTTTTCTAGTGGAGGCCTTAAGAGAAGCTACCAGAATATTCTTAACAGGAGACGAAAGTCCGGGAGTCCTGATGATCATGGGATCTGGAGCAGCCAAGCTGTCACCTTGAGAATGTTCAGGTTGGGCAGGGGCAAGCCCAACGAGTGAGAAATTAGATCCAGACATGGATCTAGAGCCCATGTAGGGGCCAACAGGTGAGACCAAAGGAAGGGAAACCACACTTGATGCGGCCAGAAGGGAGCTATGAGAATGACTTTGTACTGCAGCTGGCAAGCTTTCTGAAGGAACTTCGGAATGAGAGGTAACGGGGGATAAGCATACAGTAGCCCGGGAGGCCAAGCATGGACTACAGCGTCCCTGGGGGCATCTCCCGGAGGGGAGATCAGAGCGAAGAATTTGCTGCACTTCGCGTTGGAAGGAGATGCGAAGAGATCGCAGCAAGGTTGACCCCAAACACGGAAGATCTTCTCCGCCACTGATTGTTTCAGGGACCACTCATATGGAGGAAGGACAGCCCTGCTGAGACTGTCCGCCAGAATGTTGGAGTGTCCCAGGATATGCATTGCTACGAGAAACCGGCTGGTGGATATGGCCCACTCCCAAACTCTCATGGCCTCGCGACAAAGGGGGTAGGATCGGGTCCCTCCCTGTTTGTTTATATACCAGACTACAGACATGTTGTCTGATTGAATGGCTATCATCCCCGGAGGTAGGACCGGGTGGAAGGCTCTCAATGCTAACAAAACTGCCCGCATTTCCAGGATGTTGATGTGTAGCTTGGTCTCTGGAGGGGACCACGTGCTTTGGACCATTCTTCCCAGGAAGTGCCCCCCCCCACCTGAGCTGGGAAGTGTCCGTGGTCACCGTGGCTTGAGCCTGAGGGGCTAGAAAGCTGCACCCTGCAAATATGTCCGCAGAGTGAAGCCACCACAGGAGTGCCGTTCTGCATGCCCAATTGATACGGATGTGGAAACTCATCGGAACGTCTAGCCAGGACCATTGGACTGCCAGATTCCACTGAAGGACTCTCATGTGAAGACATGCAAGAGGGAGTATTGAGATTGCTGCTGCCATGGAACCCAGGGCCCTGAGAACATCGGCTGTTGTGACGACCACATGATCCAAGATCACGGAAACATGGAGTCTGAGATTCGCTATCCTTTCCGGAGTGAGAAAAATCTTTGACTGAATTGAATCCAACCGAGCTCCGATGAAGTCTATGATCTGAACCGGAGTCAGGTGGGACTTGTTGAGGTTGATCGAGATGCCTAACCTGTGAGCCAGACCAAGGAAGTAGTGTAGGGCACAATACAGGAGACGCTTGGTGGGTGCAGCGAAGAGCCAGTCATCTAGGTAGGGGAATACCTGAATGCCCTGAAGTCTCAGGTGAGCCGCTACGACCGCCATAACCTTGGTGAACACCCTGGGGGCTGTGGTGAGACCACGGGGTAGGGCTCTGAATTGAAAGTGACTGGCCCCTAGCCGGAAGTGGAGAAACCTCCTGGAGCTCCTGTGGACCTTGATGTGATAGCAAACGTCCTGGAGATCTAATGAGCACATCCAGTCGCATTCTCTCAGAAAATGTAGAATGGACTGCAGAGTGACCATCCAGAATTTTTTTTTTTTTTTTTAAAATAACGACGACGACCAAACGCGATGTAAGGGAGGAAAAAGGGAAGGAATTCATACTCAACAAATAGCAAAAAGTACCAAAACCATACACCTAGCTAAGAGCTCAGGGACAACGATGCTGTCTCAGTGCGGCAAACAAGATCTGGGGCTAGATAGGAGGAAGTGAGGTAATGTAGGTAGGGGAGGAGCTTGGAGCTCGGAGCTGATGCTTGAAAAGTTTTTGCCGGCTCAGATCCGAATCGGATCCGTATACCCATATGTGCAGAATGAATGAAGTCAACTACTTCAGATCTAGCAGACACAATGTAATTAGGTACTACAGTGGTAGTGGAAACAGTTCAGCTTTGAAACACTACTAAAGTGTGAAACATGTGACAAACACTGGATTTGTTTGAAATACAGTAAAAATAATCAGCAGAAGTGCAAAATGATACTTATTTTCATTCTTTTAGCAGTAGATGGCTTTAGATGCAGCAGATTCTTTGTTACTCTCGGGCAAAGTAGTCAAGCAAAGAGCAACTCTGAGGACTTGAGCACAAACCTATGCAAACAGTGGGCTTATATACAATCAGAAAAACAAGTTTTACAACAGCAAGGCCTACAGACAGAGAAGGAAAACACACAATACGCTTTCAGCCAGCAGCCCCCAACTTACAGCAAACTTCTGCCACAAGAGTGCAGTCAGAAAACCCTTTAAATATAAAAATACTGCATTTAGAACTTAAGTGCAGGGAAATCATACAATCTAGACACTAGAGTCCTGTAAAACTAGCAGACACAATGTAATTAAGTACTACAGCACCAACAGGGGAAACAGTTCAGCTTTGAAACACTTCTAAAGTGAGAGAAATCTAACCAATGGATACAGGATTTTTATGAAATACAGTAAAATAATGATCAGAATTGCAAAATGAGACTTATTTTCATTATTTTAGCAGTGTTTGGCTTTAGGTGCAGTAGATTCTCTGTAACTGTCAGGTGAAGTAACCAAACCAAGAGAGAGCAGCTGTGAGGAATATGTGCATATTAAAGCCAATTTAGAGGGATGCCAATTTACCTGCACTGTATCTCTGAGATAAAAGAGGAAACCAGAGCACAAACATCCACCAAAGGCATAGTGAGAATGTGTAGAAGCATTACAGAAGGCATTCCATCACAGACGTGAAAGCTGTGAGGCATTAGCATTATAGCGCATAAAAATGTGTGTGTGTCTATACATTTACTATTCAAGCAATATAATGTCTGTCAGGGTGGAATGTTATCAGGGAATTAATGTATGCTCAGGGGTGTTGTGAGGCGTGATACCACAGGCAGAGGTACTTGCCAGCAGTGGAAGGGCATTAATTCCCCTGATAATGCCCACCTTACAGAGCATTACTGTGGTTAAACAATGGGACAGCTGTTGAGTTTTGTACTTTTTTTTATCTTTCTTTTATATTTTTTAATGCAAAATGGTTCCTCTGTGTAATATTTCAAACTTGCTGTAGCATATGTGACGGTTTCTGGAGGAAGTATTTTACATTCAAAATATGTTATATAAACATTTAATAGCTATACACACACACACTCATTCAGAAGGAGAGAAAGACTCTCACAGACATGCACTGAAACAGACAGCGACACAACCAGCAGCTGCAGCTACCTTGTTGAGTAAATATACCTAGAGCTCACTGTGATCATATAAATGAAAAAAGCAAATCAATCAAAAAAAAAAAACAGAATGCATGGTATTTTAACCCACCTCTATGCCTCATAAACATCTCTGATTTTGACACAGTTCAGCTCTGTCCCTCTTAGTATTTCTAATTTGGTAGTAAATTATTCAGGATTAAAGTAATTCAGTAATGCCAGATATTAGTGCTTCGTAGTTTTTATTGTTTAGCCACACTTCGAAGATCTGCAGGAAGACTCGATGTATGTTACAAAATGCATCAGAATTTGAGCAACTCAAAAATTTCTTTCAAAAGGCCATATGCACTTCATTAAAGTAATGACATTCAGAAGTGACATCTCCTATCTGACACTAAATAGGATTCCTAATAACATACTAAATGTACAGTATTCTGTACACAGATGGCATATTTAAGTTTAGAATGGGAAACCATACAGCATTTTAGGCAGATCCCAATCACTGAATTACAAGAAGAAAACTGCAGCAGCTAATTTTAGACTTGCACATGGAATAATAGGTTATGACTGGGAAGGAAAATTATGGAAGCTTAACCTACAGAGGCTTAAAAGCCGAAGATTAACTGTGGCTTTTCACAAAATACACAAGCTGTTAATTAGCATAGATAAGTTAAGATTCAAGTCAGCAGTTCAGTATTAGCTCATGTGTTGACAAACACCTAAATGCAGTGCAAGACATGTAAAATACAGCAAAAATGACAGAAATCATTATTCATCACACTTCAGATTTTTCAAGAGACCATTTCACAATGTATGTGTTAGAAATATTTTATAATAATAATTAAAAAAGAATGATGATGCTGTTGACTTTGCATTTATAAATGACAGTGTTAGCTTACTGTGCTTCAGCCATGAAATATTTACTGATTTTTCTTCACTTCCTTTGTCATTCTATTACTGTTTCCTTCACTAATGTTACTGAGGTTGACTCTGCAATATGCAGTGTTTGAAATTAATGTGAATGGAGTACTGACAACTTCATGCAGCAGTCTAGTAAATTAAATGCAGCAGAATCATGTTGCTATTTTTTGCTATTTTTCTGGTGAGTTCGGGGTGCTGGGCAATTAAAAAAATAAGAAAAGAAATTCACACACAAGTTAAGAAAAAAATTTGCTACTTGACATACCCTTCCCTTTTCAAAGGCTACCTATCAGGAATGCCTGGATTACTGACTTGCTCAGAGTTGTACATTAGACAAATGAACTTCATGGGAATTAAACAAAGAACTGCAGCAGTTTAGTTTTAAATATCTGTGTCAAACTGCCTGACAAATATAGCTGCTAATAAAGATACATACTGATTTAAAATTGATTATAGGTAACACAAATGCATCAATTTTTTTCTAGTTTCAGTTAAGTACAACAACTGACAAGTAAGCTTTGGGTGACCATTACACACACACATTGCCCTTAATGCTCTCCAATATACTCACTCATATTAGGAGTAACAACAGTGAATGGCTTCATGTACGTTTTCCTCATATTCTGGGCCACATTATTAGCATACTCTTCATAATGTTTCAGCAAGTGTGCTGTGCCTCCTTCCGTTCGCTGGATCTGCTCCCAGTGGTCTTTGTTGAGAATATCCAAAATGGCACTGCCTGCTTTTATGATGTTCTAAAGACAAAAAAAAAAGTTGCAGACTTTTACGTACAAAAGCAGTGTTGCATTTTTTCCCTTTAATATGGCACAGAAATGCAATGAAGACAATACAAACATTTCTTCTTCTGCACAAAGGATTCTTACTCCATTTATGGCTAACACCTGCCCTAGCTATCCTATTACTCACCACACCACTGTATTACTGACACATAATTCCCTTAAGTTTTCTACCACACTTTGGAGCAACATCACTTATTAGAGTAAGAACTGATGTGTATGACTGTGACTTAAGTTGAAAACTTAAAGAGCAGAACCAAAATGAACTACTTAAACTGCAGACAGAAGTGGACACAGACTCAAAGTACTGCAGAAAAACCATGGCTTAAGGCTAAGCTGAACAGTTTTAGGTACTCCACCTGCATACCAATATGTGACCGCATCTCCTCTTCCCTGTCCCTTCCTCCCAACTATTACCTTATAGGAGCTATTCAGTTTTTTTATAGAGATTTTACTTGGGGATGAGTCACAGAAAAACATGGTTTCTAACAACTTACTTATGTTCCAATCAACTGCACAAACTGCAGCTATGAAGCCTTCTGTTTAACCCCACCACTCAAAGAACCACAAGGGTCTGTTTCATTCATTCTTAAAATTCTCTCCTCAGGAGTTACGATTTTGCAACCTTTGCAGTTCAGCTGAATTTAAAAGATTCACTAACCTATCTATGAAAAAAATGCTACTGCGCTCTTAGTGTCTCAATATCTTCAGACTCCATTTTCACGTTGTTTTACTTTTTCCATGAAGGATACAAAATTCTTGGATTCTGTTTATTCTCTTGAAGTAGTTAAATGTTTTTATCACTCCGCCCCTTTACTCTCTTACCCTTATGGATAGTCATACCAAGTGTTTTTTGGAGCAGGTGCACTATCATTTTTACTGAATCTTCTAAACTATCTCCATCTTGTCCACTTCATTAATGAGGTGCATGTTTTCCCAAATGGTGACTTAAAACTACATGTAGAAAGGGATAACAAAATATTTCCAGTAGTATTTTCACCAGTCCTGCCTTAATATTTCAATACACTGCTTACACATTTTGTAGTTATGTAATATGGCCACTCTTAGGACTCTATTTACTTTCACTGATGTTTCTGTTCCACCACCAACAATGTATGCTTTCCTTACTTTCTCTGCAGATGAATGTCTCTGCACTGTCTGCAAGCTGCTACATTTCTCCTTTGAGGGGTACCATAAGACTCTGATTTAGCCACAGGTGGTATCTACTCAGTTTAGCCACAGGTGGTATCTACTCAGTTGGCCCACGTCCAGGAGTCCTACTTAATACAATGATGCAATGTCTGCCCTCCAGGTAAAAAAAAGTCATCAACCTGCTCCATCTTCAGTTCTCTTCTCCTAGTAAGGCTATGGCAGACATGTCTGTGGAATGGATTAACTCACCTTTTTAATTTACTTTAGGTCAATAATAGGGCCAAGTAGATAAAAATAACAATTACTAGCAGTGAGTCATAACTGTAGCTCCTACACAGCTCAAGTCATGGAACACAGGAAAATGAACACTCTTCTGTCTGGCACCTGCCCTTTCTGGAGTAAGGAAAGAATAGTAAAATCATGGATGACAACTTCATTCCCTACCTCAGTGAACAGATTACTACAAAGGAGCAAAGAAATAATATTTTCAGGGTGGGGATGGGAGCTTATACTACAACAATGACCCTTCCTCCAACATCTACTACTATGGTCAGTATACTCATGCAATGGTACTATATTCTCTATATCGATCACAGCTACTGTAGTGTTCATGACAGACAGGAAGATTTCCAAAGCAGTGTATATAACTGGAAGAGGTAACCAGTTCAAAGAAAGGAATCAGTCCCCTTTTGCCCTTCCATAATCTAGGTTCAGGAAATCAGCAGAGGGCCTGTAGGATGGCTTAGGCAAACCTTGCCCTGCTTCTGTAATAGCTTCTATATAAGTTATGTTTTAATGTTTAGAATGGTACGAATGGAGGTCCACATAGTGGTCTCACAAATGCTCTGGGTACAGAGATTCTCTGTGGTCCCTTGGCAGAGTCATGACTGTTCACAGGGCCCTGTGGAGTGGTTTCCAGAAGGGCTCTTTGACTTGCCCTTCTGCTTGTTCTGTCACTCTTTCTTCTCAAAGGTTCTCTTTTGTTTAGCCTGGTAATTCCTGCACTTCAAAGCTGCAGAACAGCCACTGCTTTGATAGAATGGTTAGCTAACATTTTCTATGGTCTTTCCTTTTCTTCTAACTTTAAAAATATCCATTATTGGAGGACCAATCAGGAGACTCTTACAAAGGATACAGAACTGTTTCTCGAAATCCACTGGAAGCGGTTAAATATATATTTTTCAGCCGTGCATGCCTGTGCCTGATGCTGCATCCATGGCACTTTGCCAGCATTTTACAACATGTTTGGCTGCCTTCTGCATGCTATGGTATGGAACACATTAGAAATCTGTACATTTGTGACCTTGTCCATGATCTTTGCGGATAGCTCTTTATTTTTAGGATCTTTCCCTGGTATTTAGTAATGTGGATCTGGAAACTGATAGCAGTAAAGGTGACAGTAGCAGACTATCAGTATACTCTCTCTCATCTGGTGAAGATTTGGGGCTTGAAACCAAGAGCTCTGGGCAGCATCAATAGAAACTGCAGCCGCATCTGCCACAGAGTTCATATATACATACTGGAAAGTCTGTAGGGTCCTGTAAAAGTCTATCAAGTTTCTTGGGATTGGAGGCTAGGAATACACCTCTAAGGATGCTGCTGTAAAAACATATTCAAAGGTCTCAAACACTAAAGCTACAGCAATTGTTTTTATCCCATATAGACCTAACAAGTCAGGTACTTCTTGGGCATCCCCACAGTGTTCTATTAGAAGGTATGTTAATTAGATTGGGAGGCTCCATAAATGAGACATCTTCAGGCAGTCAGCCTGAAGAAATAGTCTTCTCATCATGAGTGTATTATCAAAGATGACAAGACATATTAGAGGTGTACACCATAGGCATCTTTCCAGGCTTGATAGTTGTTGCTGAAGCACCTACCAAGAGGAGAAAATGCTGAGAGAAGAAAGGAGCCACTTTTGAGATTTAAGTATTTTCTTCTGATTTATTTCTTAGAAAAACTGCAATGCCGCCTACTTTTTGGCGTTTTCTTGCTTGCAAAAGTTGATATCTGTGTTAGAAACAGTATTTAGAACATACCTAGAGCCTGTTTATTGCATTTTTTGTGTTGCACTTAATTTAAAATTGTTTTTTCTTAAAATTGCATTTTACCTGTCTCTGACCTAGCACACACGTGTTGGGGTCATTTATTGCACTGTTCTGACTAGTTTGCTACTTGTGAGTCTCTGCTATCCTTAAACAAAAACAAAACAAAACAAATCTTGCTATTTTCCCACTTTCTATAATTTAAAAAAAAAGTTCAGTTACAGAGTTGCTGTTCTGAATTGTTTGTGAGTTTCTTGGAGGCCAGTGCTTACTTGGGCTAAAGGGAAGTCTCTGTGCTCACCAGTGGCAGTGGTTAACACTGAGCAGCCTGCCTGTCCCTGTAGGAGTGGTTACTGCCTAGAAACTGTAGTTTTATTGGTCATTTTGGGTCAATTCCAAACTCCTTGATCTCTCTCTTAAAACCCTGCAACTCTCTTTTTGTGCGGTCTTGCGCACAGAGCAGCGTCGGGCAGCGCCGGTTAGCTGGGGTATACTATTCCTGGCTCCACAAAGTGTGCGCTGCAAATTTTCCCTTAAGAACCAGGCAAGCCTCAACTTAAGTGCTTCAGATCAACTGCTCTTATTGCAGCACTTGCATAACCCAAATCAGCACTTGTCCAAATCTCCTAGACAGCACTATTATTTCCCAGATCTCCTAAACAGCATTACTGTCCACAAGACAAGTGAAATTCACTTTTCCAAGCATGTCCAGAGGTCAGCTTCAGGTGTACTCTCCAGTTCATCTGGTGGAATTGGGCATCCTGAGGCAATGTCACAACTGCCTCATGTATACAAACAACCTTCTCCTCTTACCTCTAGACACAAACACTTGTGAGAGATGCAAATACACAGCTAGACTGGAGGCTAAGCGCTCTCAACCCATGACTGTAACAGACAGTCAAGAGGAGAAGAGACACACTAGCATCACACCACCAGTCACACATGGATCTACAAAACAAGCATCGGCAAAACATACACATAAATACACAAAAACATATTCGGAGGCACTAGGTACCAATCTGAAAAAGAAACAGTGCCCTCCAAAGCAGACAAGCAAGCAACCTGCACCTCCAAACACAAGCCAGAAAACACACAATTCACCTCAGCAGTGTGCCTCACGACAGCCCCTAAGACAAAACACCATACTCAACACACTAGTAATAGGAGACTCTATAGTAAGGCACACAGATGTTCCACTCACCAGGCTGAACAAGGAGAAGGTTACTGTCAGCTGCCTGTCAGGTGCTAGGATCCACCACATAACACAGGCACTTAGATCACTCCAGAACAAGAACAAGTATGATGATGTCATTGTACATGTTGGTGTGAATGATCTAAGACGTACCTCCCTGGACAACATGAAAAGAGACATTGAGAAGAACTCTGATCATGTAGCCCAAGCTGGTATGACCCTGCCCTTGAGTAGCATACTAACTTCACCAAGAATGATACCACAATGCAAAGACAAAATGATCAATTTCAACAATTGGCTAAGCTTCTGGGGTCATTCTAAGGGGATCCAGTGTCTGTCTGCCTGGGATGACATGATAGACAAGCCTCGCTGTTTCGCCAGAGATGGTTTGCACCGGTCACCCCTAGGCTTTCGAACACTGGCCAAGGCTCTTGCCTTCCCCATAGTGCCTTTTTAGGCAAGGCTCAAAGGACAAACCAGCACAGGTAACCAAAAACGAAGGGTAATGCTACTCAACGCCAGAAGTCTCAACCTCAAAATGCACGCACTCGGGGCACTCCTCAGTATGGAGAAAATCGATGTTTGTGCAGTGACGGAAACCTGGTTCAAGGCTCCAGAGAGCACCCCAGCACTACCAGGCTATAATTCATATCATACCTTCCGGCCTCAGTTACCAGATCGCAGTACAAAGGGCGGAGGTCTATCCATATTCATCAAGGATACCCACATCTCCAGGTTAGTGGCGCAGCATGATGCCCCAGAGATCATCCATGCGCAACTATCAGAAGGCAAAACCACATTTCAAGTTGTAGCCTGTTATAGATAGCCCAACCATGTCCCAAGATGCTCACGCAGCATTCCTTGAGGCATTGGAAAATATAAAGGTCCTACCCAACACCATAATTTTAGGTGATTTCAACTACCCTGGTATAGACTGGGTGAACTACCAAAGTTCTAACTCCTATACCCAGCGGTTCATAAAATTTATAAATTCAAATGCCCTTGAATAACTGGTATGCTCTCCCACTAGAGGGGACAACATATTGCATTTAGTCATCACAAATATGGGCGCCCATTGTACCACACCCATTATCACTCCCTCTCTGGTCAGATCAGACCACAAACTGATAACCCTGGACGTCCTCACCCCTCCACCTCCCCCAGTCAAAGAAACCATCGTAAAAAACCTTTCCAAAGCAAACTTCAAACTACCTGTGTCAGAAGTGGAAAGCTTCACTATTCCCTTGCAGAAGGATAATGATATCCAGGATGCAAAATCCTACACCAAGGCACTTTATATACATCTTCAAGACTGCATGGACCGTGCTATCCCAAATAAAACCAAGACTCCTTTCTCAAGCAAGAAGAAACCAGTCTGGTGGACCCCGGCCATAAGCAAACTATACAATAAAAGGAGGAGACTTATACAAAAAAAGGCCATATCTCAAGTAGAAAAATCATCCCTGATCAGCATTAGTAAGAAATTGAGGGCCCTCATCAAGTCAACTAAAACCAATTTCGAAAAGAAAGTTGCCAAAAAAAAACCATAAGGCCTTCTATGGTTACATCAGAAACCTAAATGGCAACGCTCAGGTCTGTTCTGAGCTAGTACAAAATGGAACAAAATACACTGACCCCACTGACATTGCCAACATCCTGGCTGATAGGTTCAGTTCAAATCCCCCCCCCCCCACCACCACCACCTACAGGGCCTATTACTATTCCAGGGGATTGTGTAACTCCAATTATTACTGATACATTGGTTAATAAGGTTCTATCTAAAGCTAAAAACACTGCCTCCATGGGACCAGATGGTGCCCCGGGCTGTGTCATACGCGAGCTCCAAAATGAATTAACCCCACATCTGAATACCCTGTTAAGTCTCAGCCATTCGACAGGATATGTGCCCATAGAATGGCGCACAGCATCTGTGGTTCCGCTGCACAAGGGTAGGCCCACAACTGACCCTGGGAACTACCGACCAATAAGCCTGACCAGTCTGATCTGTAAGGCAATGGAGCGAATCATTATGGAACTCATAAATGGAGAGATTGGGAACCTCCAAACACTTGACTCCACACAGTTCGGCTTCATCAAGGGCAGATCATGCCTCCTGAAACTGGTGGACTTCTTTGAGACAGTTACTCAGACTACAGATAAGGGTAAGGAGGTACACACAGCTTACCTTGACCTTGCTAAAGCATTTGACACCATTCCCCATTCGGGTATTATTGATAAACTCACCAACCTGGGCATAAACCCTTATGTCACACGAGGGATCGCAAACTGGCTCTCAGACAGATCCCACAAAGTAAGAGTAGCGGGATCTATGTCCGAATCCAGACCAGTAACGAGCGGTGTGCCTCAGGGCTCTATCCTGGGTCCCCTCCTGTTTGGCAAATACTTCTCAGAAGTACAAGCAAGCACTGAAGGGCTGAGGCTGACCAAGTTTGCGGATGACTGCAAACTGGCTGCTGTAACAGAGTCTCCGGCCGACATGGATATCCTCCAGAAGGGCCTTAATGAGACTGATGCATGGTGTCAAAGCCATGGTCTCAAGCTAAATGCTAAAAAATGCGTAGTAATCCCCTTTGGAAAAAACAGAGTACCGGCGAACTACCACATAGGAGGCAACCCCCTAAAATCTGAAGAAGTAATAAGGGATCTAGGGACCCAAGTAGATAGTCAGCTTTCCTTTGATAACCATGTTGCCAAGGTGGTTAGAAAATCCTTCTATGTGACCCATCTGATCACGAAAGGGTTCGCATCAAGATCTAAGGATGCAGTGGTGCCCCTCTACTCTTCCCTCATCTGACCCATTATTGAGTACAATGCACCAATTGGAATGTACCTGGCTAGGCATCTCCAGCAGCTGGAGAGACCATAGAGGTACCTCACTAAGAGAATTACTGGCCTCAAACAGTTGCCCTATGCAGCACGATTGAAAAAACTAAGGCTTTTCTCTGTTGCATACCGCCTTCTCAGAGGCAGTCTCTGTCTAACATACAGAGCCATGTCAAACCCAGAACTGTTGAACATGCTCCATCTTAGCAAAACCAAATCTACTCGAGCTACACGCTCTAGGGATATAAACCTCAGTGCAACAATGAATAGAACATGCTGGAGGGATAGATTCCCTTCGCAAAGACTTCCCTTGCTATGGAACAAGGTCCCAATCTATGTAAGACAGAGCCCCTCACTATCACTCTTCAAGAGGAACCTTGACGAGTGGATGGGTAACAGAAAGTTCACACCAGGGATCATACCAACAGCTCTACTAGGGAGGGGCCAAGGGTACTAGCTGCTAGATCAAGGGCCTATGGAACTAACCAAAGGGGCGGTGAATACTGTACAATGTGGCTGGGCTAATATATGCCTTTGGGCAGATAACCCAGTACCTACCTATGAACCTATATATTCCTAATCATTTGAGGAAGAAACCAATTCTTTCTTAAGGAGAAGACATCCTCCACACTTTCATTTTCTTTTCCTAGGCTGTATGCCTGAGGTGGAGGATTGGGCCATGGCCTACTTTTGAGCTCTTCCACACTGAGAACAGCTCTTCAGCCAGCTTCTTGAAATCTTGCTGAAAGACTGAAATTTTAGATATCAGAGTAAAATAAAAAGCATACATTCTTCAAAAGTCCAAACTCCCAGTGAAAGGGAACAGTGTGAGCCCATCAATACAGACATATTGACTCTTCTGCAAAAACACTTAAAACCACTGATCTGTCCTTGAAGCAGTTCTCACATACTGAAATAACATACTGAAATAATTTTTGCTAGTTAGAGCAAGAGTTGATATTCAGATGCTGGAGCCACTCACTTTGGTCAAAGCAATCTCCAAACTCAAATGTGTAGCATACCAGCAACAGAGAAAGAGACCTGTAAAGGTGTCCTGGAAATTACTGATATGCTCATCTCCTGAGGTGTCTCAGATAGAGGCTGGCAAAGTAAGAAAGATGCCAAGCCCACAGTATGAGAAACTGCATCACCAGTTATGGATCCTTTAGTCCTACCAGATGCAAAGAGAGGGGATTTCTGTTTCTTGGTCACGTTCTTCCTTAGGGACCCTTTCACCTTCCTGCAATTCCTTGTGGCTTTGTTATTTTCTACGACTCTTCTTGGGAGGCTAAGGCTCTCACACACCAGTGAATGGATAGTCTGATTCCAACACCAATAAGAACTGGATTAAGGGACTAGAGCTGAAACCTATGATGGACCTGTGTGTTTGTGCGCATTTGTTACGTGCACAGAAAATCTGAATATTTGGTTACAAACTCTATAAAGGCTGGACTTTTAGATACAGTGGTAACACACCAACAGCATACTGAAGGTCTGAGTACTAATTCACAGTTGCCAATGATAGCTTCCTTTTACTGAATATTTCATATGTTTGGAAACATCACAGTGACATTGACAGTAATGGAAATGACAGTAAAAAATAAAAATCAAGAAAAAGGAGAGATAGTGTGTGTAAAGGTATTACGGAGAAGGAGCTGAAAGTTTAGCCAACAGAGTAGCAAGTGCAAAGCCAGGAGAGAGGAATTCTTTTAGTTTCAGCTTAAATACATGAAAGTTATGTATTGGCCTGACTGGTCCAGGGATCGGTTTTTAAACTTTTGCTAGACAGTGTGAGTAAGACTTCGATTACAGTTTTTGTAAGGCTTACAAATGCCAGGTAGATTTTTATCAAGAGATCAAGGGTGACAATTTGGGAGATAGGGGTGGAGAACAGAGACAAGGGAGCTTGCAAGGCTGCTGCAGGTGGGGGTTGCATCATAATGGAAAAATACTCCTGGTAGCTGTATAATGCTACACCAGAGTCCATAATCTCCTTGATGGCCCTTAAAGCGGGTAGAACAGAGTCCAAGAAAGGCAAACAAGGGTCTGCTAGACCTGGTGAAAGAGGACAGGAGTTAGTGGCAGCTGATGGTAAGATGTCTAGAGACAAAAAAAGAAAAAAGAAAACAAAGGACAGATGGCCATAACAACAAACTTAGACAAAGAACACAAAGATCAGAGTGTGTTAAGACTATGTGACATTCCCTTTGTGGAAGTAATTACATTTAGATTGCTTGAAGAACTATGTTTTTAGTTCCTTTTTGAATTTGGTTAAGGAGAAGGTATCACGTATTTGTTTATGGATGGGGTCCCAGATTTGGAAGGCCAGGTTAGAGGGAGTGTTCAGCCTGCTTTTATTTGGTGAATGGGTAGTCAGGATTGGGTTTGCAGAGGAAAGGAATCTCAGGCTGTATGGACCATCTTTCTGAGAATTTGCTGGTGAAGAAGGGGAAAAATTCCATGTTGAAGAGTTTAAAAATCATGGAAGCGAGTAGGAGGGTGATTCTTTGGGGTATGACCAGTCAGCTGAACTTCTTTACAATGCAGCAGTGGTACTCTCTCACTGGGGAAAGTGTTATAAATTTGCATGTTACTAGAGAGAGTCTGTGATAGAGATAGGTTTCTTTTTGAGGTACAGACAAATAAGGAAAGGCGTACTGTTGTTGTGGGAGAAGGACATATTTGCCAATAGCAGGCCTCCCTTGGGGAGGGGGGCAGTGTGAAGTTTTCCTTGCTCAGAACAGAGGCGTGTTCACTTACTGGATGTGCTGTTGAAAGTTTAAAGTTGTTATGAATAAACACACAAAAGCATTTTTATGTAAAGTTATGTATGAAATAGGATAGGTCACGTGGTGCTAAATTATTTTTTACTGTACAAAGATACTTGTGCTGTAATTAAATCAAGCGGTGCTTCAACAAAGTATTAGTTTAAGGGTGTGAACACTTAAGTAACAAGCATATTGTACGTTTTTTTTTTTTTTTTTTTATATATTTTTTCCCCTAACAGATATGTTTGTTTTTCAACTGAATTGTACAGGTTATAGGTCACATTAAAGGTGGGAAAAGTTTTGAAATGATTTATTGTGGTCTCATTTTTTATATCACAAAACCCTGGCATTTTAACAAGGGTGTGTAAACTTTTTATATCCACTGTACATTAATTCACTGTTGCAAATCAAATTCCAGTCTCCACTTATAAGTAATATAAATAATATCCCTACTGAAAGCTGATTATTTCTCCCAGAATTTTCTTAAACTCCATTGTGGGAGTTGTAGATGGAATATAAATACATGACAGTGTAATTCTCCTCCCTTGCCAGTAACCCCTTACTATCACAAATCTACAATTATTATTTTTCCCTTTTTCATTATTGGAGTTCCTCTAAGAATTAACATAAGCACTCCAATTTTCTTCTGACCCAGATATTCTGTTCAATAACCACCCTAAAATCCTTTCTTTATCAAATTCACACACTCTGTTCTTTACAAATGCTAGGATTAAAACCTTCTTTTGCTCTAATGGAGGTGCCTTCAGAAATCAGATGAATCAGATAAAAGGCTTTCTCTGAGGTACTGTGAAAACATGATGGTGAAATGATAAGGAATTCTCTACATTTAAGCCTAAGAGCACTTACAACAGTGTCTGGTTGGAGGAGTACATCAATTATATGGCAAGTGAAATGTCTTTGTTTACCAAAATGAAGTATGCTACATTACTTACATTTGAGACCATTGCCCTTGTAACAGTTGTTAACATGCTCTAACTCATACTGGAACTGTGAGCCAGCTGAGCATTGAATAACACCACCCAATTTGCAGTTATCTACAAACTTATTTAATCTTAGGCCAGGGGTGCAGGCTTGAAGGTCTGAGAAACATATGCCAAGTAGGAGAGGGCTCAAAACTGAGTCCTGTGTAAAACACTGGTAACTTTTTTGATTTCAGAATGGCACCTGAGACACTAATCACATGGGATTTATCAGACAACAAGTTTGCTATTCACCACACAATAAGGTTTTTATATTCAGATCTACAAGTCTGTCAATAATGCCTGCATGGGGAACAGTGTCAAAGCCTTGGCGAGGTCTGGATATGCTGTTTGCAATGCATAACTACTATCTACTGCTGCAGTTTCTTTTTTAAAGAAATTAATGAGTTTAAAGAGGGCTTTGACAAAGCTGAATTGATGAAGGTCCAGGGTTAAGAGATTTTTCAATGTCTGTATTAATGAGGTCTGATACAAGGCACTCCATAGCTTTGCATATGAGGCTAGTGAGACTTGACAAATAAACATTATAATTCTTGGCTTCCTAACTGAAGCTATGAATATAACCTATAGGACTTTGAGTAAGGCCTTTCATACCTTCTGAATTAACAGTTTGAAAAGCAGCATGAACTGTCAGGGACTTGGTAACTGATCAGCTAAAAGATAGTGATTAGAGCTTAGCTACAGAAATTCAGATGACAATCAGGATACATTGGGAATTAATGATGTTATAGCCAGACCTCTAACACAATCATAATAAATGCTGCAAAGGGGCTTGTGATGATGTGAGGTACTTCCAGCCATGCTAGGAAAAGTAGGGCAGTGGATGTGAAACATATGCCAGCAGAGTTATCTGGAATTTAGTAAATAATTACAATTTATTTGAATATCAAACTGATTTGTACAGATGTTTGTGTTGAAAATGTATTTGTAAAGTTGCTTGTGTTAAAAATGTATCAACAGTGCACCCTGCTGGAAAGAATGAAACATACATGCATTACTGTAACTGTTTAAATGTAGCATATTTAACAGAAGATCCTGGAAGAGAAGAGGCTAAACTCAGTCCCAGCTAACTTTGGAAAACAGCTGAAATTAAATTAGGCCATAAAGATTGTATCTTACAGTTCTGACTGTAGCCAGAGCTGAAATGTCTGTGAGAAGCCTGGCTTAGTAGCTCTGTAGGAGGGGTAGAGGTTTGAAATTGTTTTATGATTTCCAGGAGCTGCAACAGATCTGAGCAAAGCTCTACTGTGTGTATGGTAACACACAAGTGCTAAAATCCTGGCCGCTTCTAGTGTTGGTGATAGTGTGGGAAACACAGTCAGATGACCAGATTTGATGTCATTCTGTAAGCTATCCCAGAAATAATATTTAGATATTATATTGAGAAGTCTCTCAGTCAGACTGAGCAGTCTGTTTCTTGGAATCTGACAAAGAATGAAGATCACTCACCTACTTCATCTTGCCTAGCTCTAGTAAGTGGACCAGGGAATAGTACTCTTTAAGATTAGCCAGGAGAATATATTGATATTAGTTAAGTATTGCTTTTCTGTAACTGTGTGAACCTGTCCACCTGTGTTATTTTTAATATTTCCTGTGTCTGAAACTCTGGTGTTTACTGTAAATAAATATTTAGTATTTTCATGTTCTTTTATTATTTATTATTAAATATATTTAAACTTTTCATGTGGCTGATCCTTTTAGAAAATATTTAAGCTTTGAGAGTATTTGTACATGTTTACTTGGTGATAACTCTGGCCACTCCTGAAAGCCTTGCTGTTTGGTCATCATTACAATTTGTATTAATAGTAATTTCACTCAGTATAATTGGATACCCTTTTAAGAGCCTTCTAGTGACTAACTGGTGGTCCTGAATCTTCCTTACAGTCTGGGCAAAGTTGGTAGAGTGGGTAATGTATGTCAGCCATGTGTGTGTGTGTGTGTGTGTGTGTGTGTGTGAAAATTAAATCTCAAAGTGTGTGTGTGGCAGCTACTTGGAGCAGGAACACGAAGCACTGGCTTCACACAGAGGGTGCTGGAGGACTTTGCTTGGGCACTCGGTTGAGCACCTAACCATACAGCTGTGCCAGTGGGAAGCCTTACTGATGATCTGGGGAGAAACAGAGACAGAAACCCAGATCCCAGGCCAAGTATGTTTCTTGCGTACACTTAAGGGAAATTGTGCTTGATGCAGAGAGGTCTGCCTCTGGAAATACTGAGTGCATCCTTTTGTATTTCAAGTAAACATCCCTCTCCAGTGTCAGTGGTGAGGATCCAGGCTTCTTGATTACTGGCCCAGAGTGGGGATGTCACAGGGTTGAAGAATGTAAAGATTTTTTTTAACAGTAGGCACAAACATCTGACAAATAAGAAACGTAACATGGGGATGGAATGAATGAATGATAAGGCAGCAGACCAAACTGACTTAAAAAGCAAATGAATGGCAGTACAGACTCCATGTAAAAAATTACAAACCTATACATTTAGGCTGTGTAAACCCATAACAGAACCATTCACAAGGGAGACAAAGGCTATGACAGGCAGCAAAAAGGCCCTAATATTGAAAGCATTACATCTTAAGTTCTACGGCTTGACATGTTTTCAGCAGAATAAAAAATGAATGTTAATCACAGAAGATGAAAGCATGTTGTAATGCAAATAATCAGCAATACCTCATGTGGAACTCTTCTTACATGAATCTCAGTCTTCCTTTCAAGGACTAGTCTGAGAAAAGGGACCCAGAGCTACAAAGGCTGTACCACAGACCTGGCCATAAGTAACGTGATAATTATGAGGCTCAAACCCTTCATCAAAACACAATGCACTGAAACTCTTTTTATAAGTGGACTCTACCAGCTCATACCCCAGTTCTCTTGAGGCTAATTACTCACTATGCCATCAGAGAATGAAGTTTTAGCCAAAGTTGTCAGCTAGGTTAAATAAAACTGTGCAAAACTTAAGCCAACTAGACAGCCAAATATAATAAAACAGAGAAGAAAAATGCAAGCTAAAATCAATAAATACCTGAATAAAACATTGAGAGAGCTTATACAGTGAACAGCAAGAAAGGCACTGGGTTTCAATAAACAGTGTATTTATCACTGACTCCCAGTGTTTGTAATGTATGCCCTTGTATCTCTTCCTAGAGACAAAAGCCTACACTTGCCAGTTTTGGCCTGCATCTTTCTAGCTTTCTGCCAACTACATATAAAACATCTCCCTTTAGGCCCCAGTTTTCCACTGGGCTGCAAATATGAAAGAGATAGGTAGGTCATGAGATGCCCTACTTGTCCTGCTACTGTTTACACAACCTGAATTTTAAAGAAGTAGGACATGCTGAAGAAAGCATTTTGCACACATGCTTATCCCAAACACTAGAGATTGCTTTATTTTATCCCATCCACTTAATCTCGTTTATGATTCGGGTCCTTTTTTTGGAAAATTCATCAATACTTTAGAGTTTGTGGCAGTTGATACCTAGATTGATGTTGTTCTTGTGTCTTACATATGTGGATTTATACTTTATGCTAATTTTGTAAAGCTATAGTGAATATGAATTCATAGTTTGTAAAGTGTCAGAAAGTTGTTTGATATTGACTGAACTTGCTCTGCTTGGTCTATGAAGCTGAAAAGGATCCCTAAAGATCAGTTCATCTGAGTTATTAAATTAGCAACAAAGTAAAAACTAAGTGTGTACAGCAGCATTTTATACTATTAAACAAGTAATATTCTACAAAGTAATACAGCAATGTTTTTATGCTAAACTTTTTCACAGCAATTAAATATTAAGCAAACTGATTGAAATAGAGAAGCTGAAAAATTGACTATGTATAGTCTTTTTTTACATGCCACCAATTGTCTTTCCTCAAGCATATAATTTGTGGTCACTTGACAGTTCAGTAATAAGGCCTTTAATGCATACAGTGAAGTACTGATAGCACACTTGAGACCTAATTATCATGCACATGAACATGTATTCATTAGACTGTGAACCTGTATCATATGGCTTAGACAATCCACCTTTGTGGCTAAGATGTGTCACAGCAATACAGGCACTTATGAATCATCATCACTGCAATACTGGCTACTTTATATTTTGTGACGTAAAAATACAAGTTGGCACATTACATGTTTACACTTAACTATCTTTCAACACACCCAAAGGGCACAGAAATGCAATATATATGTATGTATGTACTTACATGGGCTCTATATTAGTTGTTTAGTTAATTGAATAACTAAATGTCGATCACTAATTGAACACACAAAACCGTGAACAGCAGTTTCCACTCGGAAACAAGTCGTTTTGCCGTTGCGCAGAGTTTGCCCTTTCTTCAATGTGGAGCAACCTCGGAGTTGGTATATTTAGTTGGGGGGGTGAAGGGCACAGCCCCCACTTCATTTGTGTTTGTTTTTCCCCATTGGGCAATGGGATTGTTTCTCCGAGTGGAAACTGCCAGATGTTTTGTGTGTGCAATTATTAGTGATCGACGTTTAGTTATTCGCTTAACTAATCGTTTGATCATCTGATTATAGACGCCGTATATGTATACACACACACATATATATATATATATATATATACACACACACATACATACACACACACACACACACACACATATATATATATATATATATATATATATATACACACATACACACACACACACACACACATATATATATATATATATATATATATATATATACACATACATACAC
The DNA here is from genome assembly GCF_019279795.1 of Protopterus annectens. Lineage (NCBI taxonomy): Eukaryota > Metazoa > Chordata > Ceratodontiformes > Protopteridae > Protopterus > Protopterus annectens. The sequence goes on along the minus strand of NC_056745.1, from coordinate 1,038,881,360 downwards.
ACACACACACACACACACACACACACACACACACACACACACACACACACACACACACACACACACACAGACAGTTTCAGAGCTACCAACGAAGGTGTGTGGAAACCAGAGTGCCTAAAGAAAATCCACACAGACAAGAAAAAAACATGCACATTCTACACAGCCTGAAATACAGTCACGTTTGAACCATCCAACTGTGAGGCAGAAGGAAACCTTAACAATTGAACCATAATGGTATCTAGTGCCCTGATAAAGAAAAATATGATTCATTTTCCTTTGATATAGGACCAATGACTGCATTGACAACTTACCTGGCTCTGCATCATTAAATCATAAAAACAGACAAGTATGGTTCAGTCTGCAAGACACCAGAAATGAACCAGTCCCCTTCTGTATTTTACTTTTACTCTGCATGGACAGAAATGATGGCTTTTGCCCTGCTGATTGTTGCAACATTGCATAATTAAACTAACTGGATGATGTAGGGAAATATGCCTGCAGGAAAATAATTGTGTACTTAGTGTACTTTTCTTAGAACACCTACAAAAAAGCTAAAATCTATGTACCTTTTATGTAAATGAGTTTAAGTAACACCTTAGTACCTCTGCTATATAGATGATAATCATCAGAGGGTAATTCACTTACTAGGTGTCCATATTTCATCTAACACTTGAGCATCATACATTCCTGAAAACATTACAACAACCACTTATTCTTGGTAACCCAACAGCAAATCCCACCACGCTTTGGGATCTAAAGCTAAATTCCTCACGTGAAACATGACCTGTTATGTGTTACAAAGGCTGGTGCCAAAAATCAATGAACATTCTGGTAGTAATTAAAAAACACTTAGCCCACCTAGTCAGGTAAATTCTCTATTTGCTGAACTAACTAGACAAAACCTGCAACAATGCCCCGATTGTGACTTGATGGCTACAATGCATGTGCTGTGTTTGGGCAACCAAGTAGTGCATCCTATTGAAAAGGTGAGGAAGGGCAACAGCTTGATCATCAATAATTAATACTGCATTTACACACAGCATCCCTGGTCATTCCTGGCATCCTGAAGGTCAGTAAAATGTGAAAAAAAAATAGTTTCATATATCAGCTCTGCCCATTTTCTAAGGAGGTCTGGAGATGTAGTACAGACTCTGGATATTTAGCTTCCCTTTGCAACTAATTTCCAAACTTTGTCAGAGTGGGGTTAAGCCACTGAATCTCCCAGTATTACATCAGCAACCCCAACTGCAGACAGGGCTTTCCCAGAATTACCCAGTCCCCCCCCACCTCGGCTGACTTTCTGGTACCTTGGGGCCCATTTCCAAACATGCATTTAGATTTCTATAGTAGTAACTTTCTTATTTCTGCAACACAGCCAGTTCATTAATGTAGAAGAATATTTTCAGCCACAGTGCATGACAACATGGCAAAAACTAAGGAGACTCTTCAACATAGAACGTGTAACAGGCACAAAAAAACCCCGTCTTGGAATGAAGATCAACCTACAATAATGAATTTCATGGATGTATACAAAATTATTCAATTAAACCTAATTCTTCTGTAACTCTAAAGGCACACAAATTCCCATGACCCTGATAAAGAAGCAAACCACTCCCAAAAAAACTGAAGGGAGCCTGAAAAAATCTCACAATGTCAAAGCTTGCTTTTCAGTACAAGAGTTTGTTATGATACCTCATTGAATTCCATGTCCTTTGTTGCAGCTAAATCAAATCCCTGCTGTTGGCTTTCATACTGCAACACTCTACTGAGTAACTGGTAAGCTGTCTTCACATCATTTCCGTAAAAGGAGTTAGTGTGCAAGGTGGCATTTTGCAGCATTTTTGCAATGTCATTAGACTTCAAGCTTTCAATTCTGGTCTCATTGCGGTTCAGCTTGTCATTCTACATAAACAGTACAGAAAAAAAGAAAAGGTATTGTAAGAACTGGAATAAATGCCTGTCTTTTAATCACACACAGATGTTACAGCTCTTACAGGCATGCATGTTGTAAACAAAATATCTGCTACATGCACTGCCTGCATAAGAAAAGTTCAATTAATTAAAAATTGTAAACTGCTTTTAGAAATATTTTGCATTCCCTCTGTATTTAGGCACATACATTACTTTGAACATTTACCTAGGAAAAAGTACACAAAAAAGGGCTGCACTTATAACTGGGATGCACTTTGGGCATAAGAAAAAAATTGGAAGGAAAATGTCATTCACCTTGGTGAATCAATGTGCTGGAAACTCCATGAGCATCAGGTTTTGAACCTTACCGATTAAACAAAATAACTGCCAGTGTCACACTGCAGTCCCAGCTAAAAATAAAATCTGCACATCCCTAGGAGACACTGGTAAAAAATAGCATGCCAAAATGGAAAGCATGGACTGCTGGAAACCGTCAGGCTACCAAGTCAGTTGTGGTGTAATTTTTCCTAGATGAACTACAAGAAAAATACACTACAGAAAAAAATGCAGTCACTGCAGTATCTCTTGGCCTGATCATATGCGCCTCCATTAAGAGGTTGCGAAGGAGTACAGCATTCTGAAAGAGGACATAGAGAGGTTCAGAGTTCACTGTAGCTCCCCAAAAAAATTTTATTTGACCAGTCTGTTCATTTAACAAAGCTATAAATGCAAAGAAAACTGCTGACCCTAGTTTTCTTCCACCACTAAGAGACCATGTGCCCTGGATGCTGTACAGGTGACCAGTTCTAGAAAGTACATCTAAGGGCATGCATCCTGGGCAGTTACTTATTGTGTGGCATGAAGAAATACACCAGACAACAAGTTTACCACAGAGGTCCTTCTGTACATAATGCAAAGTTAATCTCACCCCGTGTCTGAGGGGATCAATATGATCCATCCATGTGAGGAGAAACCAAAGAACGTGGAAAATCACAATGCAATGGCTCATTAAACTCCACAGATGCCTGGACAGTCCGATTTCCAGAAACTCCAATATTATATACCCACCTCTACAAGACAGCCAGAATTGGGGACAGGACACAGAATGCAGAACTATGCACTCTGGAGCTTTTGGGCATGGAATGCAACTCATGGGAACCATGAGAAGTGAAAATACAGTGATGAACACCAAAAAGTGTCTTGCTTGAAGGAAACTGTTGCCACTGAAGGCAGACTTTGCAACACAGATGACCTGTTCTGCCAGAATATAAAAACAAATGATAATTCAGTCTTTGCACCAAACTTCCTTGTGGGTAACTTGGGTTCAAAAGCAGACATTCTAACAAATGTCTAAGAATTCAGATGGGGGAGCAGCAACGATTAGAGTAGTGCATCTTAGCAGACCAGGAGTGTAGCAAACTCAGACTTCAGTGACAGACATACAAATACATAATTACTTCACTGTGACACTACTGAAGGACTGCAAAGTTAAAAATCACATAGCATTGCAGAAAATGATGAAGTTTATATCACTTGGGACCACCCATTACCAACAGTTCAAAAAATAGATGGGAGAAAACCAGATACAGTAGTCCATGAAAAGAAGACAAACGTAGCATTGATCATTGAAACTGCTACACCCAGTGACTACAGTGTCTCATGTACAGAGAGAGACGAAGTCATAAAATACTAGGATTTGCAGGCAGAAACGGGGGGAATGTGGAAGAAGGGCACCCAGACAGTTCCAATAGTAGAACGAGCAATTGTACTTAGATATGTTACCAGCATGTTTAACTCCATAAGGATCGCAGAAGGAATCATTACTGGGTACATTGCAAGTGCCACGAAGAGCACTTCTAGCAAACATCAAAGACTGAAACAATACTAATTTCATGAACTTGAATCATACTTTGACTCAGGAATGGGGCCCATTCCCATCATGGTATCAGAAAACCAAAAGACTTGGAGAAATTAAAAAAAAAGGACAGCAAAACTGTAAAAATAGCAAAAACATGGACATAAGCCCTTTGCAGTGTTTGTACTGTGAATGAGGACTGCACAATGAAGCCACACGGTCATATCTCAAAATATTATTCCGAGGAAAATAAAAAGTGAATCAAAAATGCAAAATAATTACTTATAGTATATGTGAAACTGAATTGGAGATAATGTGTTAAACCCTAAGGGGACCATTAAAATTATATTGAAGGTATCCTTTAAAACAACTTAGGAAGAAATTCTGCATATTCCTTTTTCCAACACCTCATAGTACAAGTTAAAATATTCTGGAAGGTCCAGTGGATCAGGGCATTTGTCCATATTACTGATGACTTAGGCTCAACCAGCATTAGGATGCCACATATCTGACCTGGAGAGAGAGAAAGATAGAATGCTGTGGCTCTAGGTCTGTTTGGTTCGACTGAAAGAAGGACTGAGTGTTCACTCCCAGCAGATAACTCCACTCATTTTTATTACAAGCACACAAAAGTGTGCTTGTCTACGGACAAGCAAGGCAAGTCAGAATACCGCTGACCTCTACCTTATGCTGGCAAAGCCAAGTTGTTATCATCTTTCACCCTTATGAAACAATAGATTATTAAGTGGGGTATCAGTGAGGTCACCCAAAAACTAACTGATGGCATAACAGGAAAGAAAAAAAAACGGATGCCTCCAACAGCAGTTCAAAATTAAAATAAAATAAATAAAATAGAACAAAATAAATCAATCAATAAATAGCATGACCAAATGGCTACAGGAAAAAAATAATCCACTGAATGCAGAATACCTATTCTATCAGGATTCCCTGTAACTTCATCTGCTTCTATATTTTTCAGCCGACCTGAATCTATAAACCTTTACTGCAGCATCACAGTTTATTGCCCCAAGACTACCTGTGAAGCCACAATCATTAGCTTATGACAAAAAGTATGAAGAGGTCAACAGAGACAAATAAATTCTTCAACAATATATTATGCTGTGTTTAGCATGTGTGTCTTCAGTAGTGGGGCAGGAAATGTACATATGACATTTGCTAAACAGTATATAAATATAGATTTTAAACAAAACTACGTAAAAGGTAATGGCTGCTCTTTACAGAGAAAAGCAACAACGAGTAAATGTGCTAAAACAAACTTCTAAACTGCCTTAAGTACATACTATACAGACTATCAACCCTAAGGTACTTACAAAAGTTTTTAATTCTGCAAAGGTGACTGTGGTACAGTTAAACAGCTCTGGAGGAAGCCAACCTTTTTCTTCATTACAGTGCCGGATTGCAGTCCCTGGGGAAAGAAAATAGAGAGAATATTTATTAATGAACTGTTGCTTTGGAAAACTGACTTGAAACCTTGTGAAACAGACAACCTTCATAGTTGTTACCCTCTGTTTTATGACATGACTTCTGGCTAATCGTCAGCAAGCTGTACTCTGGAAAAATTCTCTCTCTACTCTCCTTCCTATCTCTTTAGGAGTACCTCAAGGGTCTATCCTAGGCCCACTTCTATTTTCTATCTTTATTAATGACCTTCAGTCATCTTTACCTAATACTACCTGCATACAATATGCAGATGACTCCACTATAATTTGCACTGCCTCTTCTCAAACAGAACTCCAGTTTCAAACACAATCAGCCTTCTCAACTGTTGAACAATGGTTCTCCAATCGCTGTCTACTCCTTAACCCCAAGAAAACTAAATTATTACTCTTCTCACCTACCCGTAAATCTACTTTGATAAACTTCTGTATTACTGCAACTGACAACACCATAATCTCTCCTGACTCCTCAACTAAACTTCTTGGTGTTATTATCGATAATAATCTCAACTATGATTATCACATCAACACCACAATAAAAGCTGTTAATAAAAAGATTGGATCCCTATACAGAATAAAGCCCTTCCTCACACCTGAAGCTAGGATAACCTTAGCCCAAACACACCTCATCTCTGCCCTTTTGTATGCTTCCTCTATTTACACTAATCTATCTAAAAGTAACCTTAAGAAACTTACTACATCTTACCACAATATTGCCCGCTTTGCCACCACATCCCAATTTAGAGCTCACCACTGTCTAAACCTAAAACAACTACACTGGCTGCAACTCCCTAACAAGCTCATTTTTCAACAACTCTTAACAGCACACAAAATTCTATACCAACCTTCTAAAACACCAGCTCTTTCTAACCTCTTGACTCCTTATATCAACCTGAAACAACTACGTTCCTCTGATAAATTACTTGTTAATATTACCAAAATTATGAATTCTGCAGGCAATTGCCTTTTCTCTAACTCAGTAGGTAAAATATGGAATAATCTTCCATCTGGTTTGTCCTCTTTGCCTACTCTCCCACTATTTAAGAAACAACTTTTAATACATCTTAATAAATTCTGGCTTTGCTCTTGTACCAACCCAGACTAGCCTGTTGGCACCCTTATGTTTGTTATAAACTTTTCTTATCCACTTGTATTTCATCCTCTACTTCAACTGAGATATTATCCCTTTTTTGTAAATATTACTTAACTCACTAAAAAAAAAAAAAAAAACAGGAATTGTTTGTGTTTATGATTTGATACCTTATATTGTTTTGCTAGTTGCTAACCTCTGAACTAACTTCTTTCGGACCTAGAATGATTCTGATTAGTTTAGATCTTTAATATTTGTACTTACATTTTTTTCCCTTTGTATAATGCATTTGTACTTTGTCTTTTTATGTATTTCCAATACTGTTTTTAACCTCTGGAGCTTTTCTCCCCGGGCCTCCACTGAAAATGGACATTAATCCAGCTGGACTAGCCCGGTCAACAAATGTAAAATAAATAATAAATAAAATAAATAAATAATCCCTCTGCTTGTCTGTGCCAGCAGGCAATGTTAAGACCAGACAGCTGTTATTTAACATACATGTGTAATAGAATGCATGAAGATTCCATTATAAAAACTATTATTGATTTCCTTAGCAATCAATAAAAAGGAAACATGCAGACATGCAATTTCAGCTTTTTTATTGTATATCTACCAAATCAGCTTTTGAATGAGAAGCAAATGCTGTGCCCCTCTGGAGGTGAACTCATTCCACAGCACTATGCCTGTTTTTTTAATTTATGGCTCACCTGATGCTGGACCAAATTTTTACCAACATTTATTTATTTATAGCAGATAATAATAAAAAGATATGTGGACACACAGACACACAGTACATCTAAAATTACAGACTGTGGGCAGACAAAGATAAAAAATCAACAACAGAAAATAAATACTGAATAATCTCTCTACTAAGATAAAATATACAAGCAGTAACAGACTAAGATATAAAATGACAAATAATTCTACTGTGAAATTAGCATCAAACTAAGATACTGAGGTAGTACTGTAGAAAGTCTGTGACAGAATGAGTGCTGGAAAAGGTGAAGGAGAATAAAGAGGTCACAGTACTCTAACTTGTCAAGGACAACACCGAGAGCAACTACATATAGTCACAGTCAGGTTAGAAATTTTTGCCATGACCAAGACTGAAGTTATAAGGACAGTACTGGTCACTATTAGGCAAAGAATATAAAAGAACTAGTGTGTTCTGCAGGCAACAGATCCCGAAGTCTCCAAGTATTTTGGTGATCCCCTTCACAATCATGGGCTCATAATACTTTAAGTTGAAGTCTCATAGATATGCCTTTCTTTCTTTGCTAATACAGTACTCGTCACACCTTTCATAGAATCTTTCAGAAAACAAATCTCAGTACACAATAAATGACAGTACAAAAATATGTTGTACGATCAAAAACAAGGACACATCTGGGAAGATTCAGATTACAATTGATGGCTAATAGCTCAAATGTTAAATTGTCAAGACTCTACATTGCTCGCATAGGTTTCATTCTTTACATTTACCTTTTTTGCAATGTTAATAAAATTGTTTGCAGAGACAGGTATATTTCTCAGATGATTGCTCTGGAACAGATTCCCTGATCACATAAAACAAAACTCATCCCTGTCCATATTCAAGTGCCGTGGATCTCTGAATGGGAAACAGGACTGCCCCCTGTACTAACAATGGACAGAGGCAAGTACTTAATGCTTCTAGCCAATGCAACGGTCCTCCTCAAATTCTCTGTGATACAATCTCAGTTACTTTCATTAGGGGTACTATATAATTATTGACCATAGGATGGGTAAGGCTAATCTAACAGCAAATGGGATGTGTTCACTTGAACACCAAAAAGGAAACTGGCTAAGCCTAAAATGGTCTACAAGGACAACTAACCTAGTACTTTATAATCTATGTTTATTATGTTAAAGTTATCAAAATATAAATGCTCCTACTCCCTGTGTGACATACAGGAGTGAAGTTCAAGCTATGACCCTGATTATTTTGGTCAGAAAAAAGGTCCAGATGTTGCAAAAGCCAGTCAGGGAGGATGGCAGTGAGAGAATAGCCAATGCCTGCTCATGCATCTTGTGGGATGGAGGTGGTCAGTGTGCCATAATGCTGCGACACCCTTGTGACAAAAGGTACACAGCATTTAATACTATGGGTCAAGGATGAATGGTAAGCAGTAGCAAAGCCACACATAAGTGGTAGTTCCACATCAAACCTCTCCACCTCTTACAGCACGAAATCTGGACAAAGCCATAACTAAAAGTGGGCCAAAGGCCAAGAAATAGGGAACATTTTTGAATATTGCTCTTAGAAAGTTGATAGAATAACAGGTTTTGTATCAGCATGAATTTTCTGAAGGGTATGAAGTCTGAAACTCAAATGTCTGTCATTATTTTCTAACTTCAGTCTTTAATGATTGCTACTAATTTGCTAGAAAACCAGAATTTTAAGAAAAATGGCCAAAAATATGAGGCTAAAATCTGGACATTCTGTGAAAATCTGTACAGTTGACAAGTATGTTCCACATGCATGTGCACTGGTGACGGAGCATGGGAAGATAATCATAAGCAAAACCTGAGCATCCCACAAATGGCAGCTCACCAGCACTGAACTCTTAACCTCATGTTGTTGCCCAGCATTAGGGTATCAAAAGATATTCCACTCTGGAGAGAAGAGACCCTCCCATGCGATGATGTGTAAAACTAAGTTCCCGTAGGAGAACAAGTAGGTCAATGAAGCAAACAGTGGGGGTAGGGAAGGCATAATGGTTAAGTAGATTAAGGAGAAAAAGGATTCAGGTTGAAGAAGCTAGGAATGCTATGTCTACGAATGCTCAGGCTAACTCCATAGCCAGGACAAAAAGCTGTAAAGACATAATTTTGGCAGGATGGGTTAATTTTTAGCAGAGCCGGATCCAGCAGTAGGCAGTTGCCTACTGCCCTATGAAGGCTAGAGGCACAAAAATTGGTAAAGTGTGTGTGTGTGTGTGTGTGTGTGTGTGTGTGTGTGTGTGTGTGTGTGTGTGTAAAATACCCCAGTTAGGTATTCCAGGTGGTTAGTGTTACTCAATCTCAAAGAAACAACAGCCTGAATTCTCTACCTGTGCCGCCACTTGTGATTCAACGAGTTGAGTCCATAGCTCTCAACTGTTCAGATTTTCACATAATGTTTGGTTCATACTTTCGGTTTGTTCCTCAAAGTTTGTGGTATTCTGGCAAATCAATGAGAGCTGAATTCACTAAATAATGATAGCCATTTAAGTTTCAGTCTTCCTATCTTTTAGGAAACACATGGTAACACAAAACATTTTATATTCTAGCAACTTTCAAAGATTATACAAGCAATGTTTAAAATGTGTCCCTGGTTTTGGGCCTTTGTCCCCCCCCCCCACCAAATAAATTTTCACTTTTTCCAGATTTCTTGTGCTGCAAAGTTGAGAGATCTAGTTGACTGTCAAGTGGATTTTACAAGGAGCTGAGAGCTTTAGGGCAAGAGAAGTTTACTGCTGCATATGCCAACTCTGTTTGCATTGTTACCAGAACAACAGGTAGTATACTTGCTTTTGATGCAGAAGGCTGTGGGTTCTACTCCCACAGTATGTAGATGTATTGCTGATACTGTACTGTGTACTTTAAAGGGGGTGGATGCTGCAGTCCTGAAAATGTTCTCCTTTGGAAGAGATACCTAGTAACTATGAACCTGTTATCAGTTTACCATCCATTCCCTATTGCAATATTACTAGCTTATCCTTATGCAACACAAGCATAGGCAATTCATTCTTCAAGGGCAACAGGCACTTTATTTGTAGATGAAACAATGAAATACAAAGCTGTTTGCTAGCAGCAACTTCTTCATTAGTTACAGATCTCCTTAATGTGGAATTATTTAGATCACTTTTACTTCTGCAGAGACTGTGCATATTGACTGATATTGGTGAATTGAATGACAGAAGTTTGAGTAGCCTTTTATGATGGAATTGTTCTGAACTGGGCGGTTTTGTCATTATTGGTTCATACATTTTATTTCAGTGCTTACTGGAAAATGTTTAAAACAATAAATTTAAAACACGCTGTTACATGTGTGCTGTACTATACAAGGAATATAATTTAATACAATCCGAAGGTGACTCAAAGAACACATATGTGTGCAAGGGGCCTATGATTTGAAAACAGCCCAAAGTTAAACTTTATCCACTACTTGCCAGATGCATTTTCTTTGAATGTGGGTTTCAATGCTGTTTCAATGAACGTGAGTTTCAAGGACAGACCAGTTTTAATGCTAAGTCTGTTTTCATTGCGAGACTGTACTGTTTTGTTTAGCAGATGTCTATCAGTGTTTGTGCTATAAAATTTAAAATAAAAGTTTTAAATGAAATCCAAATAATCACTGTAGAAGTAAAGCATAAAGCAGTATGCATATTAGTGTTTATGACAAACGGGGGAGAAACAGCCAAGTAATGGGACACTGGAATGGCTGCAGGGGGGAGGCCTGTATACGGGAGTGCCCCATTTGACCACGATTTTGTGAGGGGGAGGGGTGGCAAACTCAAAGACAGGCCCGGGCAGCACAAACTCTATGTACGCCACTGGTGCTCGGTTGATGTTCATCCTCCTGCTGGCTGCTGCTGAGAGTCCAGACGAGTCGCTCACTCATGAGAAAAATGAAGTAAGGGAGTTTAGTAAGACACTAATACTATCAATGGGGTTTTATAAAACCTTTAATGAGAAGTAAATTTATATACATTTAATACTTGCTGAGTAATGACATACCAAGCAAAAAATAAAGGATGTGTGATGTTTTTGGATATAAACATGTCTCATATTTGAAAAAAAAATAGAATACAATCAGACTATAATGATATTGTAATGCAGAAAGAGTCAACCACATAAACGATTTGTATTTTAAAAGTTACAAAAGAAAATGGAAAAAAATGGTGACTACAGAAGTAACTTAGAGATTTATTTTTAAAATTACTGGGTGATAAACTGTAAATGCAATTCAGAACAAGGAAGTATAAGATTTAATATTTACTTATGTAATAACTTTTTTAATTTTGATAACTGGATGAATGCTTGCAAATCACTGTGTGCTGAAATGCTAGTGTTTTTATTTGGGAGTAATGGTTGAATTATGTAATGTTTGACATTCATTAGATCAACTGTTACATAATTCTAGGGCTTTCCTCGAGTTTGTGAAAGTTGGAGTTAGTGCATTTAATTTCCAGAGATGTGGTGGTATAGCCCAAATGTCGGTTGGAGATGGGGGTGAAGGTTGTTTTTATTTTTTTTGGTAATCACATAACAAATTTAACTTATTGGATTACATTTGTGATTACTTTTTCAGTGTTTTAGAGTCAATTAATGGTAATCACTGATGAGCCTGTACATTATTTTGTGTTGTGATCAAACTCACTAGCTGTCATTCATTATAAACTTATATTTTAGCACTGCATTTGAATTGCTCCTTTTAATTATTATAGGGGGAAAAAAGTCGTCAGTACCTGCAGGCTGCAGCAACTATCGGGTTATTCTACAGTGGCAATGTGTGTAACGTTAACTTAAGTTTATTATTGTATTAATGGGTGCATCATGCACCATACCTCTCAGAGTACATTTTTTTTCTTATCTTTCAGAAGCATTATAGCCAAACAGACAGCACAGCTCTCTAAGCTACTGTGCGTGTCCACTGTACAGAACTTTAAAAAACATGCTTACCTGTCAGGAATGCATCGTGGTTATAAGCCGTAGCAGTTGACGATACTACATCCCTTTTCAAAGTGTAAGGGGGTAACATTTTGGGTGCTGAGTATATTGTTAACATGATAGGTGGTGGTGGTAGGGTCAACATTATAAGGTCTGAGTGCAAAATAGACTACACTGACAGAAAGTAAAGGAAAAAAAGGAAGGCATGTTTATCATTGGTAAAATGTAGTGATGCAAAGAATATGAAGTCAAGCAACTGTTTGGTGCATTTAGCATGATTTCCTTGAATGCTGACTCGTGTAGCAGTACAGCGATATATAATAAATCACTTTTTTCTTCTCTCCCAGTTTCCAATGTTGAATTCTATGTTTTGGCCTAATTTGCAAAGACTCTGTTTTATAGTTATCACTTGTCTGGAATGTTCTTATCAGACACGGAAACATTGTTTGCATTTTATTTTTGTTGCTAGAATAGTCTTTTTTGCTTTACCTGGCAAACTGGGGTGTGTGAAATGTGACCATTATCCGACACTTAAGCTGGTCAAAAGGATTTTCAGATGTCTGCTGTTTCCAAATGTAGTTATATAACAATGACTGGCAATAGCTCAGGATATCAAAGCAAATGACATACACTTTTTCTTAAACTTGAGCAGTCTTAAGAATGCTAATAATGTGTTAGTGGAGTTTGAATTCTAGCAGTTAATGTAGTGGATAGAAACTGTGAACTGCTGGCAATCGGTTTCTTGTGGTCCAGGATTTGATTCCAACTGCTTTATGTGGCTTCTATGCAATTTTGAGTAGGTTTACTTGACCAGACATTGCTCTATCATTCTGGGGAAACTGGGATAGAATCCCAAATTATTCAAAATACTCAATAATGGAGTTTGCCCCTTCTCCACTATTGTGCAATCCTGGAGTGTATGTATATATATATATATCTATATGTATACATATATCTATCTAGCTATTGTATATATATATATATATATATATATATATATATATATACACACACACACACACACACACATATATATATACACACACACACACACACATATATATATATATATATATATATACACACACACACATCGTTAGCAGGGGGTGTGGGGGCTTGCCCCCTGCATTAAAAATGTGTTCAGTATTTAGAAATTTCAGTCTTTTGGGAATCAGTCTTTTGGTTTGTCAGTCTTCTGAAGTACACCCAGTTCTTTGCTGTACTTTAAAAACAGAGTCACCTTCTGTAATTCAAACTGGCCATGTTAAAGAATATACAGTTTTACTACAACTAAGGGGTGATATGACTGTGCAATGTGTATGCTAACACTTGATATACTTTCAGCAAGAATTAAAGCCTTAAAACAGCACACTTGATATACTCTCAGCAAGAATTAAAGCCTTAAAAACAGCACGGCCATCATCATCAGTAAAAGATCTTACTCTGTAAACAACATTAACAAAAAAACAAAACAAAACATGTAATTCAAAGTGCAGAGTCTTAATCAAGTTCAAGAGCTGCTGTTTTTCTCTAGTATGCCTTCAGTGCATCTCAGTCCGGTTAAAGGTCACTTGCAAAAGGCAGCCACTTTGGCAGTTCTGCTCTAGGCCAAGACTGGTACCAATCCATGTATGACAGACAGACAAATGAGAACAGAGATCAAGAAACTGAATCTCAGTGCTTTGCATGTTTGTCATCTGTAATTTAAGATATTGCAGACAGAATTCCTGCTGCAGGGGAAACAGATGCCGTGAGACAATTATAATATTTCTAGAGGAGGAAAAATATCTTTTCTTGTTAAAGTTACAATATTTGTGCATTATCAGGGCATCTGAAGAAACATCTCTCCATTACACCCACAAGTTATAGTTGAACTGCTGAAAATTTACAAAAGTTATTAATATATTTTATTTATATGCATATAACTTGTTTAAAATATTTTACTGGTAAAATGGCACTAGGTTACGAGTTTACTCTTCCAAAGTGCAACATCACAGCATTACAAGACAAATGCTTCCTTTTCAGATTAACTTAAGTGGGGCTATGTTTTAAACATAGAAAAGAAGACCATGCACTTACTCAAGTTTTGCTGTCTTATTAACAAAACTTTTATTTTGTACAGACTTTACACATCATCTACAACAGGGAAAAGGCAAACACAGCTACAGTGAGTACTTATGCTTCATAACGTGCCAAATAACCATGGAATACCACAGCAACTCTTTACCAGGCCGGTTTGCTTTCTACTTCTTCATATTATAAGAATGAGCCAATCCATCAGACATCCAACCTAAGATTCAAGAATGTAAACCACATTCATCTTTTCTGGGTGTACAATCAACTTCTAATTTATTTTTATATCACCAGAGATTTTTTTCCCTACTTCTACTTAAATTGGTAGTGTTACATCATGTAGTTTCAAAGTATTACTTTACTAGTAAAGACATAAATAAGTGGTGGTTGGCACTTTTCCCTCTAAGCTATGATGTTCTTGTGTTTTTGTTTGTTTTCATTCTTTTCAGGCTTGCTAGTTGCTGCTGAAGCACCTACTAAGGGGAGAAAACGCTGAGAGAAGAAAAGGAGGCACTTTTGTGATTTTAAGTATTTTCTTCTGATTTTTTGTTAAGTTTTACAGCCTTGCCGCCTATTTTTTGGCATTTTCCGGCTTGCTAAAGTTTATATCTGTAACAGTAACAGTACTTAGAACACATCTAGAGCCTGTTTACTGCATTTCCTGTGTTGCACTTAATTTAAAATCATTTTTTTCTCTAAAAACTGCATTTTACCTGATTTTGGACTAGCACTCAAGTGTGGGGTCATTTATTGCACTGTTGTGATTATTTTGCTGCTTGTGTATCTCTGCTACCTTTAAACTACAACAAAAAGAAAAAAAAACAAATAAATCTTGCTTTTTTCCCACTTTCTGAAAGTTAAGAAAGTTCAGTTACAGATTTGCTGTTCTGAACTGTTTGGAAGTTTCTAGAAGGCCAGTGCTTGCTTGGGCTAAAGGGAAGTCTCTGTGTTCACCAGTGGGAGTGGTTAACACTGAACAGCCTGCCTGTCCCTGGAGGAGTGGTTACTACCTAGAAGCTGTAGTTTTATTGGCCATTTTGGGTCAATTCTAAACTCCTTGATCTCTCTCTCTTAAAACCCTACAACTCTCTTTTTGCGCGGTTTTTCGCACTGAGCAGCATCGGGCAGCGCCACCTAAACAGGTTTAAACTATTCCAGGCTCCACAAAGTCTGCTCTTCACTTTTTCCCTTAGAACTGTTCAAACTCTCAAAGTAATCACTCTATTCTCTTTCTAAAGCCCTGCACTTGCTCAGCTCTTATAAGGAAACACTAACTAACTAAAGCACTACACCCTCCTTGACTTCTCATAAGTATTAGGCTCCCGATTGGTCCTTCCTGATCAAGTGAAAAATCAGTTCCCTTCCCTAATCTGATCAGTAAAAAAACAGTTCCCTATACTAATCTGGTATGTCCAAGGGTCAGTTTCAAGGTTACTCTCCAGTCCAGCTGGTGAATCTGGGAATTTTGATGGCAATGTTACAATTGCCTTATGTACACAGACAACCCTCTCCTCCTTCCAACAAACTCTAATACATGTGAGAGATGCAATTACACAGCCAAACTGGAGGCAGAGCTCTCTCAACCCAAGACTGGCACAGTCAGTCAGGAGGAAAAGGCAACTACCAACACCACAAATCCAGTCTCACACAGACCTATTGCATCTGCATACCCAACACATACACACACAAAAACATACTCGGAGGCTCTAAATAAAAACCTGCCTAAACAGCAAAGACCTAAGCAGATATCCAAGCAACAGCCACCCCTCAACAACACCCACGAATCACATATCTCACAAAATCAGTGTGCCTCACAGTCACAGCCCTTAAGGCCAAACAACACACCAAATACACTTGTTATAGGGGACTCTATTGTCCGGCACACTGACGTCCCACTCACCAGACTGAACAAGGAGAAGGTCACTGTAAGCTGCCTGTCAAGTGCCAGGATCCGCCACATAACGCAAGCACTCAGGTCACTAAAAAGCAAGTACAAGTATGACTCCATCATTGTCCATGCTGGTGTGAATGACCTGAGATGTACCTCCCTGGAATACATGAAAAGAGACAGAGGAGCTCTCTGACCATGTAGCCCAGGCTGGTATGACCCTGACCCTGAGAAGCATCTTGCCCTCACCAAGAATGATGCCACATTATAAAGACAAAATGATCAGTTTCAACAAATGGCTAAAGTATTGGTGTCATTCAAAGGGGATCCAGTGTCTGTCAGCCTGGGATGACATGCTCGGCAAGCCACGTTGCTTCGATAGGGAAGGCTTGCACCTGTCACCCTTAGGCTTTCGTATACTGGCCAAAGCTCTTGCCACCCCCATAGTGCCTTTTTTAGGCAAGGCTCAAAGGACAAACCCAGCTCCATAGACAACCCAAGGATAAAAAAACTAAAGGTAATGCTACTCAATGCCAGAAGTCTAAACCTCAAGATGCACGCACTCGAGGCTCTCCTCAATATGGAGAAAATCGATGTCTGTGCAGTACCAGAAAACTGGTTCAAGGCTCCTGAGAGCACCCCAGCACTACCAGGTTATAACTCATACCATGCGTTTCGGCCCCAAAACTCGGACTGAAGCACAAAAGGAGGGGGAGTATCTATATTCATCAAAGATACCTACACCTCCAGGTTAGTGGCACTGCACGAAGCATAGGAAACCATCCATGTGCAACTAACAGCGGGCAAAACTGCCTTTCAGTTTGTAGCCTGCTACAGAACACCCTCCCTGTTACAGGAACCCCACTTGGCATTCCTGAGAACACTGGAGAATATGAAGGTCTCTCCAAACACTATGTTATTGGGTGACTTCAACTACCCAAGCATTGACTGGGAAAACTACTCAAGCCCAAACACCCTCGCCCAACGGTTCCTTGAATTTATACACTCTAACGCAATGGAACAACTGGTCACCACTCCCACAAGAGGGAACAACATATTGGACCTGGTCATCACCAACATGGGGACCCTATGTTCCACACCAGAGGTAAACCCCTCATTGGTAAGATCAGACCATAAACAAATTTCCCTGGACATCCATATCCTGTCCCCACCCCCAGCCAAGGAAATCACTGTAAAGAATTTCTCAAAAGCCAACTTTGCACTTCTGAAGACTGAGGTGGAATCTTTCAAAGCCCCTGGGCCAGAGGATAATACAGCCCAATCCGCAGAATCCTTTACAAATGCATTCTATGAGCACCTGCAGGAATGCATGGATCGTGCTATCCCAAATAAAACCAAGACTCACTCCTCCAAAAACAGGAGACCGGTCTGGTGGACCCCGGCCATAAATAAGCTATACAACAGAAGGAGGAAGCTACTACATGACGGAGCAAAATCCCAAAAAGGGAAGGCATCTCTGATGAGTATTAGCAAGAAACTTTGATCCCTCATAAAATCATCAAAGGCCAGCTTCGAAAGAAAAATTGCCCTAGACACTAAAGATAATCACAAGGCCTTCTTTAGTTATGTAAGGAACATGGGCGGAAACTCCCAGATATGCTCTGAATTGTTGCATAACGGTACAAAATATACCGAACCTACAGACATAGCCAACATCCTGGCAGACAGATTCAGCGCAAACTTCTCTCCCCCCTTCCCCCCCAAAGAAGCAAATGCCTATCCCAACTGAATGTAACCTCCTTGACATCACAGATGCACAGGTGAAAGCTGCCCTCTCCAAAGCAAAAAACACAGCATCTATGGGACCGGACGGTGTCCCAGGCTGTGTCTTACATGAGCTCCAAGAAGAACTGAACCCTCACATTAAGTCACTGTTCAAACTTTGCCTTACTACAGGATATGTACCCAAAGAATGGCATACAGCTACAGTGGTCCCACTCCACAAAGGTGGTGCCACAACGGACCCCGGAAACTATCGCCCCATAAGCCTGACTAGTCTGGTCTGTAAAGCTATGAAGCGTATTATCATGGAACTCATAAACAAAGACATTGGGAGCCTCCAGACACTGGACCCTACTCAATTTGGCTTTGTTAAGGACAGATCTTGCCTCTTAAACCTAGTTGATTTCTTTCAATGCCAAGAAATGTACAGTTATCCCCTTTGGGAAAATACATGTATCCGTGAATTACCACATAGGTGGCAGTACACTAAACACCGAAAGTTTGATAAGAGACTTAGGGACACAGGTGGACAGTGGTCTCACCTTCGATAACCACATTGCCACAACAGTCAGGAAATCCTTCTATGTGGCACACCTCATCACTAAGGGCTTTTCATCCAGAAAAAAGGAGGTCATTGTCCCACTGTACTCATCCCTCATTAGACCCATTATAGAATACAATGCCCTGTTTGGTATGTACCTCTCAAGACATCTGCAACAACTGGAAAGGCCACAGAAATACCTCACTAAAAGAATCACAGGCCTAAAGTGGATGCCCTAGGCTGACCGCCTTGAAAAACTCCAGCTATACTGTCACATATCGTCTACTCAGAGGTGATCTTTGCTTAACATACAAGGCCATGTCAAACCCATCGCTGTTGGACATGCTACACTTAAAGAAATCCCAATCCCTCAGAGCCACACGTTCCAGGGATCTAAACCTTGTCATCACAATAAACAAAACATGCTGGAGGGATAGGTTCCTGACCCAGAGACTCCCCAGACTATGGAATAGATTGCCCATACATGTCAAGCAGAGTGCCTCTTTGGTCCTCTTCAAAAGGAACCTTGACGATTGGATGGGAGAAAGGAAATTCACCCCAGGGATCACGTCAGTCGCCCTGCTAGACAGGGGTCCAGGGAAGTAAATAGTGTGTGAAGAAATAGCCAGGGAATTATTATGGCTAGGCTTGTATAGGCCCTAGGGCTGATAGCCTAGTACCAACCTATGAACCTATGAAACAGTTACCAAAGCCAATGATGAGGGCAAGGTAGTCCACACAGCCTACCTGGACCTCGCAAAAGCCTTCGACACATTACCCCACCCGGGCATCATAAATAAGCTTACCAGCTTAAATATCAACCCCTATATCACAAGATGGGTTGCAAACTGGCTCAGAGATAGAACCCACATGGTCAGAATTGCAGGTGCCATGTCCGAATCCAAACCAGTTACAAGTGGCGTCCCACAGGGCTCAGTTCTGGGACCTCTCTTGTTCAGTATATACTTCTCTGAGGTTCAGGCTAACACGGGGGGATTATGGCTGACAAAGTTCGCAGATGACTGCAAACTGGGGGCCATAATCGAATCTCCTGCTGACACAAGCATCCTCCAAAAGGGTCTCACAGAGACGGATGCTTGGTGCCAGAGCCACAGCCTCAAGCTAAATGCTAAAAAGTTCATAGTCATCCCCTTTGGGAAAAACAAGGTGCCCACAAATTACCACACAGGTGGTAATCCATTAAGTACAGAAGAAGTAATTAGAGATTTGGGGACCAACGTAGATAGTAATCTCTCCTTTGATAATCACATTGCCAAAGTGGTTAGAAAGACCTTCTATATAGCCCACCTTATCACAAAAGGGTTCGCATCTAGATCAAGAGAGGTCATTGTGCCCCTCTGCTCATCACTCATCAGGCCCATAATTGAATACAATGCCCCTTTTGGGATGTACCTTACCCGACACCTGCAGCAACTGGAGAGACCCCAAAAGTACCTCACCAAGAGGATCATGGGCTACAAACAGATGTCCTATGCAGCTCGACTAAAGAAACTCCAGCTCTACTCAGTTGCGTACCACCTACTCAGAGGCGATCTATGCCTGACGTACAAAGCCATGTCAAACCCAGAATTAATGGACATGCTCCATCTCAAAAAATCCAAGTCCCTTAGAGCTACACGCTCCAGGGACCTAAACCTCAGCACAAAAATAAATAGGACATGCTGGAGGGTCAGATTCATTTCCCAGAGGCTCCCCTCACTCTGGAATAGAATCCCAATTCATGTTAGACATAGCCCCTCGCTGTCCCTCTTCAAGCGAAATCTGGACGCGTGGATGGGAAATCGCAAATTCACCCCTGGGATCTCTTCTGTGTCCCTGCTAGACAGAGGCACAGTAAACTAATCTTAAAAGGGTACCTTCTGTGACCTACTTTGCAGAGGCACAGTAGGCTAATCTAATAGGGAGGCGGAAGCCAAATACATTCTGGCTAGGCTTATAAATGCCCTAGGGCAGATAGCCTAGTATCTACCTATGAACTCATGCTACCATCTACTAGCCAAAGACATGCTGCTTAGAGTAATATGATATTTAGTGTAAGTTTATTTATTTAGGGATCACAGGTGAATAAAATATAACAGAGCTACTCAGCCTGATCAAGTATAAACTCCTTTACTGCACTTACAAGTGTAATATTTATTAAGCATTCTTGAATTTAAAATGCACTAAAGTATCTTCATACAAAAATGGTAGGGCATTCTTCAGATTAAAGAGTAAGGAAAAAATGTCGGAGTGCAATACAATGCACACATATTTGCAATCGACTTAACATTTAACTTTCACATATTACTGAATGCTGCACTGAGACCACAGCAGTACTATTCAGCACCAGCTGCATCTTTTTTCAGTAACAGGAAAACATTATAATCCACTGCCCTTCCTGTTAAATTACAGTTCCAACTTCCTGCTGTACTAGTTTACACAACCTGTATAATTCCCCATATCATACAGAAATGGCAGCAACATTCCTTTCTTGATAATAAACCATTGAACAAAGCAGCACTGCTAGAGAAAATGTGACCTGGGAAATGTAATTTGCATTGAGTGAAATTATAAATAAATGTCAGAGACTGAAATGAATTTTAGACAATGGAATATATACTCATCAGTAGGAAAACAGTTTTGCAATTAAAGTGTGTGTGTGTGTGTAAGGGGTGGGGGGTGCACTGCAGGACGCTGCAAGACTCCTTTTTAGATAGCTGTAAAGGCCTGTAACATAATGGAAGGGAAGATTAAAAATATCAGCGAGGTGGAGGGGACCCCAGTGCCTTTTTTATTAAATAATAATAAACTTTCCGATCTTTCCATTCTACTGTATTTATTTACTGGAAAGTAGTCTTTTACATCAAGTATTAATTTTACTTTTTTTTACTTCATTACAAGGGTATGCTCCAGATTTCTTTTGAAATGCAAACTTCATAACTGTATACAATATTCCATAAGTGGCATTATCAATAAGTGAAATTCTTGGACATAAGATTTCCCTGTTGAGTTTGAGGATTCCTCCCAGATGCTGTTCAGCCACATACATACCCTACACACCAGCTCTCAAGGATAACCTTCATTCCAGATTCAGACTGAGGTGCAGTTTTTGATCTGACAACTAAATATAAAATACATTAACAATTGTAAAACTGTACAGGCTATTTTATAAATTAGAATGCCAACTTTTTCTACAAAAAAAAAAGTTGTGTAAGTAAACTTACCATTACATAGATGATCAAATGATCACTCCTGCAGGAGCTGTAGCTATAAGGGTTATATCCTGTCAAGGATATAACAACTGGTCAACTTTTAAAGCTTTTGGGCACCTTCCACATGTTCAAACTGTCAGGCAGCTTGAGCTGGGCTGGCTAAAAGACAAGTTTGTGTGCCAAGCTCTTCAGAGCTTTCTTGCCAACAGAGAGAGAGGGAATCTCAGTACTGAAAGGTCAATGGCTAGGAAGTGCAAAAAATAAATTACCACACCCTAGCCTAAACAACATACCAAAAACAAGGGGGAGGGAGGGAGCACCCACAGCAGCAGTGATCATCTAAACATCTAATGTTGTGGCAAGTTTACTTACACAGCTGTACTAGGTTCATCATATTGATCACTACTACAGTAGTCTTAGCTATATGGGTAGATTAGCTTACTACATTTTGGGAGGTTGAACAGAACAGTCTATTATCCCACTGGAGAATGGCCCTAGCAAAGTCTGATCTAGATCTAGTGTGGGAATCATGCTTATAATGCTTTATAAAAATATGCACACAGGAACAAGATGCTGTTCCTATAATACTTCTAGAATCCAACCCTTTCTAAAATGTCATAGATGAAGCCAAGGCCCTGGCAAAGTGGACCTTGACCCTGCCTAGAATTGTTTTATTGTGGTGAGTATAACAAAAGTTAACAGCCTTAGACAACCACTTTGAAATAGTATGTTTTAACACAGGTTGTCCCTTTTTCTTACCTTCACAAGAAATGAACAAATGATATGACAGATTTACTTCTGTCAGGAAAGTACCCAAGTTGTCTGTCTACATACAAAGTATGGAGTACCCTTTGTCTGTTATTTTGGGGTTCAGGAATGAAAACTGAGAGATGGACAGTTTGGCTTAAAGTAAACTCAGATACCACTTTAGGCATAAAAGAAGGATTAGTTCTAAAAGAAACCCTGTCCCTGTGGAAAAAAATAAGGTAGGGTTAACTCACCATAAGAGTTTGCAACTCAGACACTATTCTTGCAGAGCTCAGAGCAAT
The DNA here is from genome assembly GCF_019279795.1 of Protopterus annectens. Classification (NCBI taxonomy): domain Eukaryota; kingdom Metazoa; phylum Chordata; order Ceratodontiformes; family Protopteridae; genus Protopterus; species Protopterus annectens. Next base: position 1,038,858,868 of record NC_056745.1, on the reverse strand, counting down.
CAGTAAAACTGTTTTTCATGTTAAGAACCTCAAGTCAAATGGAGCGAGTGTTAGATTCTCTAACACAAAATTAAGATCCCAAGAATGGGCTTGTGGTTTTCTTGGCAACCTCTTATTCAAAAACCCCCTTTCAAAAACGTTCTGACATGAGACTGCATTGAAAGCGGAGGATCCATGGGCAAACATGCTGAAATGGCTTAATAAATTAACCTTGACACTGGAATAAGAAAGGTCATAGGACAGTAACTCACACAAACATTGTAAAACAACTACCCCTGAATAGGTGCTGATTATGTTGTTGGCACCAACTACAAAACCCGTTCCATTTGATCTATGATTTTCTAGTAGCAGGCTTGCCTGCCTCCAGTAGTACTTGCTGCACATCCTCAGTGAACAGGTACTTACAAGAATTAAGACCCTATCATCTAGACAGTCAGCTGAAATTGATGGATAAGGTGCATCAAACAGCCCTGTTCCTGTGTAAGTCTGTGAGGAAGCTTGTGATAATGGCCACTAACCAATTTGAGAAACCCAGTTGCCACAGAAAATGGGAGTCACCACAATGACTTTAGGGGATTCCTTCCAAATTTTCAGAAGTACCTTGGATAGTAGTTGAAAGAGTGTAATAGCAAACAGGAGCATGCTTGTCCACAGAAAAGAAAAGGCATCTCTCTCACATTCTTGCATGGAGTCCTGGAGCAGAATCATGCTAGTTGGGTGGAAAACCATAGAAATAGATCTAGATATAAATTTGTTTTTTCCTGTAGAAGAAAACTCATTGAACTATGGTGTCTAGTGGATATCTCAGAAACACAATCCTGTCAGAAAGAGTCAGGAAGGACTTTTGAATGTTTTCTTGGAATCCCAGCAAGTGTAAGAGATGCCTCACCCAAGAGAAAGAGGGATTCCTGACACTGACTCTGCAAAGATGAGGAAGTCATCTAAATATGAATAAATATGGATACCCTGGATCCTGCAATGAACTATGATGGGAGCTATAGACTGAACACTCTTGGTGCACTGGATAGTCCAATGGGTATGGCAGGAGACAAAAACCTGATTTGAGGTATCTTCTAGGTAGTGGGGGATGAGGGTAGGGTAGGGGAGGTGCAGCCCAACAAGTTGAAGTCTTGTGAATTAGGCTGGCGTCATATCCGACAACCTGGAGGTTGAAGCCAGATTGAGTAGACAACATCATATCTGGTTCTGTCACTCCCTAGGATAGTATGTGAAGAAGTACAGGTGGAAATAAGAGAGTCTGGTCTGGTGGATGAGGAATTACCCTCTGGAAAGGAGGAATTTCCTCCTTTTGCCATTTGTAACCTTGATGACTGATCTTTAAAACTCATTTCTCTGAAACTATCTGTTGTCAAACAGAATAGTGGGGACTCAGACTTTCAGGAAGACAAAAAGGGGTGCCAGGTTGGGGGGGGGGGGTTAAGTCTCTTAAATAATCATTCTGACTTATGGGGCTGTTTTTAGTTATGGGAGTTTCCAGAATTCTTCTTGGAACCCCCTTAACATTTCTTCTTAAATGTCTGTTTACCTGCATTTTGCTGAAACTGTTTAATTCACTTCTTACCAAAACTGAATGAGGAGTTAGATAAGCCCTTGGAAATTTTGGAAAAAGAGGGCTGAAAAATCTTAGAGACTCCCTGTATCAGCTTATGCCTTTCATCACACTTTTTGATCGCCTCTGCACCAGAGAGGCCAAAAACTAAATCTCTATCCAAAAGAATTTAAAATCTCATTTTTTGCCATAATTTGGTAAGTTCTAAGAATGCAGGCATGCAAACTTCCTCAACACAAGGGCCATAGCCCATGAGGAAGTACCAACAGAGTCATGCACACACTATATACAATGAATAGTGACTTGAACAATGGAAGAAATTAAATTATTTAAAACAAATTTTTCTTCACAAGAAGAAACTGCAGACACAACATTCCTCATACTTTCACAACTAGTCAGGACAAACCTTAACATGCGAGTCCGACAATTCAACATTTTGAAAATCAAAGTTGCAGAAGCATACACTTTTTTTCCCATACTTATCAATAACATTCCCATCCTTAACAGAAATGATAGTACTGGAATTAACTAAGTGTTTAGCAGTAGCAGGATTAACTAAAACTATACCTGCTGGGTAAAGTTTGGGAAGAGTGTATAAAAAACTTAAATGATTATGGAATAAACTTCATACATCCTGTCTGACTTTTTAGGAACAGCTGGCTGACTGTCAGGAAAATTCGGAGGTACAGCAAACTGGAGGGATGGGTGTAGGTCCTGGAAATTCCTCCTATAGCAACTAACAGTATTTCCTGAGGGATCAAGGAACCTCAATGTTCAAACACTGAAAATACTGGCACATTCTGAAAACAGTCTCACAGAAAGAGAAACCTCCACAGGGAGAATCAGAAACTCAGCACTCCTCTGAGTTCATAGGTTCATACGAGGCTATCTGCCCTAGGGCATTTATAAGCCTAGCCAGAGTGTGTTTGGCTTTCGCCACCCATTTTAAATTAATTTTGCTATGCCCTTTTTCGAGGTTAGTATACTGTGCCTCTGTCTAACAGTGACACAGAAGTGATACCCGGGGTAAACCTACAATCTCCCATCCACTCATCAAGATTCCTCTTGAAGAGAGTCAATGAGGGACTCTGCCTAACCTGGACTGGGATTTTATTCCAGAGTGAAGGGAGCCTCTGGGTTATGAATCTGTCCCTCCAGCATGTCCTATTTATTTCAATGCTGAGGTTCAAGTCTCTCGAGCATGTAGCTCGATGGGATTTGGATTTTCTGAGGTGCAGCATGTCCATTAATTCCAGGTTGGACATGGCTTTATACGTCAGGCACAGATCGCCTCTGAGCAGGCGGTATGCCACTGAGTAGAGCTGGAGTTTCTTTAACCGGCAGCATATGGCATCTGTTTGAGCCCTTTGATCCTCTTGGTGAGGTACTTTTGGGGTCTTTCCAGTTGCTGCAGGTGTCTGGTAAGGTACATCCCAAAAGGGGCATTGTACTCAATTATGGGCCTGATGAGGGATGAGTAAAGAGGCACGATGACCTCCCCTGATCTAGATGTGAATCCCTTCATGATTAGGTGGGCTATATAAAATGTTTTTTTAACCACTTTGGCCACGTGGTTGTCAAATGAGAGATTGCTATCAACTTGGGTCTCCAGGTCCCTAATTACTTCTTCTGTACTTAATGGATTACCACCTATGTGGTAATTTGTGCGCACTTTGTTTTTGCCAAAGGGGATGACTATACACTTTTTGGCATTTAGCTTCAGGCCATGGCTCTGGCACCAGTTGTCTGTTTCTATTAGTCCCTTTTGGAGGATGCTTGTGTCGGCTGGAGAGTCGATTATGGCACCCAGTTTGCAGTCATCTGCGAACTTTGTCAGCCACAGTCCTTCCGTGTTGGCCTGTACCTCCGAGAAATATATACCGAACAAGAGAGGTCCCAGGACTGAGCCTTGTGGGACGCCACTTGTAACTGGTTTGGAGTCTGACATGGCTCCAGAGATTTCTAACCATGTGGGTTCTGTCCTTGAGCCAGTTTGCAACCCATCTAGTGACATAGGGGTTTATATTTAAGCTGGTGAGCTTATCTATAATGCCCGAGTGGGGTATTGTATCGAAGGCTTTTGCGAGGTCCAGGTAGGCTGTGTGGACCACCTTCCCCTCGTCAATGGCCTTGGTGACTGTTTCAAAGAAATCAACCAGGTTTAAGAGGCAGGATCTGCCCTTAACAAAGCTGAACTGGGTAGGATCCAGTGTCTGTAGGTCCCCAATATCTTTATTTATGAGGTCCATGATGATCCTTTCCATAGCTTTGCAGACCAAGCTAGTCAGGCTTATGGGGCGACAGTTTCCAGGATCCGTTGAGGCACCACCTTTGTGGAGAGGGACCACTGTTGCTGTACGCCACTCTTTGGGTACATATCCTGTAGTAAGGCTGAGATTGAACAGTAGTTTTATGTTTGGGTTTAGCTCTTTCTTCTTGGAGTTCATGTAGGATGCTGCCTGGGACACCGTCTGGTCCCATTGATGCTGTGTTTTTTGCTTTGGAAAGGGCGGCTCTTACCTGAGCATCTGAGATGTCAGGGGGGCAAGCACTGTGCTGGGATAGATATTTGCCCTTTTTTTTGGGGGGGGGGGGGTTTGCGCTAATCCTGTCAGCTAGGATGTTGGCAATGTCTGTGGGTTCGGTGTATTTTTTGTCATTTTGGACTAATTCTGAGCATATCTGGGAATTCCCACCCAGGTTCCTAACATAACTAAAGAAAGCTTTGTGATTATCCTTAGTGTCCTCTGCAATTTTTCTCTCGAAGCTGGCCTTAGACGATTTTATGAGTGCCCGTAGTTTTTTGCTAATACTGATCAGAGATGCTTTCCCTTTTTGGGATTTTCAGAAATCCCAAGAGTCTGAATCAGAAATCTGTGGAGAAAACCCTTTATCTGCCCCACCATACTCCTGTCCAGATTCTGAATCTTGTATCTCTTCAGGAAAGGAAGTATCCCTCTTTCCTTTACAAGAAACTACCTTACAAGAAGGTTCAAAATTCTGAATTAAACCCTGAGCCAGACTCAGTAAACTACTCCCATTTAAGGAAATTTGAAGAGAAGTAGATACATGCTTAGTTTTCTGCTTTTTTGACAGGGAAAATGAGGGCAAAAATGTTATTAGTGGTCAGCAGCAACCTCCCTAGTGATTGGCACAACATTTTGACATAATAGGAATGGTTTCCTGGTTTCTTGTCCTAAGAACAACAAAAGTGTCACTCCCTTACCACTGAGGAAATCCCAAGAGCAGCAGAGGACATGGCTAAACCCCAGTCCAGAACGGCTGCAGGTGGTACACCAGAGGGATTTGGGGAAAAAGATGTCTGTTCTGAGATACAACAAATGGCCTTGGCAGAGTTATCCACCAGTAGCTGAAGTAAATTGCTATCCTGCTGTGCTGGCAAAGGCTGCTTGCCTAACTTTTTGCTTTTTGTGGCAGGAAGAAGGATCGACTGTGGGACTGACAGTTTGTTCCATGGTCAACCCAAAAATGGTGCTTCTTTCCCAGAGAAAAACAAGCAGCAAATGCTGGTAAAAATAAAAAAATCTTTAAAAGTCACTTTTTCCCCAGACAAAAACAGTAAAAAGCTCTTTAAAATACTATGCCAAGCCCCACAAATAAACAATTTATCCAGAGAAAAAATGCTGTTCAGTTATTTTAAACAACTTTTAAAGTGACAGGAAAAACAGCACTATGTCTAAAAGTACAATGCAGTCTCATGACAGTTCATTAAAACACAAACTCCTACTTTTAAAATAGCCAGAAGAGAAAAATATAAATAATAAGCAAAATTATTAAATGGAAGTTTTTCTCCCAAAGGGTACTTATTAGCACAGCACACAGCACAGCAAAGGAATAGCACAAGATGACAGTTGATTCTCAGAAGCCGATGAAGAGCTTACTGTTTGGCATCAGTAAAGCTCTTAAGGGCTTGGCACCTAAAAGCTTTAAAAGCTGTCTGGCTGTTATATCTTCAGCAGTAATAAGCCACATAGCTAAGGCTACCGCAGCAGTGATCAATAAGATGAAAATCACCACTTTCATTTTAGTTCTGCAACTCAAAAAGTGTATTCAGTGCAGCAGGTAGGACTACACATAAACCACAGTGTTCTATCAGTGTGATCGCCTGTAACTTTAAAAGTTATACTGAAAGGTTTTGTAGAAGCAGAAGCCAAAGGACACACACTACACTGCTTGGATCTGTACATATATATATATATATATATATATTTTTTTTTTTTTCACTCACTGATTTTTATTTAGTGAAATAACAGATGGGATGCAGCTTACAAATGTATCTCACTGCTGAAAAACTGATTCCTACTAACATTTTGAGGACTGAAACTGCAATCCTTAGAAAAATGAGACAAAGTACAAAAATGGAATAAGGCATATAAACTAATTCTAAGGTAGCAGTGCCTTAGAGTATTCATCTTACTGCAAGGTACAGTAACCTCAGAGATAGTAACTGTAAGTAGCAGGTGTGTGGGGACACAACCCTCAACATTACTGTAATAAAATATTTGGTTCTAGTAGTCATCCATTGGCTTGCAGTTTTGTTAGTTTAACTGGTTTGTCTTTTGGTTTTAATCAACATTGGGAGTGCCAGGGACACTTGGTAAAAAAAATGCTTTAACGTGTTTTTTTACTGCCTGTTCAACTGGCCCAATAACTCCACTACTGGTGCCCAACTGGCCCATTCATTTTTCCTCCTAAGGGACTCAGTCTAGGTCTACTGGGTGAGCTCCTTAAGCCCCCATGGATCCTATACCTTACTAGGCCATAAGGCAGGGCAAAAGTCCTACAACCAATTCATCCCTGACAGAGCTCACCAGCCTCACTTTTCAAAGTGAAAGTTGGGCTCATCCCCCTTCCTAGAGCAGCAGCCAAAGGTTATTTATTCCCCAAGATCAGCTCAACAGTTAAGTCCTTCTTGCAATGTGTGGGTTGTATATCACGGAGCAAGTCAGTCAGTCAAGTAAATCTCTCCTACCATCCCTGGAGCATCTATCGCTTCTGGCAGTTCTGCTGAGTTCACACTTGCTGCCCGACCTTGGGAAATGTGTGCACACCTCCACATACATGTCAGTACTGCTTCCTGCTACTTGCATCAGCACCAAAAGGCACCACATGTTAATTTGTTCGATACTTCATGGGTGTAGCAACCAGTGCACTTAGGTGCCACCCAAACTGCTGACCAAAGCTACCTGCCTGTCCTCTGGATGGGTGAGCTGGCAACATATATTTCCTACATCTTCCCTGACCTGTTCCCTCCACTGCCCATGCAGCTAACTGAAAAAGGGCTGTCTGGACCACAGTTAGGGGTCCATCCATCTGTGTCAGTAAGCAAATACCATTATAGTAACCTTTCAGATTTCCTGTATTTTTTTTTTTATCAGTCATACTTTATTCTTCATACTGATACAGAGAACATAAAAACACTACTATTAGTTCTAACTTTTTTTTTTTATTATGCAAATATTTGGCATTATGGGAATGGATGTTACTATGATGTTGAAACTGCTCATTTGGTTGCCCTTAATTTAGTTTCTGTACAAAAAAAATAGTGATTGCCACTTAAGCATCAAACCATTTCACTTAAATTGTGAAATAAATTAAATTAGCCAAATTTAAATATGTAGGTGCTATAGGGAATGGAGGGTAACCCTGACGGCTAGCCAATCTTGGGAAGGGTTAACAATAAGCAATGAAAAGGTCGAGCTCTTCACTGGGACTTACTTAAACACAGTAACACAGCAGAAATTTACTGAAAAAAATAAAGGTAATGTTCAATCTTCAAAGAGAGAGCAAAACAGCAAAAGTGACAAACTACCTTCTGAACAGCTGTTGATCCATTACAGCACAGATGTCGGTCTGCCTTGAGTTCTAATGTATGACCTTATACCCAGATGGATTACTATCAAAATACTGAAGTTCAGTAACATGACAGGCAATTGATCAACACTGATATACACGACAATGGTAAGGCCGACATGGAAAACACTGACAGTTTAAAATGTCGGAAATAAGGCTTACACTGCTCGTTTCTCAGTCTACTGACAGGGAGCATATCTACAAGTGGTAACTGTCGACATTTACATTGAAAATACATTGTCGATATTGCCGTTGCAATCATACAACCTTCTTAATATTCATGACTCAATTAAATGCGTCAATGTTGGGATTTTGATAGTAATCCTACCCAGACAAGAGTTTTACTGCTGCTAAAAGCAATATATGCTTCATCCAGCCTTTCTCAATGGCCCAGAACTGAGAGAGAAAGGGTTGAGAATAAACAGCTAACAAGGGTGGGAAAGATAGGCTAAAGAAGACGAACAGTATAAAAGCTTGAAGTATGAGATGAGAAGGAATGTCTTTGTTGGAGGTTTGTGTGGATTTGTTGGCTGTTTGCTTTTCACAAGTGATGTAATATAATTCTAGGAAGGCAGTCAAGAATGGATGCAACAGGTGAGAAGAAAGACAGACAGTGACAGAACAGCTGTGAAGCTACTAACATACAGCCCACAGAATTAAACTCACCATTCAAGGCACATTCCTTTCACTGGCTAAACTGTATGATGTTAGCACCTGTGTGGAATAATGCAATCCATACAACTTGTAGAATGCATCCAGCTGCAACATGAAATGTATAACAAATACTATATTCTACACACATTTTCACCACACTATATATGCTGTGTCCACAAATCAAGCATACAAAATAGTGTTTGTTTTTTCAGGGGCCCTGTAAATACGTCTACTGTACTGGGTTCATACCTAGAGATAAGCTGGGGTCTGTGGTCAATGACAAAGACTAAAAGCCATTAGATCTGTTTGCATTTTCCCCTCTCATGTACATGTCTATCTCATTTTAAAATCCACTCAAAGTTGTATGAAGAACACGTACAATGGCATTCTACATCAGAGCTTTAGTAGGTGCTAGGATAATAAAACTAATGCCTGTAAAGTTACATAAGAGATATAAAATACATCAGTCTGGTAAGTCATTATCTGATGGCATTTGTATCACACATGATGAAGCCGACAGACAATTCATATATAACATGTCTTAGGTAAAGCAACAAAAACTACACAATACCTCCACCCTCACCCATAACAATCAAGAGAGAAAAAGGAAAGTAATTTATCTAATTTTATTTATTTTTTAACCAGATAAGTGAACCATTTCCAGCCACAACCCGAGTCAGAAGGACAAAACAGAAGAACACAATTATACTAACGATATCACATTTTACAAGGCTGTCTGTTGTAGAATTAATTCTGTGTATGTTTGGGGGAAAAAAAACAACATACCATAATTCGTTGGTCAAAATAAAGTACTTGATTACTGATAAATGATTACAGATTAAAGTACAATGCTATAAATATGAATAAATCTAATATGAAGAAATTCATATACAGAAAGAGGATACAAAAACACAGTGAAATAAATATTGAAAATCATGCATGTTAAGTTGCAAAACAGAAATTCATTTGAACTGTGAAAAAGGACAAGATGCATTATGGCAGAACATTCTAATATCCTACTGCTTTTGATTATAATTTCAAAATTATTGGGGGTATACAAGGTTAACATATTCTTCCACCTAGAGTCACTTACCAATTGAGCCTTTAGGACATGGCATGGCTGCTGGACGTCCAAACTTTGTCCCTGGCCACCAGATGTCAGCTTCAAACGCCTTTGGACATGCTTCATAAATCACTGTAATTCAATTTCAGAAATATTTTAATCAACAGTATACTAACACTGATGAATTCAAAATATACTCTAAACAGAAAAATGATGCAAGTAATAAGTATTCTGTGTTACATAATTATAATGTCCTTTTTTTATTAAGGATAGTGAAATAATGAGTTACAAAATATATCTATACAAGTAAGGAAATCTAACAACTCAATATAAATATAAAATAAGAAAATGCTAGCATTTGCATTATTTTCCATTTATACTGAATTTTATTACCAAACGTTTTTAAAGTGCATTAAAGCCAAATTCAATATTTTTATATGCTTTCTGTTTCAATGCAAAAATTTAATTTTTCCTTGCTTTTGTGGAGCTTTATCCAACTCTGTGGCTTTTTATAGCCTGTTTGAAATCTAAATGAGCCTATTATATGAGCAAAATGGCATTAATTCAAGCAACACTCTTCTGCCTGCTGATACTGACTCTCTTAAAGCTTGTAAATCACAATGCAGTTGTCTTTACTCTCATCGGACAGAGTTTGAGATGACTGTACACATTAAAAGTATATAACAAATATTTGTCCCCATTCTGACTTTTCAAGAAAAAAGCTATGAAATGGAAGAGATTGATTTAAAGAAACCTTAGAGGCCATCTTTAGTTGGAAACAGCACACTTCAGAGACTATCCAGAGAAAGAGAGAAACATTTTCATCTTACATTATACAGTTCAAGGACACAAAATGCTTTTGTGATACTGTCAAAATTTATGATGGCCCCACGTCTCTGACACCAGTAGAAACGACTGGCTATATTCTAAAGGTCATGCCTTAAACTGGGGGTCAGCCTCAAGTTCCTCACTCAAGGGAAAAAATGGTGCAAAATCCTAAAGATTATGTCATTCTGTTAAACTTCACAGAACTGGAAACCAAGACCTTTTGGGCTAGCAGGGTACAACTACAAAAAACCTAGAATGTTCTACCTAAACCATGGTGAAACATTACAGAAGTAACAAGATGGCTGTGAAATGACACTTCCAATTGATCTTCTTGAAAACCCTTTTAAACAATGGACTTGAAGCACGAAGTAATAGAGCTGTTTCACTATAGGTCAGAAAAGAGGTGTGTACTGCTCTATTAAATTTCATTGGAGAACTGAAGCCTCGTATTTGACTCGTGATGTTTTAAATAAGAGGAAGTAATGGAAGACTCTGACAGGCTAGGAAAAAAAAGGCTTGCCTCAATTTTTGCCTGGTACTGGTTGTTTAAGGAGGATGAGTGATCTTTCAGAAATCTCTTTCAAAACAACGGAGTTAAGCACAAAGTAAGAGCCATCTCAGTATAGGTTAGAAAAGAGGTTGCCATGTTTCATTAAACTTACTGGAGAACTGAAGCCTCATATTCGATTAACGGAGATAAGTAAGAGGTAGAGAATAAAGGCTCGTTGTAATTCTTGTTTGGTATTGGTTGTTCAAGGAAGTTGATTATATTGTTGTTTTTAATTGGATTTCCTCTTGGATTAGTATGGAACTTACTTCCCGGTCAATCCTTCAACATGATTGGCCAAAGGCATTTTAAATAAGGAAACTCAGGAATTTTTTTCAGAATCTGAAGAGGGCTTTATGCTGAAAGTGCTTGTCTGTTACCTGAGTTATCAGATGGATTATTCAATAAAAGTGTTAACGTTTGTTTTTCTATGGTGAAATGCTCATTATCCTTTGAAGTAACAAGGAGGACAGGAAAGCACATGTGAGCAGGTACTTCCACTGTACTATCTACTTGTCAGTTCCACTGGAGAAAAATCTACAGGGAGAGAGGAGTATTTTCTTGATCTGTGAAGATTTTTAGCCTCTGTGCCACACAGGTAGTCAAAGAAAGCTATGTCAACTGTCGTCAGGATTATGACATCCAGCATTAGGTTTTGACACTGTGTCACTGTGTTTTTAAGATGGTTGTTTTTCCTGGACGGTGGACTGCCAAGTACTAATCCTCTCATGGACCTGCACTTTCCTGTACAAAGATTAGGACACTACCTTCCTCAGTTTGTTCATATGACATACTACTGACTGGGTGCCCTGTCTAATTATCAGCATAGCATTCATGGTTATGCGAAAAGGATGGACATGGCTGTGGTGAATACGTATTTTAAGAAGAGGGTGGAGCATAGGGTGACGTACAAGAGTGGAGGAAGATGCTCACAAGTTGATTATATACTATGTAGGAGGGCCAGTCTTAAGGAGATTGGAGACTGTAAGGTGGTGGCAGGGGAAAGTGTAGTTAAGCAGCATAGATTGGTGGTATGTAGAATGACGTTGGTGATCAAGAAGAGGAGGAGGAATGTGAAAGCTGTGCCAAGGATTAAATGGTGGAAGTTAAAAAAGGGTGATTGTGAAGTGGAGTTTAGGGAAGAGTTAAGACAGGCACTGGGAGGCAGTGGAGAGTTACCAAATAGCTGGGTAACTACAGCAGAACTAGTAAGGGTGACTGCTAGAAAGGTGCTTGGTGTGACATCTGGACAGAGGAAGGAGGACAAGGAGACCTGGTGGTGGAATGAGGAAGTACAGGGGAGTATACAGAGGAAGTGGCTGGCGAAGAAGTGGGATTGTCAAAGAGATGAAGAAAGTAGACATGAGTATAAGGAGATGAGGCGCATGGCAAAGAGAGAGGTGGCGAAAGCTAAGGATAGGGCATATGGAGAGTTGTACCAGAGATTGGACACTAAAGAGGGAGAAAAGGACCTGTACCGATTAGCTAGACAGAGGGACAGAGCTGGGAAAGATGTGCAGCATGTAAGGGTGATAAAGGATAGTGAGGGAAAGGTACTCACAAGAGAGGAGAGGATGGAAAGAGTATTTTGAGAGGCTGATGAATGAAGAGAATGAGAGAGAGAGAAGGTTGGATGATGTGGGGATAGTGAATCAGGAAGTGAAACAGATTAGCAAGGAGGAAGTAAGGGCAGCTATGAAGAGGATGAAGAATGGAAAGGCTGTTGGCCCAGATGACATACCAATGGAAGCATGGAGGTGCTTAGGAGAAATGGCAGTGGAATTTCTAACTAGATTGTTTAATGAAATTTTGGAAAGTCAGAGGATGCCTGAGGAGTGGAGAAAAAGTGTTTTGGTACCTATCTTTAAGAATAAGGGTGATGTGCAGAGCTGCAGTAACTACAGAGGGATAAAACTGATTAGTCACAGCTTGAAGTTATGGGAAAGAGTAGTGGAAGCAAGGTTAAGAAGGGAGGTGATGATTAGTGATCAGCAGTATGGTTTCATGCCAGGAAAGAGCACTACAGATGCAGTGTTTGCTCTGAGACTGTTGATGGAGAAATACAGAGAAGGTCAGAAGGAGTTGCATTGTGTCTTTGTAGACTTGGAGAAAGCATATGACAGGGTGCCTAGAGAAGAGTTGTGGTATTGTATGAGGAAGTCGGGAGTGGCAGAGAAGAGAGTGGTACAGGATATGGTAGTGTGACAGTGGTGAGGACTGCAGGGGGAGTGACAGATACGTTTAAGGTGGAGGTGGGATTACATCAAGGATCAGCTCTGAGTCCTTTTTATTTGCAGTGGTGATGGACAGGTTGACAGATGAGATCAGACAGGAGGCCCCGTGGACTATGATGTTTGCAGATGACATTGTGATCTGTAGTGAGAGTAGGAATCAGGTTGAGGAGACTCTGGAGAGGTGGAGATATGCTCTAGAGAGCAGAGGAATGAGGGTCAGCAGGGCTAAGACAGAATATATGTGTGTAAATGAGAGGGAGGGTAGAGGAATGGTGAGGATGCAGGGAGTACAGTTGGTAAAGGTGGGCGAAGCTTAAGTACTTGGGATCAACAGTTCAGAGTAATGGTGAATGTGGAAGAGAGGTGAAGAAGAGAGTACAGGCAGGGTGGAATGGGTGGAGAAGAGTGTCAGGAGTGATTTGTGACAGACGGGTATCCGTAAGAGTGAAAGGGAAGGTGTACAAGAGTGTAGTGAGACCAGCTATGTTATATGGGTTGGAGACAGTGGCATTGACAAAAAGGCAGGAGTCAGAGCTGGATGTGGCAGAGTTAAAGATGTTAAGATTTGCAATCGGTGTGACTAGGATGGATAGGATTAGGAATCGGTATATTAGAGGGTCAGCTCATGTTGGACAGTTTGGAGACAAAGCAAGAGAGGGTTTGGACATGTGCTGAGGAGGGATGATGGGTATATTGGGAAAAAGATGCTAAGGATGGAGCTGCCAGGTAAGAGGAATAGAGGAAGGCCTACGATAAGGTTTATGGACGTGGTGAGAGAGGACATGCAGGCGGTTGGTGTGACAGAGCAAGATGCAGAGGATAGGAAGAAATGGAAAGAGATGATCCAAAAGCCGAAAGAGAATGATGATTCATGGTTAAAGATGGCCTTCTACAACTTGAAAAGAATAACCTATGAACCTATAAAAATTTATGTGCAGTCTTCTCTCCATAGGCATCTAAGAAAAGTAAACTACACATAGTCTAAAGTGAACTCTGTATCCTCCCAATGAGGAATCCATTGTCAGGACTTGGTTGACTTTTCTGGCCAAAAGGGACAAGCTACATCAAATTGAGACAGAGAGAGGTCCTGCAGGCTAGAGACCACCATGAAGACACTAATACAAAATAGAGGTAGAAAAAGATGTGACAAGCCTGTAGCTTCAGGACGCAAGCAAACTACAGTAGTAATCTCATATCAGATGTGTGGACTGATGGAGATCGTGTCTCTCCTCTGACAGTTCCTTAAGTTGTTAGTACAAGACAGTCTGTGAAAGGGTTGGCTGGAAGAAATCTGATGGTCCATAGATGCCCATGGCACAAACAACCTTCACACCTGCCTAGGTGACTGCTCTCTCTATCAGGTTTCACCCAAGAAAATGGTCACATTGTCACTAATACTGAACAAGTGGTCTAAGACTTACTGAAGGGGGCTGATAGTCAGCAGGCGGAGAAGCAGACGCATGCAGAAGAAAGAAAAATACTGAGATCCAGTCCAGAAAATGAACTATTCTGCTTTCCCAGGGGCAACAGATATATATGAGAAGTATTCATACCATGATGACAGTACTCTAAGAGCAGGAACAAACCCTACACTTGAAAGTCTGGGTAAACCAGCTAGTGATCCAACAGATAACTGAATGGGTGGACCCAAGCAGCTCTAGACAGTAGCTGACAGTTATTACACCCAGTATCCACCACTTTCAGTGGACATTTTTCCCAAGATGTTATGAAGATGGAGAACCAGCCTATTTTCTCCACCATCAAAGTTTGGTAAAATTAATCCTGCACAGTCAGGACTGTTGAGTGAGACGGGAAACCCAAGCTGTGCATTTACACAGTGTGAGGTGAACTATATGTAGGAAGAGGAACCTGATACTTGAGAGTTTTGTGATGCTGAGGTAATCTCTTGTACAACCCTTGTGACTGTCACAGGGATGCAGTACAAGTATGGAGTTTAATGTGGTACTGAAGGATTTGTCATGCTAATTAAGTCTCTCATTCTGGAGATGGATGTCTTAACAGAGTAAGATTTTGCTTGTGGAGAATCTAAAAGCCTCTGTTTCAGCTCCTAAATCAAACATATACATTCACACAAGGACCAGTATTCCCCTTCCAGGCTTTGAGGCACAAAAGATCTGAACCAAAACCACAGGTGAAACTAATAATAAAACATCTACTGTTGTGGTGAGTTTCAAACAAAATTGCCCTGTTTACTCACTGGAAGAGAACTGAAGCAGTACAGTAAGCCCCTGTGAAAAAGAAACAAGTATTGCATGTCTTCCAACACCAAGCTAGTACACTATGCTCTTCTCCTACAGTGTACGTCAACCTTGTACTGCTTGGGAAAGGGATGCAGAAATATCCAAGTAGCAGTCTCATGCATTCTTTGGGCTGATATTTGTGAAGAAAGCTGCTGCCCTGAGAGAATGTGCTGTCACTGGATCCCCAGGAACTTTTCACTGCTGTCACAGCAAAATATAATACAGCCAGCCATGTTTATATTAACTTAAATTTTGCTGACTGGGTTAACCTTGCTGGCCAATTGTCCACTTTCACAGGAGCCCTGGGAAAATACAGTACAAGATAAATGATAAACTATACAAGTTACAAATGCAGCATAAGAATAAGAAACAGTCGTAAGCAGTACAAACTGCAGCTTTAGGGTAAAAAGGGTGTGTAGATAAAGTAGGTTGAAAAGGTTGGCAATAGAATTTTAGGTGAAAAGAAGATTTATAATAACCAAGTGAAAGTGAGCTGACAGCAGTAAACATGCAGAAATAAGATGACTAATGTTTCAAAGGATTAAAAAATAGTATTAGAAGATATGATATAACTAGTTGACAATGTACTTTGGGCAGAATAGGTTTACAGCATAGAGGGAGTTACATGAGTGTTTGAAACCTATTGTGTAGCAAAGGTCTATAGGAAGTGACGTAGCTAGGAAATGGCAGGGATATTAATCACCAATTTGGGAATATTTGTTTTATTGGAGGACTTCAGAAATCTGTCAGCTGTACAGACTAACAAAAGTGAAGAGAGTGAAGACCATTTTTGCTATGTATGATTATATGTATGAAAGTAAACTGACTACATTTTACTTTATTAAAGAGGGGAAACCTGACAAGTTTGTTAAGTATATAACACATATGGATATCTTCAATAGGGTGAGCAGCAAATTAATCTATCTTGTAGCATGTAGCTTCTAACTTATGAAAGGTTGCTTCATTGATGTTTCCAGTGGCAGACATATCATAATAATAATAGTAATGCAAGTAGCATTAGTGATCTGCCTAATGTCTTTTTCACCGATGGTAATAAACAGGTTTGAATATAATACAGGGCTCCAAATCTTTTACGTATGTCAAGAGCCATGTAGCTAACATGATCACCAAAGGTAAGATTGCTACAGATGGTTATACTAAGATTCATGTAACAATCCGCTATTGGAAATGTGGTGTTATTTACAGGTATGGGAGTAGATGGAATTTATTTTGGTTTTATGTCAAACATGAGAATGTTTTTTTTTTTTTTTTTACCAGCTGTTAGTTTACATTTAATCAGTTGTGATATTAAATTGTCAAGTGACAAATCAAATTGAGAAGTAAGATAAACTAAATGTTGCGTAATCACCATAATGCAATAACTTTAGACTACTTGTAAAACAGTGAACAATAATGGTCTCAAGATACTTCATTGTGGTACTCCTATGTTGGGCTCAATCCTGGTAGATACAGATGAGTTCCAGGCCACTGATAGATATTTATTATTTAGGCAACTTGTGAACCAGTTTATAACTGCAGTTGGGGAGCCCAAAGCTTGTAACCTGTATAAGCAAAATGTTGTGATTCACTACATAAACTACATAATTCTGTGTTTTTTATAATGACTGCATATCTAAATTTATTACCCTGTGCCTTAACTTTATATTGTTAACTACAAACAACTTTTTGAAATATTTGTACTATATCTTGCATATGTATTAACTGTGGAGTTTTTCTCCCTGGGTCTACCCTGATAAAGGGCGACAGCTCCGTTGGACTAACCTGCTCAAACAAATGTCAAATAAATAAATAAATCAAAGGCTTTTGAAAACTCACTGAAAAGGCCGGAAGTTGTTCTGCTTTTATCACTTTCTGTAGCAATGTAGTTCCTAAGTTTGACTAGTTCATTTAGGGTACTATGACCAAGGGAAAAGTCATGGTGTGTTCTAGTCAAATTGTTGTGTAAGGATAAATATTCCACTACATTAGTATGAACTACCCTTTCTAATTGTATGTGTAGTGGATTAAGAATGGAGAGAAGTCTATAGCTTTCTACTTTTTTTACCAGTTTTAAATAAGGGATCACTCTGGATTATTTCTTGATAGTTAAGTACAATATCTTATGTTAGATTTCTAGTAATAATATTTATTATTACATTATTATTATTATTATTATAATAAATAGGGGATATGCAACTTTGTTACATTTTTAGAAAGGCTGGTGGAAGTCTATCCTATAAATGAGGTTTCAAAAAAGCAACAGACAAACTGAATAAAACAAAAAACTGGGGTCTAATGAAGTTTGTTATTCAACAAATGAAAAGCACTTCACCATATTAAAGTTTATAGAAGGAAGATTTTGCTAGTCTCCTTCCGTTTTTTTTCCCTATAAATAAGGTTTCTTTGAAAATAATTTGCCTTCTTTTACAAGCGTAACAGATACAAAATGCTGCCCCATTAGCCTGAACTCTTCAATCAGTCTTAGTACCTGAAATGCCTATGTTCATTGAGAAA
The DNA here is from genome assembly GCF_019279795.1 of Protopterus annectens. NCBI lineage: Eukaryota > Metazoa > Chordata > Ceratodontiformes > Protopteridae > Protopterus > Protopterus annectens. The sequence continues at coordinate 1,038,841,323 of NC_056745.1, read as the reverse complement.
ATGTGGAATTCTCTTCCCTTTAAGCTAAGGATTAGGACAGAAGACCAGGAGATGGACAGTACAGCCAAGTGGTAGCTCAGAAACTTTTGGCAAGAAAGAAGGTTGGTATTACAATTCATTTTGCTTTAAGAAATATAAGGCTGTTTTCACACAATAACTAATATTTTTGAAACTGAAGTGACAGACACTAAAAATAATGCTTCCTTAACAAACATTTGAATGTTACACTGGTTAGTATTTCAAACAAAAAATAAGGTTCCCAGAGGGTGGCATTGTCATTCTTGGGAATTTCAAGTGCAGCATCTCTTTATAGAACTGCTTAACCAGAGAGTATCAGAATAAGGAAGGATCAAAGCAATGACTGAAAGCTGCACCCCAGTGGAGACATTAAAAAAGATGTCATGCAAAAAGATCTGTCCAAACTGAAGAACCTTATGCTTCTCTCTCTCTGCGAGGTTAACCTCCCAGAAGCACACCGGGAGAACAACATATTCTATTAAGATAAACAGAATCATAGCTAGATCACCTGTTACCTACGGCATTTCCTTAAACTGGCGCACCCTCAACTCAAAGTTGAGAAGCAAGGAACAATATCATGTTCTCTGCAAATATAATGGTGTCTGTAAGTACAGCAACAAGCAGCTTGCTTAAGTTACTAACACACATCTTATACCAGGGGTAGCTATCTCATTCTAGCTGCGGTTTTGCAGATAAAGAAAACTTCCTTATGCTAGGTTTTCTAGCCTATGGAAGTATACTCATCCCAACTTCCGAGCACTGGGCACTTGGAAGGTATCAGGCTGCCATCCAGAAATTCTTTAGACTGGAATATACTAGACCATATCTATTTTAAATCATCAAACATACAAATCACCAAACTGCAGAAAGCAAACTGAAAAGTTGGAAACTGCAACACAATCTAAAAACACATCTAAAACAGCTTTCATGAAGACAGACAAGACACCCCCCATTAATTATATATATCAACTCTGAGACCACACTACAGCTGGGAAATGATAAAACCCCATTCCCGCTGCACCATGATATTGGGCAAAAAGCTACAGGCATGTATCAATATTTTGCAATTTTATACTTCTGAGTTCTGCAATTTGAAGATATACCCATAATTAGAAGAGGTCCCACTGGACATTCGATCAAGAGTTAGGAGGATGCTTTCTTGTGGGAGGAGAAAAGGAGTTTTTCATCATGTGCATTGTATGAGAGAATAGCAGCTGCTTTAACCATATGTGGACTACCAGAAGGATCATGGCCTTGATCATCCTTATCATCAGCACTCTGGTGAATATGAATGAGGAAAAGCCATGTAACCACCCCACTTCTCAAGGGAAGTCAAAAGCATTCATCATTCATGTCACTGAATGGAAATGTGGAACAAGACCTCTGCAGGTGGGATTTCCAAGATGGCTGCAAAATGATCAACAGCTTAATTTCAGCCCTCCCAGTGTGAAAACAGAAACTTAAAAATCAGAGCTAATATTTCTGCAGGTTGAGTAAAATTCAGCTACTGGCTCATAAGTACGCAGCCTGGATGCCTGCAAAGATGACAGAGAACCTGAAAGAAAATCAACTAGAAAAGGAGAACAGAAAACGCTGACTGGGAAGAATCCTGCAGCTGTTCAGCAAAAAGCAGTTCAGGCTTCAACTCTTTTACAATACATGACTTCCAGTAATTTGGAGGAAAAAGTGAATCAAATATACTGAGAGGTGATTAAAATAAATGAAACATTAAAGGAGCATATCAACTCAAATAAAAATAACAAGAAAGGAAAAAATAGAATCTTTAACTAGTTATTCAGATGAACTGATAAAAGCTGCAAAAATCAGAGGATTAAATGAAGAAAAAGCTGGCTGAGTATGAATCTTCTCAAGAAGAGAAGTTTCAAAAAATGGTAGTGTTAAACAGAGCATGCACAGAAAACCTGAGCTTTTCTTCTCTAGCAGAGGCACAGACAGACACAGACTGTATTAACTTTATGAAAGCACTAATAAGCAACTGGACTGATATTCCACTTCAGGATTTCATAGGTTCATATGTGTTTACTAGACTAATGACCACAATGGCCTTTTTAAGCCTAGCCATGCATCCCAAATCTCTGGCAAGTTTTGGTACCCTTGATAGGTGTAAGCAGGGACCTGGGAGATGAAACATTTACAAGTAGGGGGATTAGGAGATGAACCATTTACAAGCCACCTGTGTCCATTAGAGACATAGGTGCTCATTCAGTGATGAATTTGATGCTCCCCATCTGATAAGTTACACTTGAATAAGGTTAGGGAGGAACTCAGCTTCAAATGGATGGGGAGCTTGTTCCCTCTGGGTTACATACCTGTCACTCCAGCAGGTCCTATTTATATCACAGGCAAGGTTTAAGGCTTTAGAATAGGTAACTCTGGTGCCATTTGTTTTGCAGAGATGTAGGAGGTCCATCAGAGTGGAGTCTGATAATGCCTTTTATACCTGGCATAGACTCCCTCAACAGCCTGTAGGAGACAGAAAACATGAATAGGGACTTGAGGAGGTCTGCAGAGGATATGTTACTTACACTCTGTATTCTTTTAGTGAGGAACCTCTGTGGAAGTTCCAGTTGCTCGATATGCATGGTTAGGTACATATCAAAGGGGGCACTGTACTCAATGACAGGTCTGATGAATGCCGAATACAGTGGTACAATGACTTCCTTGGACCTAGATGCCATACCTTTGTTTATAAGTTGCAAAACATAGAATGATTTCCTCAATACTGTACGCACGTGATGGTCAAAGGCTAGATTACTGTCTGTGTGTGTCCCCAAGTCCCTGACTACTGGGTCAACACTTAAGGGTATGTTTTCAATATGACAGTTACTAGTGGTGGATGACTTCCTAAAGGATACTATTATAGCAATCAGAGTTGGCAGCAAAACGAGAAAGAGATCTCCACAGCGCTGTTTTGTTAAACTCATTTAACATAGAGATCTTGCTTTCTCCGTTGTTTTTTTACATTTTGCTTAAAATGGGTTTTTAATATATGGAGACAGTTTAAAAAATAATTTCCATTAGTATAACTCTCGATACAACACGCGCGCGCCAAGCCAATCAGCTTGGGTTTGGGTATAATATGCATTTCTTGGTATTTTGTTTTAGTCCATGGCTCTGACACCAGTTGTTTCTGTGTAAGCCTTTCCTGAGGAACATTTGTATCAGTGGGGGATTCAGTGACAGCTCCTAATTTGCAATCTGCAAATTTAGCCAACCAGAGACCACTGACAGTGGCCTTGACTTCAGAGAAGTAAATGCCAAAAAGGAGCGGTCCCAGGACCAGTCCCTGAGGACCTCTGCTTGTGACTGGACTATTTGAAGACATGGACTCCCAAATTCTAATTCTCAGGTTCTGTCTATGAGCCAGCTGTGGTTTATCCGTTGAGTGAAATAAAGGTTTGTACATAACCTGTTTAGTCTGTCAACAATGCCCAAGTGGAGTATTGTGTCAAATGCCTTGACCGGGTCAAGGTAGGCAGTGTGAACCATTTTGTCCTTATCCATTGTTTTGGTGACTTTCTCAAAGAAACCCACCACGTTGAATAGGCATGAATTGCCCTTGATGAAACCAAACTGGGTTGCGTTCAGTGTCTGGAGGTTCCTATGTCATTATTGATCAATTTCATGATAATTCTTTCCATAGCTTTGCATATGAGACTAACGAGTCTGTAATTTTCAGAGTCTGTAAATGGCTCACCTTTGTGTAAACGGATGACTGTTCCTAGTCTCCATTCATGAGGCATGAAGCCTATTTGGAAACTACCATTAAACAGGAATTTCAGAAGGCCTGGTAGGTCATGTTTCATGCTATTTAGAAGGCATTCTGGGATACTGTCTGGGCCCACTGATGCAGTGCTTTTGGTGTTATAGAGAGAATTAAGGACTTGTTCCTATTGATAGCAGGGGAGTTATATTTGATGGTATTTCCAGAAGGAAGGTTGAGGGTTACAGAGTGGTAAATTTGGAGCTAATTTGTTGACCAGTCGGTTTGCTATATCTTCTGGCTCAGTATAGGTGGCTCCATTAAAAATGAGCTCTGCACACAACTGTGTATTGCCTTTGAGGTTGCAGACATAGCTAAAGAATGCTTTGTGATTGTCTTAGGTCAGGTGACCAAATTTACCTCAAATTATACATTGGTAAACTTTATTTATCCTCTAAGCTGTTTGTTTAGTTTGATGAGAGTGCCTTTAACCTGCTGGTTGCTGCACCTCCTAATTTTGCTATGATTTTCATCATTCTTTTATACAGCCTACTGATGTTGTGATTCCACCAGGGTGGCTTGTTTTATGTGTTAGTTCTGTAGTTCTTCCTCCTGGATGCAGCTGCCGCTATGCAGCTATTAATATGCATGTATATGGTTTCTTTGAACAATTCTGTGCAGGCAGCAGTGTTCTCAGACTTTATGGGGGGGCTTGAAATTTTGTCAGGTTATCAGTTAATACTAGGAAGTTAGCCATAGAGTAGTTCTTGAATATTCCAGGGTTAGCTGGGATACCAGATTTTATTTTTACTTCAAAGGAGACCATTTTGTGGTCTGATCTTACCAGAGAAGACATTACACGAGCGGGTATGCAGCACTCTCCCATATTAGTGAGGACCAGATCCAGTATGGTTGCACCCCTGGTTCGTGTACTGACAATCTGGTCTGGGGAGTATGTTTACAAAATCAAATATCTCTGTGTCTGTAAATTCGATACTATATATGATTCCAAATTAATAGTGGGGTAATTAAAGTCACACATGAATTTGATAATGGATAGGCTGGTGAGCATTTCTAATAAGTATAAACACATGGTATGGGTTTCCTGGGTCATACAGGGGGACATATAGCTTACAAGGGAGTGGTATTGGATTATGCCTATGGTGATTTGAATGTGGAAATTCTTAAGATCATTGTCCTGTTTGACCAGCCTTGCGGTATGTTTATTTTTGATGTAAATCGAGACACCTTAACCTTTAGTCCCCATCTGTATAGTAGCCAGTCTTAATGTGTGGAAGGCATTATAACCTTGCACTATGTGTTCTCCTCAGCTTTAAACCATGTCCCAGTGATCACACAGACATCATCATTCTCTAGGGTGTACAGAGCTTCTAGGGAGCGGAGTTTTTTGTTTAGACTCCTAGCATTGAACAGTAACACTTTTAGATTTTCTTGGTTTTGAGTTGCTATGTTGGAAGTACTTTCAGTTTGGCATTACCAAAAAATGGCACTATGGGGGAAGACAATGTTTTAGATGATATTCAAAAGCTCAGAGGGGTGAAGTGTAGACCATCCCTGGCAAAGCAGTGTGGTCTGTTGACCATCTCCTTCCATGCTGACAAATACTGCAACCCCTCAGAATGACACTACGCCAATTATTAAAATCAGTTGTCTTTTGTTCGTATTGTGGCATCATCCTTGCTGCTCAATGCTAGGCTCATACTAGTATGGGACATGCATTCTGAGAGCTCCATGATGTCTCTCTTCATTTAGTCTAGGGAGGTATGTCTCAGGTCATTTGACACCTACAAAGACTGTGAATGAGTCATGCTGGTACTTGTAGTCCAGTGACTTCAGTGCACGAGTAATGTGATGGATCCCGGCCCCTGAAAAGCAACTAACCGTGACTTTCTACTTATTCAGCCTGGTAAGGAGGATACGAGTGTGTCTCACAATGTTATCTCCAATGACTAGAATGTTGAACTGTGTGATGGCTTGCCTTATGGGCTTAGAAGTTAAGCCCCAATGAGATGTGGCTGCATGTGTTGATATGGGTGTTATTTTGAAATAATGCATTCAGGGTTGCTGAGGTTATTTGTTACTTGCACTTCATCCTGGACGTCTTTGGAGTTTAGGAAGGTTACTTTTAAGTGCCTCTGCATATGTGGGTCTATGTGTCTGCTTTGAATTGTCTCTAATGGGTGCAGCTTATGTACTACTGACAAACTTATTGACATTAGGAGTGCTTTTATGTTGCAGCTTTGCCTCCAGTGACATTGTGTAAATACATCTCTCATGTACCATGTTATGTTTGATAATTAACTGGTTTTCAGTAAACATGAGGCAATTTCTACATTGCCTCAGGATCCCTATATCCACCAAGCTGGTAACATAGATAATGGGAAAGTTCATATCCATGGCAAAAGACCCTTTTTTATTGATCAGACAGTTGGAGGGGCACCGAGTGTATGCTCCAAACTTGGCATTGAGAAAGCAGCCAAGACTTGCAATAGTAAAGATGTAATCACAGCAGCAGAAAACGTTGATCCTAACAAAACTGTGGAGGAAGGGAAAGTACTGAAAATTGGAGACAGCAGGGTGTTTGTGGAAAATGATTAGTCGTACACCAGGCAGAAGAGAAGCAAATTTAAACCAGCAATTAGGGAATGTTGAGAAGCAGGTGTGAGACTCAAGTTGCTGTATCCAGCTGTCTTCAGAATATTTTTCCCTGGAGGATCAAATACATTGTTTTTGATGCAGAACAAACTAAGGAGGAAATATAAAATGTATATTTCAAAAAGTGACCTATCAAACAAAAAGGGACTATGCTTCTCATTCTTCTGACAATGAAGTTCATAGGGAGACTTTGCTAGTGAAATCTTCTCCAGTGTTCTAAAGGAAAATGCTTGAGAGACGAAAAAAAAAAAAAAAAAGCACAGGAGTTAACTAGAGGAATATGGAGTATCTTGGACTTGAACCAGAGTCTGGTGTTGGAAGATGGAGATGAACAGGAAGAAGACCAGCATCACTGAAACTAGTGAAGAAATGTGAGATTATAATGCATCAATCACATTTATGTCACATACATGGCACTGCAAGAAAAGGGGACTGAGAAAGACTGGACTTTTGTTTACTTTGTTAAACTTGCAGGTGGATTGTAAAGCATATGCCCCATTTTATGTCAATAATGTTTAGAATGACAAAAGAAAAAAGTAACTAAGTAAAACAATTTTTATTCTTAATAATATCCGAGTAAAACATTTCATGACATAAACAGCATGTTACATAGTAAAGTAGTTTTGTGTAGTATGTGGTCAGGGGTATGTTAAATGTGGGGGTGAGTGAGAGTCTTCAGTGATTGTTTAGTTTTATGAAATATAGGCTTTACAGTATGAAAAGAGAAGAAAGGATAGACAAAAGCAAGTTTAAGTTAATATGCTGTATTGCTGAGCTGCTGGGGTGGGGAGTTGTGTATAAAAGTGACCTGAAATATTTGAGATGTTTTCTCTTACTTTTGTAAAGGTGAATGCCTAGGTTAATGACCTTGGTTTAATTTAAAACAAGTGTCTTCTGTAAGCAAGTAATATGTACAAATAAGAGAAAATGATGAATGCCATGAGAAGGGCTACGTTTCTTGCATATGCAGTGATATCAGCTTGATTTTTTCCTTTAGCAAATGTTCAGTTGGAATCAAGAAGTCTGCAGAAGGCAATTGTACATTCTGTTCCATTCTGAGTGAACCTGACAAAGATTCCTTCAGGCATATGCAGTGTAATTAGCTGTTTTTTCCCATGGAGAAGAGCTGTCTGCAGGTGCAAACAATTAATCTTCAGAGTTCTGGGCATTTTTACCTGAGGGAAATGCAAAATTTAAAGGTAAAAGGACATGCTGCTCAGTAAAAAATAAAGTTTGAAATTACTGGAAGTGAATAAGACATAACAGCTTTAATATTTCAATGCATTTAATAGAAAAGTGTACAATTTAGTTTTACATAAAAGATAACCAACAAATTGAACCAACTCAGACCAGAGAAATCTCTCCATCAGCTGGATGAAAAATGCAAAAATCACGCCTTGTACCCCACAGGACTCAAATTTATTAAATAAAACAGTTGATGCTTTTGTTCATTAAAATCAAACTTCATTAGAACATATTGTAAAAAAAAACGTAAAATAATCACTTTCTTTAAAAAGTCAATCATCTGAGCAATTCTTAGAAATGCAAAAATCCACCTATCACATATCAACCAGAACTAGAAGAGTGAATACATTTTCGGATTACATCAACACCATAGAACTTGTCCATCCAAAATTAGGATATACTGAAGTATGAAAAAAAGTAATAATCAAATTAATAGTTTATATATACCACAACACTGTTGTTGTGTTAGAACAAGCACTTTCAATCTAAATATTTGAACTTCATCAGAACTTATACAACTATTATAGCATTTCATTACATTCAACCAATGGATTTGCGTAAATATGAAACACAACCAATCAAACACCAAAATAAACTAGAATAGTGGATTTGCTATCCAATGAAATATCTCAGACTAGTTTGTCATCCAATCATCATCCTGATATTTCTAGGATGACTGTTCCATTTAAAGATGAGCATACAAAGTGTACTGCATATATATATATATATATATATATATATATATATATATATATATATATATATATATATATATAATCACTATCCAATTAAATACACTATATTAAAAGAAAAAATGTGTATGAATATTTGAAAGTGTCTTATTGAATAAATTATTACATTATTGTTCCAAAAATTTTAGATGTCAATAAGATTAAAATGACATGCAGATAATTTTCTCAAAACGGCAATCAACCAATGAACTTACAAGAATACAGAAATTAACCAACCAAACATCAAAATAAACCATAATGGTAAATCTGTTGGCCAATAAGATGGATAAAAAATACATTACCCAATAAACTTTGTGATATTTAACCATAATGAAAAAAAGTATTAAAAAAAATTTTTAAAACATTTGAACACACTATATTACCTGTTATGTTTAAGTATTTTTATACATAAACATAATTCCATCAACTGAAATTTAGTCAAACAATATATTATGCCTTATAATGCCAAAGTTTTACTAAACTTGCTACAGACACAGACTCATTAAGTCCTGGTGGATTATTCGCATTCAAATAAAGTTGTCACCACAATTCTTGCATTTCAACAAGCTCACTCCAGAGTCCCCATCTGGGGTTTAGAACACACTCTCCAACACACAAAACAAAAACAGTGTACAACTGGAAATGTGTTTAACCAATGCATTATGTGACTTATTTTACCAATATCATAAACATGTTCATAAATATGTCTACATTGCTTTCGATCAGTTTTTCAAATAAGTTAAGCAGGCCATTACTAGCATAAAGCTACATAAATAATGTCATTAGAATTACAATCAAAATTACTTCTAGGTTAGTTTCATATGTACACAAATCCATTGGTTGATTATAACAAAATGCTATAAAAAATAAGTTATGTACTTACCATAACATTCCATGTGAGTTGTTTATCTCGCCTTTATTCTCACTGATGGGTTCGGAGTTGATCCTCAGCTCCGACATGGCCGATAGCAAAGCTCAAGGTTTGCCAGTAGCTCGAGACCAACCCCTTACCCCACAATGCACTGCAGGAATTACCTCAGATCTTGTTTGCTGCGAGTAACAATACATATACCCTTTTATTTATTTCTACAAAGAAGCACTTCCCGAAGGGGAAGAAGAAATATTGAATCACCAGGATGGTACTAGCCTCTAAGTCAACAGTCAGCCAGGAGGGGGAAGGAGGAAGGGACGTGAGAATAAAGGTGAGATAAACAACTCACATGGAACTTTATGGTAAGTACATAACTTATTTATTTGAAGTTGTTAAATCTCGCCGTTTATTCGCACTGATGGGTAGCGTCCCTAGCACCCTCAATCTTGGGTGGCTCATGGAAGTACGTTCTTCAGTACTGTGGAACCAAAGGAAGACCTGTCCCTGGAAGCCTTATCTACTTTGCAATGCGTGATAAAGGTATGAGGCTTAGACCAAGTGTCTGCAGCGCAAATATTGTCAAGGGGCAATTTAGCTTGAAAGGCAGAAGACGTAGAAACGGCTCTGGTAGAATGAGCCTTAGGTTTGTGTTAATTGCATGCTTGCATTCTCATAAACAAAGGATATACAATCTGATAACCATTTAGATAAAGTTGATTTAGCCACTGGATTGCCTTTTCTGGCTTCTGAGAAGGATACAAAAAGTTGATCTGATTTTCTAATATCCTTAGTTTTGTCAAGATAAAATCTGAGCTGTCTGTGTGCATCAAGTTCGTGCAGCATGTATTCCAATTGGGAAAAAAAGACTGGCAGCTCAATGACCTGCTTGATATTGGATTCAGAACAGACTTTAGGTAAAAATGAGGGGTTTGTTCTGAGAGATACTCTATCAGCATGGAAAATCATGTAAGGTGGACTGACAGATAATGCTTGAAGTTCTGACACTCTGCGGGCAGAAGTAATGGCCACTAGAAAAATAGTTTTCCAAGATAAATATCTGAGATCACAAGAAGATGCTGGTTCAAAAAGGGGGAAGAATAATTTGCGACAGCATAAAGTTTAAAATTCCAGGGAGAATACGGAATTTTGACAGGAGGTCTCATGTGAAGAACACCTTTTAGATAACTTATGGCCCATAACATCTGAGCCACCAAACCCAAGGTGGAAATTTGAGATGGCAGCTAACTGGACTCGAACTGTAGCAGCTGCTGCCCCTTCCTTAAAAATCTTTGTCAAGAATTCTAAAATGGACGATAGAGGAGCTCAGAAAGGGTCAATTTTCTGCATGTTGGCTCCAAATTGAGAACCTTTTCCACTTACTGCTGTATAATTTCCTGGTAGATGGCCTGTGAGAAGACAAGAGAAATTGAATGAAGCCTGGCAATTAGGGGAAGTGGATTAGCCAAGCAGTCAGTTTCAGGGACTGCAGTGAAGGATGGAGGTCCCCTGACGGATGCGTCAGAAGGTCCGGAACTGGGTCCAGGATCCATGGATCTTCCAACAGATGATGGTAAAGAAACGGGAACCAAATCTGTCAAGGCCGGTAGGGGGCTATGAGGATAACGGTCCTTCCCAGCGATTTTGCTTTCTGTAAAAATCTGGGTATCAATAGGAAGGGTGGGAATGCATAAAGGAGACCCGGGGGCCAATCGTGTAAGAGTGCATCTCTCAGGGGATGTCCCGGAGGTGGTATTAGGGCAAAGTAGCTACTGCATTTTGAATTGATGTGGCTGGCAAAGAGGTCTTAGCAAGGCTGGCCCCATTTGCAGAAAATCAATTCCGCAACCTGTTGTTTGAGAGACCACTCGTGAGGGAGCAATATCGCCCTGCTTAGCTTGCCCGCTATCACGTTGGATTTCGCCGGGATGTGCGTTGCTAACATAAAATGTTGGGATGACACAGCCCATTGCCAGACCCTGAGGGCTTCTCCACAAAGGTGGTAAGACTTGGTTCCACCTTGCTTGTTCAAGTACCAGACTACTGACATGTTGTCCGTCTGAACTGCAATAGTTCCTAAAGGAAGAGAGTCCTGAAAGTACTGCAATGCCAGAAGTACCGCTCTCAACTCTAGAACATTGATGTGCAGATGTGATTCTTGATCCGTCCATGTGCCTTGGGCAGTCTTTCCTTGAAAATGCCCCCTATCAGGGAAGCATCCGTGGTCACAGGGTCTTCCGATTGCGACATGAAGACATCAACCACCACCGAAGGTCTCTCTTGCAGGAATCCGTGAACATGTGGTGCATCAGTAGTTTCTGGTAAGACCACTAAGCAAAAAGGAGCCATTGAGGAATTTGCATATATGCATCCTTGCGAGTGGTAGAGCCAGGATTGCTGCTGCCATCAAACCTAGCACCTTCAAGACCTCTGCTGCTGTAGCTTTGTTCTTTGATACTAGTGAGCTGACATGTTGGCAGAGAAGTGAGACTCTTTCGATTGGAAGGCGTAGAGTGGTAGTTGAGGTATCTAACTCTGCTCCTATAAGAACGGTATGCTGCGATGGCGATAAGGCAGACTTTTCGAAGTGGATTGTAATGCCTAATTGATGGCAGAGTGTCAGAGTGTATTGTGTTGCCTGAGTCAATTGATGCCTGGTGGTAGCAGTGAGGAGCCAATCGTCTAGGTATGGAAAAACCTGGAATCCTAGACGCCTCAGGTGAGCCATGACCACTGCCATGCATTTGGTGAACACTCTGGGGGCTGTACGGAGACCAAAGGACAGGGCTCAAAACTGGTAATGGCTGGCTCCCACTCAGAAACGCAGGTGATCTCTGGAACATCTGTTCATCTTTATGTGATAGTACGCGTCCTTGAGATCTATGGAGCACATCCAATCGCCCTTCTCCAGGAAGGGAAGAATGGACTGAAGTGTGACCATTCCGAACTTCTCTTTCTTTACCAACTGGTTGAGTCTGCTGAGTTCCCAGATAGGTCTCCAGTCCCCTGTTTTCTTTGGTACCAAAAAGAATCTTGAGTAAGTTCCGAATCCAACTTGGTCCACTGGGACTGGTTGGATGACTTTTTTTCTAGCAATCTGTGGACCTCTACGATTGCTTGTTCCCTGAGACTGGGTGGAACATCTGGGATTCTGTTTACAGGAATGGGAGGGGTAGAGAATGGTATGAAATATCTTCTGGAAATGACGCTTGTACCCATGTATCTGATGTTATGTTTAGCCAGGCTTCTGGATACAAAGACAAGCAACCCCCGACTGCCTCCAGAGCCGAACAGCTGGGCCCCCTTTCAGGGGCTCTGGTAGGGTTGAGCAGAGAACTGACCCCTGTCACCCTGTTGCTGCGGACCCCCTCTGCCGCGGTGGCGGAGTCTTCCGTTATAAGCCCCTCCTCTGCCTCTAGAGGGGGTTTCTCCACATGTGTCCTGAAAGGCTCCCTATGCTTTTCGGAACCATATTTTCCCTCCCATAGGGCCCATGGTGTAGGGCCGAGTAGGGGTAGAAAAACGGACTCCAACGGCAGATAAGGTCTTGCCTTCCTGCTCACACCTGGTTAAAGTTTCCTTTACTTTAGGCCCAAACAGTGATGAACCATTGAATGGGGTGTTGATAAAGGAAGACTTAAAGGGTTCCACAAAGGAACAGTGACGCATCCAGGCTTGTCTTCAGAGAGCAATGCCCAAACTAGCGGCTCTACTCGAGCCATCAGCTGCATAAGATATGAGACGCATGGACGAGTTTATAACCGAGTTTAGGGTAGCGAGCTGTGCTTTGACTTTGTCGGCCACCCCTGCAGCTACCATACCCTGGAGAGTATCTCCTAGCTCTTTCAGGAGATCTCTTTGTAGTCTCGTAAAATGGGTTAAGTAGTTCAGTGATTGCAGAGAAAAAGAAGCTGAACTAAACATGCGTTTCCCATATCTATCCATGATCCTAGAATCTCTGTTAGGAGGATGGACAGATCCGGATGTTTCAGACACTTGGTGGCTGCAGCTACCACCATGGCATCAACAGGCACTCCCTTGGTCAAAAATGGCTTGTCCATTGGGGCAGACATGAATTTATTTGGCTTGCGAGGGACAGGTTCCATGGCCTCCGGTGACTCCCACGCCTTACGAGAGATCAGTTCCATGAGCTTGTCGTAAGGTGGAGACACCCAAGAAGTGGAAGGTTGAGACCCAAAAGCCTTCAAGAGCACGGACTCGTCCTCAGTAGAAGTCTTGGACTGCCAATCGCCCCTCTGACTAAGGATCTCTAATATCTCTGCAAAGGAGATATCCTCAGAGGGGGATCGAAGGGACCCTTTTGTCTCATCCAAGTCTGTGTCAGATGTCAAAGACTCATGTGGGGAGTCTAAGTGCCTCCTCTTGCACAGTCTCTTCCTGGGCACCTCCTCAGTGGGGGGATCTGGGGAAGTCTCAGAAGAGCAGGGGACACCCTGTGGGGGTACTTGAGGCTCAGGGTCTCTACGCTTAGGGGGACCGGGAGACGAAGAAGCAGACACAGCAGCTTGAGGGGAGAGGGAAGGCCGAACCAATGCTGACGTCTTTGGAGACAGGACTCTCCTCATAGCATCAAAGGCACCATGGCTCCGACGAGAAGGAGTAGACGGACCTGAAAGGACCGTCCAATCCTCCCGCCCCGAAACCATGGGCTCCAACCCGAGGTAGGAGCCGAGCTCATCCGAGCCAAAGCCCCGAGAGGAAGAGTTGGCACCGACCAATCAGTCTGACTATCCTCCCCGGACCCGATGGGAGAGCGTTGGCTCCTAGAGTCCTTGGTTGGCATACAGGACATCCGAGTAGATGGAGCCAATAACACCGGTGTGGGTATCGGCTCCAAGGGTTCGACAATCATCGGTTCGGGTTCCTTTGGCTCCGAGGGTCCAGTATGGCTCGGAGGAGGAGTAGACAAATCCGGTTCAATGGTCTTCGGCACCGACGAGCTGGTCAGGGCCAACAACAATTTGGCAAGTCCTGATGCCTGTAAAAGCTTCTGCACTAGTCGGTCCATGTCCAAATCTGAAATGTTGACTGAGGACTTAGATGAATGCACCGAAGGTGCTGACAGGAGCAGAGGAGAAGTGGGAACCTCAGAGACCGGCTCCAATACTGGGAGCTGGCTCTGAATCAAAGGGACACTCGGTTCCGAGGTCTGTGGAACGGATGACCCTCCCTCTGAAGTTTTTGCCTTTTTTGCCACCTTGGGGTCTGAAGATTTTGTAGAATTGGAGGATTTGGAAGACATGCTAGTACCTTCATGGCTACTCAACACCACAGAAAAGGAATGCTGCAGTAATCCCCTGTCAATTAGCTTCCTCCTTCTCTCCAAGAGGACTCTTGAAGAAAAAGAATGGCAAATGCTGCAAGTGTCTTGGAGGTGTTTAGCCCCCCAGACAGTAAACACATTGAATGTGTCCGTCAGTGACGGACATTTTCTGCCCACAATCTGGGCATTTCTTGAATCCCGATTTAGAATGGCACTTTTCCTTGTCATCCGACATAGTAAAAGTAGAAAACAAAAACACGTATACTGAAACTAATACAGTGAAGTCCTTACTTTCCTTGTAAAGACCCACACTAACTAACGAAAGCAACTAAGCCCAAACCGGCCACTATCTATGACAGTTAAACTATAATTTACAAATACAGGGCTAAACAGGCCCACTGAGAAAAACCCTGACTATAAGAAAAGAGAGATTAATAACTCTAAATAGAGCTAAAAGGCCCACACAAAACAACTAAGCCAACAGGGCACTAACTATCAGAAAATACACATTCTATTATTAAAATTTTAAACACTAACACTCAAACTATCTATATGAAAATATCTAAGAGAAAAAGAAATTTTTTTTTTTATCAAAACTTTTTTCTCACAAATGGTCCGAGCTAGCTGGATCACCGAGATCTCTCTTGCAGCATCAAACTAGATCTGAGGTAATTCCAGCAGTGCATTATGGGATAAGGGGCTTGGTCTCGAGCTACTGGCAAACCTTAAGCTTTGCTATCGGCCGTGTCGGAGCTGAGGATCGGCTCCAAACTCATCAGTGAGAATAAACGGCGAGATTTAACAACTTCACATCACTTGTTTTAGTTTTGATGAAGTTTATATACTTCGAATGAAAGTACTTGTTCTAACTCCACAAAGATGTGCTATTCATTTAGTTGTTTTTTTCATACTTCAGTTTGTCCTAATTTTGGACTGGGTAATTTTTATGGTGTTGATGTAATCGGAAAATGTATCCATCATTCTAGTTCAGGATGATTTGTGACAGCTGAATTTTTGGAGTTCTAAAAAATGATTGACTGATTCATCATCATCAACCCCCTTTTTCCCATTTTCTACAAGGGGTCAGGGTGTAATTTTAATTGTCACCATCGCCCACAATTCAATGCCACACCCCTGCCTTCTTCAACACTTATGCCTGACTGTCACAGATGTTCTCTCATACACTCCATCTACCTCTTTGCTAATCACCCTAATTTCCTCTTAAATTCTTTCTGCCTTTCCCAAATCTTCTTCACCAGATTATCTTCTGCTTTTCCGTACATGTGCCCAAACCACCATAATCTCTTCTCTTTGATCTTTTCTGCAATTGGAGCTACTTTGGATTCTGCTCTTATGTCCTCATTTTTGTCCCACAGTATGTATCCTACCACCTTTCTCAGGCACTTAATTTCCATAACCTCTTAAGCTTCTTTTGCATTCTTCTGTCATATACTACACCTGGCACTCTATGCCAGCTGGTTGCAGCCCCTCTGATTCTAGCTTTGACCTCTTCATTCAGACTTTCCTTCTCCTCAACCAGCCCTCCCAGATAGTTGGAGCCCATTGCACTATTTTCCCTTCTCTCTCTACTCTCAGCTTAGTCTGATTTCCCCAATTTGCTGCCATTACCATTGTCTTCACTGTACTTAGTAGCATCCCATATAACTTCAGTTTTGCATTCCATTCCCATATTCCTTGGATTGGCTGACTGAATTTTTAAAAGGAAATGATGTATTGTACATTTTTTTTATAATATGTTCTGATGAAGTTCGATTTTAATGAATGAAAGCATTCAACTCTTTTGTTTAATAAATTGGATTCCTGTGGGTTACAAGGCAAGATTTTTGCATTTTTCATCCAGTCAACATTTTGATTTCTCTTACTTAAAGATAGCAAATGCACTTTTCTTAACGCCTAAAAGTTAAGGTTTTTTGAAAGCATACAAGTTCTTCACATGATGGAGGAGAATACAGATAAGAAAAGAACAGACAGCAATCATTGTACATCGGAGAACAGGCTGTAAAATGTGCTTTAACATGGGCAACCTTAAATTTAGGTTAGGTAATGCCTCTGAGTGCAACTGTCAATTTGGGACAATTGTTCCTATCTGAAAAGATAATCTTTAGTTTTTGAAGATGTACATAGTTTTGTGTGTTTGTTCTAAGTTAATAGGTTATGAGGGTGTCCTTAAAACATATTTAGTTTTTTTTGAGTGTTTTCATTAAAACAAAAAGTCCTGAAAATGTGGAATAGGTTCAAATGGATATAACAAGAAACAACTGCATAAAATATCATCCTGCCAAACATTAGTATGTGTGCATGTAACACAAAAGTGGGAATTACACATTCAAAAAACCTGTCAAGTGTAACAGTTGGGACCAATAACTTATCAAAAAGTCTATGCTGTCCACATTATTTTGGCGTGTAAATGGCATTAAAGGCATAGACAAAAAGGTAAGAGTACTGAATTATATTAAGAAATATGGAGTGTAAACAGCAATGCTGCAGCAGACACATTTGGAAAGAAATGAGCATGTAGGATGGAAAAAACTGAAAGATCTGGAAGACTTTGTGTAAGAGTATTTTAAAAGGAGGGAAGCACCAACATCTTGGAAGAAAGTTGTGGTGGCTGTAATACCAAAGACTAAAGACAGTAAAGACCCATCAGACACAGCTTCATATAGACCCATTTCAATTTTAAACCAAGATTATAAAGTGTTTATATCTATAGTAGGTAAAATAATGGCAAAGGTGTTGCTATAATTGACAGATATAGATTGGTCTGTTTTGTGCAGGGGATGCAAACATTTGACAACATTAATAGAGCAATGATGATCCAGAGGGACAAAGAAGCTAAGGAAATATTGCTGTTGTTGGTGAGTCTTGATGCAGAGAAAGCTTCAACAGAGCATGCTAGGATTTTATGAGCAGGGCAATGAAAGAATTTGCAATCCCTGATACAACACTAAGGTTAACTAGGAGGATATATGAAGGATCAGAGGCAAGAACTAAAGTGGGAGGGTTCCTCTCTGATAAGTTCTGTTTAAGCAGAGGAACCAGACAGGGGTATCCTCTATCTCCTGTGTTATTTGCATTATATTTAGAGCCACTGCCAAAGAAAATAAAGGGCTCATAAATTTAAGGACATAATTAGTATGTCAATCAAGAAAGGCTGGCTTTACTTACATTTGATATTATTTTGTACCTGATAAATCCAGAAAAGGACATAGTGTCGTAGAACATTTTGAGACCGTTTCAAGTCTTTCTGGGAAATAAAATTAATGAAGATAAAACTAAGGCTATAGCCATAAATTATGTACCCACACATGCACTGGTTCAGCAATACATATACTTACAGGGATACACTAAGATGAAGCACTTAGGAGTATGGATTAAAAAGCCTTCTCTTATGGCAGCTAAGAATATGGGGGAAGAGACTGAACAAAAGATAATACAAAAATGGAGAAACCAGAAGGTCTTGTTTATGGATATAGATAATAAGATAGAAGCAGTGAAACTGTTTTAGTCCCTTTAGTTTTATATACAGGTCAGGCATATTTAATCAACCAGAGGAAATGTTGCGGATAATAAGAGGGGAAGAATGCAAAAGTTAAGTAACACAAGTTAATCCTTCCAGTAGAACAAGGTGGTTTAGGATTACCTGATTTGAAGTTTTTTTTTTTAGAGACATACAGTTACAGCTAATTAATATACATAGCACAAGCAGAAATATATAATTCAAGTGGAAAGGGATAATGAAGGCAGGAGGAGTTCAATAACTAAGCAGCGAGTGGAGTTCTGAATGCAGCTCCTAAATGAGAATAGCAACAGTAGTAAGTAGTAGTTGTAGTCTACTTGCTGGACGCTTTAAGAGCAGTATTCTTCTAATGGAGGGCATCTCAGGAATTACCTGGTGCAGAGGCATGGAAACCAAAGTTTCTCGAGGTACTACTGAATTTTCCTCATGAACCCCTACATGACATCTGAGATTTCTGTGTCTGATCCACATAATAAGCTTTCCATCTGAATGCTGTCTTTAGGAAGATAAAGTTGGCCTTTGCGCTCAAAATAACTCTCCAAGAAAATCTCTTAAACTATGCTTGAATTTGAGAGGCTCGGGAAGAAGCCTAGACAAGCCAAATAGTACACAGTGAGTTTCAGTGACCTTTAAATGCCCTCTGTGATAGGTGCTAATATTGATCATAAAGGTAATGGTAAATATGCATGCCATGTCCTCAGATATATGAACACTAGGGCGGGACAGTTTGCAAATACCCTCAAGGTATGGAAAAGTCAAAATGTAGAGAACTGCCTGACTGATAGTGGTACTAGCCCAACTTGAATCTTAGATATGGTTGTAATCCTTGTGGATATGAAGGTGGAAATCATCCAATGTAACCAAAACACCCCTAAAATTCAGACGCACATCTTTTACAATATTCAACACTATACATATACAGTTGATTTAAATTTTGATTTCCATTTTCTAGTGATTGCTTTGTTTGGAAGCCAACAGACTTTAAACTTAATAATGCTTTACTATGTCTAGGCAGTTTAAATCCTGTGTCCAAACTCAAAAGATTAATTTCCTAAGTTAGCGCCATGTGCTCCCCCAATATTTCTAACAGAGTACTCTGTAGGGATTTTTTTTTAAATCTAAAAACTCATTACACTCCCAAAACACATGTTCCCAGTTACCTCATTCTTTCTCATCTCACCTCCAACATTTACTGTCTACATCAGGAAAGAAAATAATTGAGGTCTGCTTGTGGTACAAAAATGCCTATGCAAACACTTCCAAGCAAAAATTCTAAACCTTCTGAACGTTGTTGCATTCTCAAGAGCCACATAGATGCCACCCCATTGTTCCCTTGTAAACTGTTGTAACAGTCTCTCTTCCTAATCTTTTCTAACCTCCACTAATTGAATCTTAAAATTATCATGCAATATTGTACATGCTCTCTTTTTAAACAGCAGCTTTTGTTCTAGATTCAACTAAAAACTCTACCAGAGCAGGTCTTTCCCTTAGGATTTCACTACCCTTTCTCTTTGTCTATTCTCCAATAGCAATCCCTGATAGGAAAGGTGGTCTCGTACAGTTCAAACTTCGTTGGGCATCATCGCATCCTATTAACTTTTTTCTGTAGTTATTTGCTCCCTATACCTTGGTTTATTTTGTAGTTTTCTCCAGTAAATTCCAGCCTCTTTGCCTATTTCACCACCGGCTTCTTATACACTTATTCGTAATCCACTTGAATCTAGTAAAATATGTCTGAATTTTAGGGACAAATGGCTGCAAGTCAGGCCCCAGGGATGCCAACTCAAAGGCATCCTTACAGTAATGGAAAAACAGGGCACCACCTTGGCACCAATTCCTCCATGCCCAACCTGATGCTCCAGTCCCTTTATGCCCTGTACATCTAAGTAACACTTCCTAGACTCCAAGAACTCCTTCGTGCCCTGTTTAAAATGCTCCCTCATAACATTCAAAGTCTCCTCAAAGAAAATATCTTCTAGACAGAGCCCAAACAAATGGCCTCCTCACAATATCTACCACAGCCCATTGCTGATAAAATTTCAGACTGATGCCTGGGCAGAGAATGATCTCATATCTCAGCGGGATGTCCACAAAACTCTGGAAGTTAGACCAGAAGGGCAGATGTTTGCCTTTGGCTAATTCTCAAGAACAATACTCAACAGCAATCCCTGCAATGAACAAACACTAATTCGATAGGTGGATGTGGAGGACCTCTTCTTATTATAAGCATGTTGAAAAACACCAGTATCAATAAAATATCTGCTGCTGTACTATGTTCATATCAGTTCTTTCATTTTGGTAACTTGCTGACATCACTAGAAAGCTTTGCAAACTGAACACTAGGCAGAATGTTGCAGATTTACTAGATGTAGCAGTTGTAGTGGAAGCAACAAATATATCAGACAAAAGGAGCAACAATAGCATATCAGCCTCATTTACAGAAAAAAATGAACCCCCACTCAGTGTTTTTTATCCAAGACTTAGAGAGGTGTGGAACTTTGAGTAACTAGCTTTTCATCAAAAAGGAAATAGAATTAAATTATTTTAATTATTTCAATGCTGCTTAAATACTTAAGTGCACTTACAGTGACCTATGTGATGATACTAGTTGTTACTTTTCTGCTCTGTTCAATCTGATTGTATTTTTTACTTCATTCTGGGATCTTGGTCATGTATTTTAATTAAAAGTTGTGGGAAGATTGTGTTTCTGCCTTATTCTGAACTTCTATTTCCACAAGTAGAATTACTTGTAAAGGCTATTTGTTCATATTTTAAAAGCCACTGGGGCAAAGTCTTGTAGTTAAATTCACAGTTGTGGCAGAACTGTGTACTACTACTAGAAATTGTCCCTTAATCATTTATTACTGCATTTTTTCCATAAACAGTGTTACTGGTAAATTTCTGCATAGCCTGTTGCATTAAACTGTAGCAGAAGTTCAATAGTGAGAGAAGTGTCTCTGCTCCATTTTGTGCTTTTATATTCTGCTTATCATTATTTACCTGCTTGCATTCTGTGTCTGCCCCATTCCCCACTAACGCATCAAGCTAAAGTTTCTGAAAGAGCTCCAATATTGTCTTTATTTGACTGCTAGCCTGCTTGTTCCTTGAAAATTTCCCAACCTTCTGCTGCTGTTGTTTTATAAGGCTGTGTCTCTTCCCTCTGCTCCTTATGATTACTGGATTTTCAAAGTCCGTCCCTCCCCTTTCATTGCTATTGACTGTTGTACAAGCTATTTATGTACTCTTCCCACCCATTATTTTCCACTGATCCATGATACCCCCCCGTGCCCACCCAGCAAACCAGTACTATTTTCGAGTAAACCTTTATTAAATATTGTTGCCTGCTCATATTGCTGGAGCTCAGCAAAGTTTGTAGTTTTACCCTGCATTCCAGAAGCATTTTACTTGCATACAATGCCATCCAGGCAAAGTTAACTACCTTTGATTGCTAAACTGCACTTATTATTTTGAGTGATCGCTTTTTTTTCCTGCTTTTGTTTGTGCATTTCACTGACTTTTTTGTAAAAACATTGCTCTTCCTTTAACTGCTACTGTCTTGAAATTACCTTCAGTGAGGGATTTCCTGCTAGCTATTTAAGTGGTTTGTGTAAGCACTGCACACATGGGTCTCTTCTACTGTTTTTTTTTACATCAGGATGACTGGGTTTTATTCATGTTATTGCAGGAGGTGTTTGACAGGTTTATCTGAGTTGGGAAATACAGAAAAGGACTCATAGTGTAGCCAGGTCATTAGCCAGAGAGCTCGTTATTTAGTTTTCTGTTTTTTCTGTGCTGGTATAAATTTTACATGTTTGTGTGGGTTAGCAGTGCCCTGTACAGTAGCAAACACCTAGAAATCTATTTTTTTTTGTAGATCAGTCCATTAAACTGTAACCTACAAATCAGCATTTGCATTAACTGCTCTACCTTGTGTGCCAACAAGCTTAGAGCAGCTAGTTGGACATCGAGTGGCAATACCTACAGATTTAGTAGAATTCAGTACTGTGTAAACATTAAAGTTAGTAGGATTTAGTTTTGTTTAGCATATTCTGCCCCAATAAAGCATCCTTATTAGTCTGCACAAACAAAGCACCCTTAAGAGCCTTTTAACCCCAATACGCCACCCCTTGTAGCTCACAAATCAAAGGAATGGACATTATGCATATGCAATTTCCTAATTTCTCTAGCCACCTTGGTGGACATGGGCATCTTAAGACAATGTAGCAATTGTCTCATGTTTACTAGCAACCACTTAATTCTTAAAGAATCAGACACAGTATGTGAGAGAAGTACTTACACAATAATACCGGAAGCTAAACTCTCGATGCAAGTCCACATCAGGTTGTCGAAACCACACAAACAACACCTACTTCACACACACACACACACACACACGCAAACACACACAAAATCTTCCTAAACAACAAAGATCACCTAGAACTCCTGATGTCAACGTTATGCCCCACCAAGTCCAAAGGCACACAGAGAAAATCGCCTACCACCACACATACTGTCACTCTCAGTAGAGTCCCAAACACTAAGCCCCAAGGCAAGCAAACACACTTCCCAAGAGGACGCTCACCATAGGGAACTCCACTATAAGATATAGTGATGCCCCTGTCACCAGGCTGAACAAGAAGATAACAATTATTTGCTTATATGGAGGCAGGATCCACCAAACCACATATGTACTCAAGTCATTTCACCACAGGTACCAGTATGATTCCATCACAGTCCATGTAGGTGTAAATCACCTGAAATGTATTTTCCTGGACTACATGAAAAGAAACATTATGGAGCTTTCAGACTATGTGTCTCAGGCTGGTATGAGCCTAACACTGAGCAGCATATTACCATCACCAAGGATGATGCCACAATATGATCAAATAAGGACCGATTTCAAAAGCTGTCTGTCTTTCTAGTGTCATTTTAAAGGGATATAGTATTTACCAACTTGGGAGGACATGGTCAACAGACCATGCTGCTTTGCCAAGGATGGTCTGCACCTTTCGCCTCTAAGCTTTTGAATACTGGCTAAAAATTTATCCACCCCCAAAGTACCTTTTTTAAGCAATGCCAAATTGACAAACCTACAGAAATAGCAAAATCAACTTAACTGAACCTCAAGGTGTTACTGCTCAATGCCAGGAGCCTAAATAAAATCTACACTCAAACCAAGTCCTCCTCACACTCGAGAATACAGATATCTGTGCAGTTACTGTTACATGTTTTAAAGAATCAGCGAGTACCCCAGCACTGCAAGGTTTCAGTGCCTACCACATTTTTAGACCAGTAGTTGCACAGACAAGGGCTAAAGGTGAAGGTGACTCAATATACATCAATACAAAGCACACCTCTATGGTGGTCAAACAGGACGACATGCTGGAGTTCCTCCACATGCAGATCACCTTAGACAAAATATTGTACCACATCCTAGCCAGCTATACGTCACCCTCCATGTGCCAGAAAGCTCAAAAACATATACCTGGACCTACTGGAGGCACTTACCATCCAACCTACCACCCTACTCATGGGCGACTTTATTTACTCCTCTATAGATTGGGAATCCTACACAGCCTCAAATCTACAGGCACAGAGAATCAAGGACTTCATAAATATAAACACCCTTGATCAAAGAGTGACTATGCACACTAGAGGCTCCAATATACTGGACTGCATGCTGACAAATATGGGAGAATTCTGCACCCCCCCATATCTCATCTTCCCTGGTAAGGTCTGACCACAAATCTGTCGCCTTTGAAATCAAAAACTCTGTAATCCCATTAAAACCAGTAACAGGAACTATTCTAAGGCAAATAACCCATTATTATGTGATAGTTTCTCAAAATTCAATGCCATCTCCAAACCCCAAAACAAGCCAGCCTATGCTGAATTGCTTAGAAACTCTGTATAGCCATGTCAATGGCTGAAGAGAGGCTGCTGTACCTACCAGGAGTAAGCCCAGAAATGGCCCAAGAAACAAAATGCTATGGAGACAACTCAAATTAAACAGGATATAGAACAAAAGGAAGAAATTATGGCAAATCAGGAAGGTATTTCCCATGAAAGATAAAAACTCTCATCAAAGTAAATAGGCAATTAATAGGGCAAATTAGGTCAAGCAAAGCCAACTTTGAGGTTTAGCTATCCTCCAGGTGAAAGATACCCATAACTCCTTCTACAGTTTTCTGAAACCTCAAGAGCATCACATAGCAATGTGCTGAACTGGTGGTTAATGGTGTGACATTCACCGAACCTGGAGATACAGTGAAGATGTTAGTGGAAACATTTAGTTCCAACTTTACCTCCCCCCACCATCCCCCTAATAATACCCTCAAACATAACCCCTTTAACTCTAACTAGGGAGAATGTACTGGCTATACTCACTACAGCCAGGAGCACAGCCTTAATGGGCCTGAAAACATCCCAGGATGTCCCCTGAATAGTCTAAAACAGAACTTATCAGGGCCCCTGGAGTCATCACATGACTAATGTCTTAAAACAAGCTTTGTGCCACATGAATGTAGGACTGCAATGGTCACCCCCCTTCATAAGGGAGAACCATCAACAAAAAATGGAAACTACAGACCCATTAAGTCTGACTAGTCTTATTTGCAAAATCATGGGAAGAGTTATCATGGAAATTATCAACAAAGACATAGGAGACCCTCAGACACTGGATCCTTCTCATTTTGGCTGTGTCAAAGGAAGGTCATGTTTACTGAATCTGGTAGACTTCTTTGAAAAGATCAGTAAAGTAATGGATGAAAGGAAAACAGTACATAATGCCTACCTAGAACTGGATAAGGCATATGATACAACACTCCACTCGGGCATTGTCAACAAATTTGTAAAACTAGGTATAAACCCCTGTATAACGCAATGAATAGCTAAGCTAGCTGGCTCACTAATAGGACCCCAAGGGGTTAGAATTGGTTAGGCCACCTACACAAAGAAGACCATCACCAGTGGAGTTACCCATGGCTTTGTGTTAGGCCCACTCCTCTTTCGCATCTACTTCTCAGATGTCAAAGCCAATGTCAAAGGCCTTTGGCTAACCAAGGTTGCATATGACTGCAAACTGGAAGCAGTCAGTGCATCCCCGCATGATGAGAATACCCTTCAGGAAGGTTTAATACAGACAAACTCTTGGTGCCAAAGCCACGGTTTAAAACTTAATACTAAGAAAATGCAATATAGTACCTTATGGGAAGTCTGTCACCCCAGGTAACTATGTCATCAATAAAAAACTCTTAAATGTTGATTCACTAGTCAGGGATCAGGGAACTCATGTACATAGAAACCTAGTCTTCAACCAACATTTGTCCAAGGTAGTAAGAAAATCCTTCTATGCTGTTGAACTTATAAGCAAGGGCATGGCATCTAAGCCAGACAGGTCATCATACCACTGTACTCGGCCCTCATCAGGCCCATCAAAGAATATAATGCCCCCTTCAATATGTTCCTGACTAGACACATGCAACAAATGGAATGTCCACAAAAGTTCCTTACAAAAAGAATACAAGGAGTAAAACACAATGCCCTACACTGATTGCCTCAAAGCTCTCTCTCTTTCTTGGTATCATACAGACTTCTGAGAGGTGATCTTTGCCTGGCATATAAGATGCCCCTGGACCCTGTTTTCATGAATCTTTTGCATTAAAACTACTTGATTAAAAGAACCAAATTTTACTTGCAACATAAACAGGACATGTTGGAGACTGATGTTTCTAAGAGAATCCCCATTCTCTGGAACTGGCTCCCCATCCATGTGAAGCAGAGTTTCTCCCTATCCTTATTTACTTGCAACTTGGACCAATGGATGGATAATCAGAAATTCACCCCTGGTCCGTCTCTTGTGCCTCTGATG
This sequence comes from Protopterus annectens, assembly GCF_019279795.1. Classification (NCBI taxonomy): domain Eukaryota; kingdom Metazoa; phylum Chordata; order Ceratodontiformes; family Protopteridae; genus Protopterus; species Protopterus annectens. Next base: position 1,038,815,369 of record NC_056745.1, on the reverse strand, counting down.
GCCAGACGCAGTCAGTAAATCGCCCCCTACAAATCAAATTTGTGGGTCACATTTGGGTTGCATGGCTAGGCTTTTAAGGGCCCTAATCATTGCTAGCCTTGTATAAACCTATGAACTCACTACTGGCAGGTCATATATAAACATCTGCAATCTCAGCAGCTTCTCATGGGCTCTATGGTCTTTTCATATTGGCCTGACAGTTCAAAATCAAAACATCTGCTGAGGCAGAAGTTGTGTATACTTGTTACTGTCAAGAAAAGAAAAGCTCTTATTTTAATATTTAAAGTTGTTCTGAGTACCTATGGCAGGTTAGCTTCTAGCGAACATTGCAGCTCTTAACAAAAAAGGCAGAACACAATTCACAAACTACAATCACTTAGCTATTTCATACCATGCAGCAAAAAAAAAAAAAAGTAGCTCCTCATGGTGGACAAAAGTAGAATTAATAATGAAGTCTTGCATGAAATCTTTGAGTTTATTAAATGCATGTTAATGGTCTATTACTTCAAAGAAAATGACATACTGTATCTGTACCTCACAGTAGGAGTAATACGATTCTCAGAATGTACCTCACAAAAAAATGCCAAGAGTTTAAAAAGAAAGCCCGAGATGCAAATTATGATGCTCTATTACTGCTCTTCCACAGAATAAGGGTCCACTTTACATATCTCATTTTCACTGATGTTCTTCCAGTGAAGGGAGCAAAGCAAACACAAAGCATCAGGTGAAGAGAAAATCTGTCACAGTTATGTAGAAGCACCATGGCAGAATTGCCAGCTCCTGAACAAGGCAGCATCACCTTTCGTACTCTACAAGCACAGATTCAGTTAATTACAGCCCAGTCAGCAAGCATATATGTGTACAGTCAATGGGCTTGATCCTGCAACAAAATACAGCAGCACCCAAACCTGATGTCTATCGACTGGTACAGGGAATTCTTTCTATACTGCTGAAGTAAACACTGATAAAGCTTTTTTTTTTTTAACTTTCTGACTACTGCTCAGCAGTAAACAGAGCTGTGAAAACCAATCCAAACTCTTGTCCTTTCATTTTTGATACTAGATCTCAACCAATGTGAATGATAATAATGACCTTAAAATTTTCCTTTATGACTGCTAAGTTTTTCAGTACAGGAATTTATACTGCATTTTACAATGCTACTTTTCTGTGTGGCTGAATTGTTTCGATATTAATGTGGATCTGGGCCAAACTGTACATCCCTATATCAAACCATTCTCTGATTCAGGTAGCAAGCAGAGACATTTACAATATTTGGCTAAACATTAACATAGACTATAAACTGGTGAATGACAGATATCTGCCTCTAAAATCAGCCAACTGACCACCAGTAATGGCGGCCAAAATGCACAGGAACAATGGCTTCTGTACATAAAAATAGGAACATTATGATGTCATGGGAAGACCCAATACGACACATGTCAAAACAGATTGTTTTGCTTTCCTTCCACCAGTAAATTTACTCCTCTAATAATGCAAGCAACACAGATCTGACATTCAAGTCTGCCTTTTCCCTTAAAGCAGTAGTTGGTTTGAGATTTGCTGCATGCTCACTTACATCTGCCAAGCCAGTTTCCAGAGTAACAGGCAAACACAGTTAAAGTGAGACTATCATGCCAGTTAAACTGCAGGACCAACAGGACCAACACATGCACATTTTTCTATCTCCATCCTCAGTAACCTAGAAGTTTATCAATATACCTTGACAACCGCTGCTCGTAACCTCAGCAAAGGGACTGTCACAAAGGTTGCACTGCCGTCCAATCACTCCAGCCTTGCATGGGCACTGGCCTGTCTGTGCATTGCAGATGCGAGCTTTTGAACCAGTAGGGAAACAGTCACATGGGTAGCAGGTGTCACTGTCTTGCAACCTATAATAATTTTCCTGAAAGGTAAAGCATATGGAAAGACAATTTAATATAATCTAATCTCATATAGAATTACCTTCTTTCATCCAGAAGAACCACAGCAAGAAGTCATACACCTAAACAGATTACTACAGAAAAGCAATGGCACAGAATGCATACCATGTGATGAAAAAAGAAGTTATGTCCTCACTATAATGTTCCATCTGAGTAGTTATACTTCATTTTTCTGCAACCTGTGGGTATACGGATCCATATCGAATCCGAGCCGGCAACTTTTATTCTAGCATCTGCTCCAAGCTCCGAGCTCCTCCCCCTACCCATAATACACCACCATCTCCTATGTTCTCTCAGATAGTTTGCTGCAACTATACATATTAGCAACTCAACTAAATAACCTAACATGTTTATTCACATGAAAAGGTCAAGGGGACGGAGGGTGGGAAGGTTGCAGAAAAATTAAATATAACTACTCAGATGGAACGTTATGGTGAGTACATAACTTCTTTATCTGAAGTAGTTAACTTAATTTTATCTGCAACTTGTGGGACAGAGTCCCCAGCTACTCAACAAATCCTGGGAGGCCCTCATGGAAGGATATTCTTGAGCACCGCAGAGCCAAAGGATGCTCTCCCTCTGGAAATCAGATCTAACTTGCAATGGGAGATGAAAGTACGAGAATTTGCCCAAGTTGCTGCTGCACAAATGTCATCCAAAGGAACCTTAGACCAAAAAGCAGCAGAAGTCGCCATGGACCTGTAGAGTGAGCTTTTATCAGACCAGGACGAGATAACCTGATTGGCTTTGTAAATGTGTAGAATGCAAAGAGTGATCCATCTGGCTAAAAAAACCTTGGAAATGGCCTTGCCCAAACGAGGTTTGGAAAATGAGACAAATAATTGATCGGACTTATGGAAGGGTTGTGTTCTATGAAGGTAGAAATGAAGTTGTCTATGAACATCTAACAAATGAAGTTTATATTCCCCTTTGTTCTGAAAATTTGGAAAGAAAACAGGAAGATTAATTGTTTGGTTTATGTTTGACTGAGATGCCACTTTGGGTAAAAAAGAAGGATTTGAACGGAGAGAGACCCTGTCCTTATGGAAGACCAAATAAAGAGGCACGGCAGACAAAGCCTGCAGCTCAGAGACCCTCCTAGCCGACGTAATAGCCACTAAGAAGGCTGTCTTCCAAGACAAAAACTTTAGATCCATTGCTGCAGCAGGTTCAAAAGGAGGAGATACTAATGTCTTAAGTACCAAAGTGAGATCCCAATGAGGAACTGAATCTTTGATGGGAGGGCGCAGAAGGAAGGTGCCTTTTAAGAAGGCTTTACATAGCCACAAAGAGGCGATTGCAGTCTTATTCTCACCTGCATGAAAATTAGAAATGGCTGCCAGCTGTACTTTCACCGTGGAGAAGCTAGCTCCTTGCTGAAAAATACTAGTTAAGAATTCCAATACTGCTGGAACAGGGGCTGTAAAAGGATCCAGGTTTCTCTGAGATGCCCAGATAGAGAAACATCTCCATTTACTGTGACAGACCTTCCTAGAGGAATCTTTAAGAGAAGCCACAAGTATTGATTTTACAGGAGATGAAATACCGGGAGTCCTGGCAATCAAGGGAACTGGAGCAGCCAAGCTGTCAGCTTTAGACTGTCCAGATTGGGAGGGTAAGCACTCGAAGAATGAGAGATTAGATCCGGACAGGGATCCAGAATCCACGGAGGCACTAGAAGGTGAAAACAAAGGAAGGGGAACCAAACTTGATGAGGCCAGAATGGGGCAATGAGGATCACTATGTACCTCAGTCGACAGGCTTTCTGAAGAAACTTTGGAATGAGTGGTAACAGTGGGTAAGCATACAGTAACCCGGAGGGCCAAACATGGACTAGAGCGTCTCTGGGGGCATCCCCTGGTGAGGGAATCAGAGCGAATAACTCGCTGCACTTCGCGTTGGAAGGAGATACGAAGAGATCACAGCAAGGAATATCTCCTCCGCTACTGACTGTTTCAGAGACCACTCGTACAGCATCAGAATAGCCCGACTCAATCTGTCCGCTAAAATGCTGGAGCATCCCGGGATGTGCGTTGCAATCAGAAACCGACCAGTGGAAATCTCCCACTCCCACACTGTCATGGCCTCGTGACACAGAGGATAAGATCTGGTTCCCCCCTGCTTGTTGATATATCAGACAACCGACATGCTGTCTGACTGAATTGCAATCGTACCCAGAGGAAGGACAGTGTGGAAGGCTTTCAATGCTAAAAGCACTGCCCTCATCTCTAGAACATTTATGTGCAACTTGGTCTCTATCTGGAACCACGTGCCTTGGACTATCCTTCCCAAACAATGCCCCCCCCCCCCACCCGAGTTGGGAGGTGTCCGTGGTCACTGTGGCTTGGGCTGGAGAAGACACAAAAGGGCATCCCGCTGCAACCTCAAGTAAAGGAGCCACCAAAGGAGAGACGTCCTGCAGGTATGACTGATCCTTATCGGAAAATCCATGGGCAGGTCTAGCCAAGACCATTGGACAGCTAGAGTCCATTGAAGGACCCGCATATGGAGGTGTGTGCAAGGGAGAATAGAAACAGAGGCAGCCATGGAGCCCAGGGCCCGAAGCACATCGCTCGCCTTTGGACATTTGAAGTTCACGATTAGAGCTTTGTGGTATCTGAGGTGTGAGATCCTGTCAGATGTTAAGAAAACTTTTAGCTGCAAAGTGTCTAGCCAAGCCCAGATGAAGTCTAGAACTTGTACTGGTTGCAAAAGGGATTTGTGGACATTGACTGTAATCCCCAGCCGATCTGCCAAAAGGAGAAAGTAGTCTCGGGCCAGACACAGAAGACGCTTGGTGGACGCAGCAAAGAGCCAGTCGTCCAGGTAAGGAAATACCTGAATTCCCTGAAGCCGCAGATGAGCTGCTACTATGGCCATTACCTTGGTGAACACCTTGGGGGCTGTGGTGAGATCAAAGGGTAGAGCTCTGAACGGGAAGTGACTGGCTCCAAGTTGGAAGCGAAGAAACCCCCTGGAGCTTCTGTGGACCTTGATATGGTAGTAAGCATCCTGGAGGTCTAACGAGCACATCCAGTCGCACTCTCTGAGATAAGGTAGAATGGACTGTAGGGTGACCATCCGGAACTTTTGTTTGGCAACAGACAGGTTCAAGGTTGACAGGTCCAAAATGGGTGTGAGGTCCCCCGTCTTTTTTGGCACTAAAAAGAACCTGGAGTAAACATCTAATCTGGACTGGTCGAGGGGGGCCGGTTCGATGGCTCATTTGTGAAGCAGCTTTGAAACCTCTAGAGCTGCGGCCTCCCTGTGAGTGGGTGGAACATCCAGGAGGCGTCATGTAGCACTTGGCGGGGCAAGAAATGGGATAGTGTAGCCTCTGGATATTATTTGTAGCACCCAACGATCTGCAGTTATGGACTCCCATGCCACTGGGTGTAATGATAATCTCCCCCCGACTGCCCCAGAGTACGACAGTCGGGCAACCCCTCAGGGCTGCTGAGTGGGCCTGTCAGAAAAAGGTTCCCTAGACCCGAAGTTCCTGGGACCCCCTCTACCTCTGGGTTGGTGTTGATCCAGTCTCCCTCTGCCTCTGGGGGAAGAGTTTCCTGAAACTCCCAAAAAAACTGTGATTTCTGGAACCACATCTTCTTTTTCCCACTTTGGTTCCTAGAAAAGGACCGCTGAAGGTTAGGGAAGTGGATCCCGATGGCAGACAAAGTCTTCCCGTCTTTCTTGCTCTGCACAAGAGTGTCACGTACTGTCTTCCCGAAAAGGGAGGAACCGTCATAGGGAGCATTAGTAAAAGACACCTTGAAAGGGTCCACAAACTGACACAACCTGAGCCAGGCGTGATGCCTCATGGCTACGCCTGTCCCAGCCACCCTAGCTGCTCCTTCTGTGGCGTGGGAAAAGAGATGCATGGACGTGTTTGATACCGACTTCAGAGTCGACATTTTTGCAGAGAACAGTTGTTTGTCCTGCTGCGAAAAGGACTCTAGGGGAGACTCAGCGAATTCCGAAACATGGTCCCGCTGCAGCCGTATCACATGTGCCAAATAGTTCAGTGCATGGATGGCAAAGGTCGCTGACGAATAAACGTGCTTCCCAAACCTATCCACCGACCTGAACCTCTTGTCCGGAGCATGGGCTGAGGGATTCTCCTGTGCCAGTTCCTTCTTGGTGGCTGCTGCGACCACCATAGCATCAACGGGGGCTCCTTTAGACCAAGGTTGTCTGTCGGTGGGAGGAGAAAGAATCTTGTCAGGTCGTTTGGGGATGGGCTCTACTGTGTCAGGCTCCTTCCATGCCCATGTGGTGATAAGTTCCACCAAGGGGTCCACTGGCGGGGACACCCAGGAAGAAGATGGGCCCATGCCAAAGGCCTCCAGGAACATGGACTCATCCGTAGAAGGTTTTGGGGCTGACCAACCTCCCCTCTGGCGGAGGATCTCCATGATGTCTCCAAAGGAGACATCTTCGGGAGGTGACCTGGGGGAACCTTCTCCTTCATCTAAATCCATGTTCATAGTGAGGGACTCAGGGGAGTCCAAATGCCTCCTTTTGCACTTGCACTTACGGGGGGGCCCTCTTCAGTGGGACTCTCTGAAGAGGACTTGTGAGCCACGGGGGGTTCCTCAAGGGGAAGAGCCTGGGGCTCCTCTGGCACGGGCTGTCTCTGAGAGAGGATGAAGGGAGTCGTTGCCAAATCCAGTGGAGTCTGGATGGAATCCAAGGAAATGGGCTGAGATCTCAATCCCTGACAGAGAACCCCCTCCACCACTCTGAACGCCAAAGGAGAGCATACCTCCTTGGCACCCAGCAAGGAAAAAGCTCTCCCCGGGTCCGAAGTAGGGATCTGAGTCGAAGCGAGGGTAGCCTGAGGTCCAAGGGAACGGTTCAGATCTGAAAAGGTCGGAGCCGAAGAAGGATCCATTCCCTGGGGTCCGACTCCCTGTCCACACCTCCAAGAGTTGCTCGCATCCAAATTGGCAGGATCCGAGGAACTCAAGTTAACAGCCAGAGTTGAGGTTGGTGGAACCGTCGGCGCCGAGCTACCAGCTCCAAAGAGTCTCGGATCCAAGAACCCTGAAGCAGCCGCACAGATCGGGGAAGGAGAGATGGGGGGGGGAGGGCATGGAGGTCCCCCCTCCAAAGGGAGAGGGGCCTGGCAAGACTCCCATCTGTATCTGTGTCTGAATGAATATCCGCATCATCCTGTCCATGTCCAAATCCGATAGGCTCTGAATCGATCGCGAAGAGGCTACCAACTCTGATCTGGCTGGTCTGCGCTGTAAGGGTGAGGAATGCCTAGGATCAGAAGACTCCAACGGCTCCGGCGAGAAACGGAGAAGCTGGCCTCAAAGTCTTGGATGGTGGAGTAGGGAAAGATTCCCTGTCCGGGGACCTCTTGTGAGGCCTATCCCTCTTCCTCTCTCTATCCTCCTTGTGCCTTTTTCTGTCCTTATCTTTTTCTCTCTCTCTTGCTTTTTCTTTATCTTTGTCTCCCCCAACACCAGAACAAGTGGGAGTTTGAGTCCCTGTCTGCGTGGGTGGTTGGGCGGGAGTACCTGAGACCAAGGCCGTGGCAGTATCCAGCATGGAGGCAGGGAGAAGACCCTTGGCAACTAACTTGGCCTTCCTGTCCCTGAAGGCCCTCGGGTTAAAGCCTGCACAGATTGAACACTTTGTTGATAAATGGGGCACTCCCAAACATATTACACACAGAGTGTGACCATCAGCTGGTGAGAGCTTATGGCCACACTTTGTGCATTTTTTGAAAACCGACTTAGGCTGATCAGCCATAGTCTAACACTAATCACCACTCCCTAAAGATAACATACACACTAACTCACGCTGAAGAGAAGTGGGCCTAGAACTAATTTCAACAATAAAAAAAACTTTTTTTTTTTTTTTGAAGCCATACCGATGAACAGCATACACTAAAGAGGGGAGGAAGGGAAAACTAACTACCACTTGCACACAAAAACAGAATGAACTTACTTACTTATCCCTGAAGCTCAGGGCAAAGGAGTTCACGATGCTTACTATGGTGCGGCAAACGAGATTTGAGGGAAGATAGGAGATGGTGGTGTACATTAAGGGTAATGGGAGGAGCTCGGAGCTTGGAGCAAATGCTGGAAAAAAAAGTTTGCCGGCTCGGATCCGATATGGATCCATATACCCACAGGTTGCAGATAAAATTAAGTTAACTACTTCAGATATAATGTTCAGTGATCTGTAAATCATTACTACCCAATAATGGTAAACCAAGGAAGGGGAAACAGATTTAAGTTAAATATTCTAATACAATTGGAGAAATGTACAGAAAATGATTTTAATCACATTAGTATCACATTGTGGCTTTCAACAGCAAATTCCACAGGAAAAAAAGTTCTTGTACGCAACACATACATGCTAACCAGACCTTTGTAAGGTCAGGACACTCACCCAGTATGCTCATGCATCAATACACATATTTTATGGGTCAAAATGACTCAAATGTAGCTAAAAATAATAAGGTAGTAAGCACCAGACTGGAATAAAGAGTGCTCTCCTGAAATTAGGATGCCAATATAATTAAAACAGGACTTTACTGTAAAAATTGACAGTCAAAAATGTGGTGATACGTTGTCATTTCTAGACCTGATATATAGGTTTTTAAACACAAAAAAATTCCAGTGTTCACACTGAGGAAGGATGCATGCCCGAAAGCTTTGTGTTTTATTAAAGAAGTTTTGTTGTATTGAAGCTGCTATCAAATGTTTCCTTACAATGGAATTTTTTGCACTTGATATTGCTGTGACAGTGAAGGTTTACCTTTGTGCTGGTCCCTATTTTGTTGTATATAGGATTTTAAACTCATGTGACCTTCCCTTGTCTGGAAAGGCCATCATCTACAAGTACCAGTGTTCACTAACCTGTTTTGCGCATCTTCTTCAGTAAGTCTTTGCAAAAGGGTTATGATTGCTTAATCTAGTCACACACACATATCTGATAAAGCACAATGAAAGGTCTTTGCCATGAGTCCCAGGGCCTACAAAATCTTTCAGTTTGGAGATCATGAACCTTTCATACATTTACCATTTTTATACATAATTATCTCCACTTCAAAAAAAGGGGGTTAATAAACTTCACATGTTCACCAACTTCACGTGATCAAAATAAGACTTTATAATTTAGGTGCTTGAAATATTCTGTATTTTTCATGGTTGTGACTGACTATAGGCTCACTCCGTGGTTCAGTGTGAAAATAAAGAACTGTGTAAAGGCTACTTGGAAAAAATATTAGTGAAAAAAATGAATGGCAACTGAAAGACTTGCCTGGATGAAGATACATAAAGAAAAGTGTTCAGTGGTTACATAGGCATGTAACTAATTTAAATGCAGAATAGAGGAAGACTATGGCAGCTGTCCTTTAAGGTTACAAAAACACATCAATAAGGAAAAAAATCATTCTTACACACACAGAGCAAGCCTGCACTTGTAAACAATAATGAAAATATTTTTTATAGTCTCTGCCTTTTTGAGCTGGTTTCTTTTTGATTTTACAGAAAAACGTAACAGCCCAAAGGACTGTCTACTCACCTTACATCGACATTCCCCAGTGGTCTTGTTACAGTCTGGATCAAACCCTTTGCTAGTATCACAGCTGCAAGGGCCGCATATCGGAATTCCCCACCAGCCTCTCGGACAAGGCAAATTAATCCTGGAAATAAACCAGAGCTTTGTTAGGTATTACTCCAAGACAAGTAGAAACACATTTTGCAATGCATCCTGAACATAATCACTCCATCTCTGGAATGAAGGGACAGATTTTGTTACTTCTAAAAACCCTTTCTCTAGGTACTATTTGCCAAGAAGTAGAAATTATCTGTGGCAAACTGCATTTGGGAAAACATGAGCTGTCTGAAACCTGTGGCCGATTATTCAACAGCTTTCAGATTTTAATGGTTCAGTCCTCAGATCTCATGGGGAAAAATGCTTTCATGTCTACACTTTATCCAGAAAAGGATAGCAGAGGAGAAAACTTTCCCCATCCTCTTGTTTTTTCAAAGCTAAAGAAAAGGACTACAAGAAAGCAAATGAGCTATGAGAAAAAAATGTTTAACTTTAAAAACAGAAATCTATTAATGGAGAATTGAACAAAAAATCTAGTCAGGGGAAGTAGGCATGATGGCGTGTAGAGCAAAGACTGAAGAAAATTGTGCATAAATGTGGGTGCCCAAGAACTAAAGGATTTAGCCTTACACACACGCGCGTGTGCGCAAACACACACACACAACACACACACTTAGAGGCAGTCCATATTGTAACATTTTGATTAAAGGAAAAAAAATTACGGAAAGTATAAGTTTATGATAAGTTCAGAAAAGGTTGAATGAATGTAACAGAATAAATAAGAGGTGGATGAGTGAGTAGGATTTGAATGTAAAGTACGTAAGTGATGCATACTGGCTACTGAATCCCAGTCACAGAGTGTGTCCATATTAATAGAAAACTACTTGCTCAAAACTGGACAAGAACGGCCATCATGAACAAATGTTCTTGGCCTCTGTGAAGAGTACAAACAGATCTTTCGGTATCACATACCTTTACTAAAATCTGAAGCCATTTTATGGAGACAGCAGTAAATATGGTTAGAATACTGAGATGTACAGACACATGAGCTGTTACAAGCAGAAAAGTATAGTTGTGTAAAATCTTACCATAACCACAGACGTCCTTCTCTTCCATGTTGCAGTATTCTTAGTGTGGGATTCTCTGCCTCAGGCGATTCGAAAGTTGGCTCCTATACCAAAGCTTAAGTGTGGCTGCTGTTGGTGCGTGGGACGTCCCACGCAGGGCCATAAACTTGGAGCCTTGAATGTGACGTCTGCACACACATACCACAGAACTAACTGCCTAGTCGGACAGTGTGCTAGGTACAGCCAAATGATGTCCTCCAGAAGTGCGAAGTGCCATTGCTGCAGAGAGTGACCATAGTCTACGTGGTGTTCCAGGGTGCTACACAGACAGGTGAAAAGGAATTCAGGGGGAGAGGTGGGAGGAATGGAATACTGCAACATGGAAGAGAAGGACATCTATAGTAAAGGTAAGATTTTACACCTATTCTATGTCCTTCTATTCCCATGTTGCAGTACTCTTAGTGTGGAAGAGTACCACAGCTTAGGAAGGAGGAAGGGTTGAGATAGACGTAGCGGATTCCAGAAATCCCTGCAGGACTGCCCTTGCAAAACCTGCTCTTTTCCGGAGATGTGATCCAATTTGCAGTGTCTGGTAAAGGTGTGTATAGTGGACCAAGTGGCTGCCTCCTGCCCAGGGCTTTGAAGAAGGCTTTGGAGGATGCTACGGCCCTACTACAATGTGCTCTTACTCCCTGAAAGTAAGTCCTTGTCATGGTAGGAGTAGCAGAAGCAGATAGTTTTCCCGATCCAACAGGAGATGGTTTGTTTGGAGACTGCCTTGCCCAGGGTCCTGGGATGAACACATACAAAGACTTGATTAGATTTCCTTATGGACTTAGTCTTGTCCAAATAAAATCTTAGCTGTCTGTGCACATCCAGGGAATGGAGTATTCTTTCACTGTCATTGGTGGGAGAGGGAAAGAAGGTGGGCAGGTGGATGGACTGATTTAATGATAGCTCACTGACCACTTTCAGCATGAAAGAAGAGTTAGTGTGCAGGGTCACTCTGTTTTTGTGGAAGATAGTGTAGGGGGGACAGGCCATGACTGCCTGTAATTCTGATACCCTTCTAGCTGAGGTGAGAGCTACCAGCAGGATTGTTTTCCATGTGCACATTTGAAATGTTGCAGAACTGGCTGGTTCGAATGGGGCCAGTGTGAGTTTTTCTAGGATAAACTTTAGGTCCCAGGGCGGTGGAATGGGCTTCCTCGGTGGCCTGATGTGCAAGACCCTTTCAGGAACAATTTAACATCTAGCCTGGAGAGTAAAGGAGGGTCTAAGGGAAAACAGGCAGAGACTGCAGATAGGTGGACTTTCACTGAAGAATATGAAAGACCTGCCTTGATAACTTCGCACACATAAGATAAGACTACCAGGACATCTGCTAGAAAGGGATCCTTATTGTCTTTGGAGACACCATTTGGAGAATCTTTCCCATTTTAAAATGTAGGATCTCCTTGTGTTAGGTTTCCTGGCCTCCCTCAGGACCAAAAGCATGTCCTCAGAGTAGTGGTGTCTGAAGGGTATTAAAAGTTTATCACCCAGAGAGTTAGACATAACATCTCCAGGTGAGGGTGGATGAGTGTTCTCTTCTGCTGTGTGAGTAGGTCCACCTTTTTGGGTAACTTGTGGTGATTGCCCTTAACAATGAATAGTAAAAGGGGGGACCAATGCTGCCTTGGCCAATAGGGAGTTACCAGCAAGATTTTTGGTATGTCCCTCCTGATCTTCAGGAGGACCTTTTGAATGACAGGGAAGTGAGGAAAGGCATATAGAAACCGTCCCTTCCATGAGATGGAGAAAGCATCCACTTTTCAAGCTAGTGAGGAGTGGTCCTTGGTACAAACTTTTTTCAGTTGTCTGTTCTAACGGGAGGCAAACAAATCTATTTGAGGTGTGCCCCATTGGTGGACAATGTCTAGAAAAACTTCTCTGTTTAACATCCATTCATGATGCAGAGAGGATGATCTGCTGAGAGTATCCGCCTGGTGGTTGTACTGGGATGGGATGTAGGCTGCCTTAAGAGATAAGTTGTTTTTGGAGGCTAGGTCCCAAATCTAGATCGCTAGCCTGCAGAGGAGATAAGACTTGGTCCTCTCTGTTTGCTGCTGTACCTATGACTGTGGTGATGTCTGTGAAGATTTGAAGGGGCCTTGGCTGAAGGATGGGAAGAAAGGTTTTCAGTGCAAAAAGGACTGCAGTCATTTCTCTCACACTGATGTGTTTTTTCTGCAGGGGGTGACTGCCAGTGTTCTTGCACCTTGAGGCTCTTCATGGTTGCCCTCCAGCCCAGGTCTGATGAGTCTGTGTGCGTGTACTGAGCTGGTGTGGGAGGTGAAAGGGAAGTCCTGCTCATCTGAGCTTGTTGGATCCACCACCTTAACTCTGCCTTTAGGATGGGAATCTGGGAGTCTAGAGGGTGGTTGTGTTTGGACCACACATTCTTTAGATACCAGTGTAGCTTTCTGATGTGCATCCTGGCTAATGGTAGCATAGGAATGGTGGTTGCCATAAGGCCTAGAAATCACAGGAATTGTCTTGCTGATAGTTAGTCGACCTGGAGCAGATCATGAAGTGGCCTGTTAGGAAAAGGACTTTTGTCCTGAGGAAGGAATGCCTTCATCAGGTCTGTTCAGATCCTGCAGCCCAGAAAGATTTTGTCCTGCTGTGGTATTAGGGATGATTTGGGGAGATTAAGGGTGAACCCCAGATCTTGTACCAGAGACATGGCAAGCTGCAGATGGTTTTTAGGGTGTCTTCTTTTTCTGCAAGAATGAGGATATCATCTAGGTAGAGGTAGATTTAAATGCCCTTGGTCCTGCGATAGGCTATGGCTGGAGCAAGGCATCTGGTGAAGACCCTGGGTGCAGTGGATAAACCAAAGGGCAAGGCAGTAAACTGAAAGTGAAAGCAGAGCACAATGAAATGTAAGTACTTTCTGTGAGAGGGTTTTACAGGGATGTGGAGATGGGCCTCCTTCAGGTCTAGTGTGACCATGAATACTTGTGCTGGCAGTAGTGGAAGGAGGGTTTTGAGCGATAGCATTCTGAAGGATGGGACTTTTAGAAGAGGTTTAGACAGGACAAATCCAGGATTGGCCTCAATGGGTCATCCTGTTTTGGTACTAGAAATAGCCTTGAGTAAAAACGTTTTCCTTCTTGTCCTGGAGGGACAGGTTCTATGGTTCTACGGGTCAGTAGATCTTGTATAATGTGAGGAATAAGGTTTAGTTGATTTTTGGGTGGGAATGGAATGCCCCCAGCCAAGAGCCTTTCTTTCCAAAAAAGGAAGTATCCCTCTTCTACTACTGCTAGAACCCAGTGATCTGAATTGATTGTTCTCTACAGGGGCAGGCAGTGGGAGAGATGGGCTGACAGGGGGAAATGGGCAAGGCAGTCACGCATTGTAGGTGCCATTTCTGTCATGAAAGGGCTGCCTGGGGGTAGAGGGAGAGGAGACTGGTCTGGTAGAGGTCTGCTCCTGGTTCTTCTCCTATGCCTGGAAGAAGAAGGGGTAGCAGTGGAGGGGGTTCTTCTGACATAGCTGGTCTTAGCTGGATAGTTTTTGTAGTATTTAGGTATAGAGGATACTAGAAGGTGCTTAACGTCTTGAAGCTCCTTGCTTTTCTCCTGAAGATTCTTAAACAGTTCAGCAGACTGCTTCCCAAACAAGAGGTTGTGGTCTAGTGGAGCATCAATAATTTTGGATTTGAAATCCTCAGGCAGGGGTTGAAGCCAAAACCATGAATATCTGCAGAGCACAGATGCAGATGCAGCAGATCTAGCAGAAGCCTCTACTGCATCATAATTGCATCTAATTGAGTGTCTGGCCACCTGAGATGCCAGGGACAGTTTTGATGCTACCTCAGTCTTGCTAGGAGAGTCAGGCAGGGAGGACAGGAGTGTAAGATGCTTGAGATACCAAGTCCAAGGCATACTTAATGTGGGTTTGGTAGTTAAAAGCTCTGAAGGCTAAGGTGGAAGAGGTGTAAACTTTCCTCCCTAGTCTGTCCATGTTTTTGCTGTCTTTGTCAGTGGGCAGAAGGGACGATGATGGGATCAGTCTTGACTGCTTGTTTGGGGCTACACCAATCATGGCAGGGTCTGCCATGGGGGGTTTCACAAGGAATTTGTGGTCATCAGGCACCTTGCAGAAATGCTCAGATCTCTTAGGAGCAGGTGGCTGGGAATCCGGATTTTTAGATGCTGATGTAAATGCATCCAGGTATGCAGGTATAACTGGGGGGATGGCAGATGGTGAGGGAGATTCAATTTGCAAGAGCTCAAAAATATCTTTTTTGGGTTTCAGTCATTTGGGAAGTATCACATTTGAAATATTATTTCATTTTAGTTATGGTCTTCCCAAAAGTGATGCCCTCAGGGGGAGAGTCCCCTTCTATGGATTCCTCACCTGGGGAATAGTATTCCAGGAGAAAGGCTATCTGTGAAGAGTAGGTAACAGACTCATCAGATGATGATGAGTGAATTTCTTCTTCTTCTTCATGAGAAATGGGAGGGAGCATAGAAGCATGTAAGGCAGCCTTGGCCTTAGCACTGGGATAGTGGAGGGAGAAGAGGGCCTAAGAGCAATGAAGGCCTGCATCAAGGACTGAGCAAAAGATTGCCAGCCAGGTAGTCCCTCAGCAGAGGAAGATAAATGTTTACTTTTTTGCTTTCTTTTTAAAGGAGAATTTTTGGGAGAGAGAGGCGGCCTAGTTTCAGGGGCCTGAGCTAAAGCAGAGCCTTCTGCTTCTGGCGTCCGAGACGGGCATCCTGCGGATCCTGATTCTCCCTCAACTTCGGTGGAAACACACTTCTGAGAGATGTCCGTGGATGTGCTGGCTGGTACTTTAGCGATGGCTTCCTCAAGGAGAGCAGACGAAGTAAACAGCGCTAACAAACATCTCTCAACCCCTATATCGACAGCTGGTGGGGTGTCCGACGATGAAGAGGCAGAGAAGCAGGCTGTGAAACCTTGGCCTTTTTCCGAGGTGGTTCCACCTGGGTGGTCGACTCCAGATCCATCCTAAGCACTAGCTTTTTTAGCCCCTGGTTTTCCAAATATAAATTAAGGGTGGCCAGATGGCTTCTAAGCATTTTAGGGACGAAGGATTGGCAAATGGTGCAGGCAGTATGGTCGTGTTTACAGCCTAGACAAAAAAATGTAACAGTCATGGGCATCTTTATGCAAAAATTTGACGTCTGCATCGACATTTATCCTTCTTAGCAAACATTGGCTTAAAAGGAACAACCAAGTCAAGCTCAAGCAATAGTAATTAAAGAATTCCCCAATGGGGTACTTAGCTTTAGACATTTTGATAAGTAGAGGAGTGATGCGATTGATCTGATGTTCGACTGCGGCAGAAAAGTTCTGAGGTCTGTGCGTGCAGACGTCACATTTAAAGCTCCAGGTTTATGGCCCTGCATGTGACATCCCACACACCAACAGCAACCAGGCTTCAGCTTTGGTATAGTAGTCAACGTTCGGGTCGCCTGAGTTAGAGAATCCCACACCAAGAATACTGCAAGATGTGAATAGAAGGACATCAGATAATACTCACAAATATATATGCTGCTGGTAAGATCTCACCTAAATCAAGGATTCAGGATTCACAGAATCCAGTTTCAAAAGGACAAAACAGGTTGGAAACAGCTAAAGGACAACCTCCTGAAGCTATTCCTGGCATAAATAACAGCTCTCAAACTCAACTCAAGAATCAAGGATATCCCAAATCATCGACACTTCTTAAGTACTATTATTACTCACTAAATAATTTGTCAGAATTACTAGACTTTTATTAATGTCCATTTTCTGAAGTATAAGTAATCAAAAATGGCAAAATATGGCATTATTTCATGACCGTAATAACACTGGCTTGTCACAAACTCATAGCCTAAATGTAGGACAGCAGCAAAACTTTTAGCAGAGAGCTGTTGACATGGGCTGTCTTTCCTTGAATTTAACCTGATTCCTGGATCATCACACATGAAGTAAGCATAATTAAATATTTTTTCTCTCAATTCTGGTTCTGCAGTCCCTCTCAACAACATGTTTGATACTTCTTGAACACAGATGGTATTTCCCTTTGGAATTCATCACAGCTGATACCTTACAAGGTCCATGATAACAAGCTCTGTCACTATCAGCTATGCTTCACAGATGAGTGAATGAGCATTCATGTGAAAGAAACTGGACAGCTACAGTTGAAAAAGTGAGTGAGTATGTTTGGAGAGGAGAGCTACCTGCAGCTAAGATATTTAAAGACTATGGAAAGGCAACTAAATTGGTCAGTTTGTGGCAGAAACAAGATTATGACCGACATGCCATGTTTAGAGTTTTAACTAACAAAATTCAAAAGAAGTAATTGGAAAAATACTACTGACATCTCCAGAAGCATGGAAAATACAGTAATTTAAGAGTACAACACACTTCGTCAAATGAGAAAGGGCAGTGAAAGAAATGAAGTGGTAATACAACTTCACATTAAGGGGGACAAAGTACACTGCAGGAAAAAGCAGCTTTGGTTGAAAAACAAAATCATGCCAGTATGATATAGTCCCCACTATGGAACTTAAAGGCAGAACAAATTAGAAAATAATAGTAACAATTTGGAGTGATACAAGGGCATCAGTACAACACAGAAGATTAAGATATAAACAAAAAAAAGAAGTTATGTACTTACCATAACGTTTCATGTGAGTTGTTTCTCGCCTTTATTCTCACTGATGGATTCGGAGCTGATCCTCTGCTCCGACACGGCTGATAGCAAAGCTCAAGGTTTGCCAGTAGCTCGAGACCAAGCCCCTTATCCCACAATGCAGTGCTGGAATTACCTCAGATCTTGTTTGCTGCTTGTAACAATATATATATATACCCTTTTATTTACTTCTACAAAGAAGCACTTCCCGAAGGGGAAGAAGAAATACTGAATAACCAGGATGGCACTAGCCTCTAAGTCAAAAGTCAGCCAGGAGGGGGAAGGAGGGAGGGACGTGAGAATAAAGGCGAGATAAACAACTCACATGGAGCGTTATGGTAAGTACATAACTTCTTTATGTGAAGTTGTTAAATCTCGCCATTTATTCTCACTGATGGCTAGCGTCCCTAGCACCCTCAATCTTGGGTGGCTCATGGAAGTACGTTCTTCAGTACTGTGGAACCAAAGGAAGACCTGTTCCTGGAAGCCTTATCTACTTTCTAATGCGTGAAAAAGGTATGAGACTTAGACCAAGTGGCTGCAGCGTAAATATTGCAAGGGGCAATTTAGCTTGAAAGGCAGAAGACGTAGAAACGGCTCTGGTAGAATGAGCCTTAGGTTTGTGTGTCAATGGCATGCTCGCATTCTCATAAACAAAGGATATACAATCTGATAACCATTTAGATAAAGTTGTTTTAGCCACTGGATTACCTTTTCTGGCTTCGGAGAAGGATACAAAAAGTTGATCTGATTTTCTAATATCCTTAGTTCTATCAAGATAAAATCTGAGCTGTGTGCATCAAGTTTGTGGGGCATGTATTCCAATTTGTTAGAGTGGTTGGGTAAAAATGACTGGCAGCTCAATGACCTGATTGATATTGGATTCAGAACAGACTTTAGGTAAAAATGATGGGTTTGTTCTGAGAGATACTCTATCAGCATGGAAAATCATGTAAGGTGGTCTGACACATAATGCTTGAAGTTCTGACACTCTGTGGGCAGAAGTAATGGCCACTAGAAAAATAGTTTTCCAGGATAAATGTTTGAGATCACAAGAAGATGCTGGTTCAAAAGGGGGAAGAATAATTTGAAACAGCATAACGTTTAAATTCCAGGGAGAATAGAGAATTTTGACAGGAGGTCTCATGTGAAGAACACCTTTAAGAAAAGTTTTAGATAACTTATGGCCATTAACATTTGAGCCAACAAACCCAAGGTGGAAATCTGAGATGGCAGCTAACTGGACTCTAACTGTAGTAGCTGCTGCCCCTTCCTTAAAAATCATTGTCAAGAATTCTAAAATGGACGATAGCGGAACTCGGAAAGGGTCAATATGCTGCGTGTTGGCCCAAATTGAGAACCTTTTCCACTTACTGCTGTATAATTTCCTGGTAGATGGCTTGTGAGAAGACAAGAGAATTTGTCTTGTATCTTCTGAAATTGAATGAAGCCTGGCAATTAGGGGAAGTGGATTAGTCAAGCAGTCAGTTTCAGGGACTGCAGTGAAGGATGGAGGTCCCCTGACGGATGCGTCAGAAGGTCCAGAACTGGGTCCAGGATCCATGGATCTTCCAACAGATGATGGTGGAGAAACAGGAACAAAATCTGTCGAGGCCAGTAGGGGGCTATGAGGATAAGAGTCCTTCCCAGCGATTTTGCTTTCTGTAAAAATATGGGTATCAATGGGAAGGGTGGGAATGCATAAAGGAGACCTGGGGGCCAGTCGTGTAAGAGTGCAACTCTCGGGGGATGTCCCGGAGGTGGTATTAGGGCAAATTAGTTTCTGCATTTTGAACTGATGTGGCTGGCAAAGAGGTTGCAGCAAGGCTCGCCCCATTTGCGGAAAATCAACTCCGCAACCTGTTGTTTGGGAGACCACTCATGAGGGAGCAATATCGCCCTGCTTAGCTTGTCCGCTATCACGTTGGATTTCCCCAGGATGTGCATTGCTAACAGAAAACGCTGGGACGACACAGCCCATTGTCAGACCCTGAGGGCTTCTCGACAAAGGGGGTAAAATTTGGTTCCAACTTGCTTGTTCAAGTACCAGACTACTGACATGTTGTCCATCTGAATTGCAATAGTTCCTAGAGGAAGAGAGTCCTGAAAGTACTGCAACACCAGAAGTACCGCTCTCAACTCTAGAACATTGATGTGCAGATGTGATGCTTGATCCGTCCATGTGCCTTGGGCAGTCTTTCCCTGAAAATGCCCCCCCCCCCCTATCAGGGAAGCGTCCGTGGTCACAGTGGCTACTGGGGGGGGGGGGGAGATAAAGGGTCTTCCGATTGTGACATGAAGAGACGTCAACCACCACCTAAGGTCTCTCTTGCAAGAATCCGTGATAAGAATCACATGGTGTATCGGTAGTTTCTGGTAAGACCAATGAGCAAAGAGGAGCCATTGAAGAATTCACGTATGCATCCTTGCGAGTGGTATAACCAGGATTGCTGCCGCCATCAAACCTAGCACCTTCAATACCTTTGCTGCTTGATACCAGTGAGATGACATGTTGGCGGAGAAGTGAGACTCTTTTGATTGGAAGTAGTAGAGTGGTAGCTGAGGTATCTAACTCTGCTCCTATAAAAATGGTATGCTACGATTCCGATAAGGCAGACTTTTCAAAGTTGATTGTAATGCCTAATTGATGTCAGAGTGTCAGACTGTATTGTGTTGCCTGAGTCAATTGATGCCTGGTGGTAGTGGTGAGGAGCCAATTGTCTAGGTATGGAAACACCTGGAATCCTAGACACCTCAGGTGAGCCATGAACACTGCCATGCATTTAGTGAACCCTCTGGGGGCTGTAGTGAGACCAAAGGGCAGGGCTCGAAACTGGTAATGGTTGGCTCCCAGCCGGAAACGCAGGTGATCTCTGGAGCGTCTGTTCATCCTTATGTGATAGTACGTGTTCTTGAGATCTATGGAGCACATCTAATCGCCTTTCCCTAGAAAAGGAAGAATGGACTGAAGCATGACCATTCGGAACTTCTCTTTCTTTATGAACTGGTTGTCTGCTGAGGTCCAAGATAGGTCTACAGTCCCCTGTTTTCTCTGGTACCAAAAAGAATCTCGAGTAAGTTCCGAATCCAACTTGGTCTGCTGGGACTGGTTGGATGACTTTTTTTCTAGCAATCTGTGGACCCCTATGATTGCTTGTTCCCTGAGACTGGGTGGAACATCTGGGATTCTGTTTACAGGAATGGGAGGGGTAGAGAATGGTATGAAATATCCTCTGGAAATGATGCTTTGTACCCATGTATCTGATGTTATGCTTAGCCAGGCTTCTGGGTACAAAGACAAGCGACCCCCGACTGCCTTCAGAGCTGAACAGCCGGGCCTCCTTTCAGGGTCGCTGGTTGGGTTGACCAGAAAACTGACCCATCACCCTGTTGCCGCGGACCCCCTCTGCCGCGGGGGCAGCGTCTTCCGTTATAACCCCCTCCTCTGCCTCTAGAGGGGGTTTCTCCACATGTGTCCTGAAAGGCTCCCTGTGCTTTTCGGAACCCCATTTTCCCTCCCCTAGGGCCCTTGGGGTAGGGCCGAGTAGGGGTAGAAAAACAGACTCCAGCGGCAGATAAGGTCTTGCCTTCCTGCTCACACCTGGTTAAAGTTTCCTTTACTTTAAGCCCAAACAGTGATGAGCCATCGAATGGGGTGGTGATAAAGGAAGACTTAAATGGTTCCGCAAAGGAACAGAGATGCATCCAGGCTTGTCTTCGGAGATCAATGCTCGAACTAGCAGCTCTACTCGAACCATCAGCTGCATAAGATATGAGATGCATGGACGAGTTTACAACTGAGTTTAGGGTAGCGAGCTGTGAGTTGACTTCGTCAGCCACCCCTGCAGCTACTGTACCCTAGAGAGCATCTCCTAGCTCTTTCAGGAAATCTCTTTGTAGTCTCGTAAAATGGGTTAAGTAGTTCAGTGATCACAGAGAAAAAGTCGCTGAACTAAACATGCATTTCCCATATCCATCCATGATCCTAGAATCTCTGTTAGGAGGATGGATAGATGCGGATGTTTCAAACACTTCCTTTTTGGTGGCTGCAGCTACCACCATGGCATCAACAGGCACTCCCCTTGGTCAAAAATGGCTTGTCCACTGGGGCAGACATGAATTTATTTGGCTTGCGAGGGACAGGTTCCATGGCCCCTGGTGACTCCCACATCTTATGAGCGATCAGTTCCATGAGCTCGTCATAAGGCGGAGACACCCAAAAAGTAGAAGGTTGAGACCCAAAAGCTTTCAAGAGCACGGACTCGTCCTCAGTTGGGGTCTTGGACTGCCAATCGTCCCTCTGACTAAGGATCTCTAATATCTCTGCAAAGGAGCTATCCTCAGAGGGGGATCGAGGGGACTCTTCTGACTCATCCAAGTCCATGTCAGATGTCAAAGACTCCTGTGGGGAGTCTAAGTGCCTCCTCTTGCACAGTCTCTTCCTAGGCACCTCCTCAGTGGGGGGATCTGGGGAGGGCTCAGAATAGCAGGGGATGCCCTGTGGGGGTACTTGAGGCTCAGGGTCTCTATGTTTAGGGGGGACCGGTAGACGAAGAAGCAGACACAGGAGCTTGAGGGGAGAGGGAAGGCTGAACTGATGCGGACGTTGTCTTTGGAGACAGGACTCTCCTCATAGCATCAAAGGCGCCATGGCTCCAACGAGGAGGAGTAGACGGACCCAAAAGGACCATCCGATCCTCCCGCACCGAAACCATGGGCTCCGAACCCAAGGTAGGAGCCGGGCTCATTCGAGCCGAAGCCCCGAGAGGAAGAGTCGGCACCGACAAATCGGTGCGACTATCCTCCACGGACCCAATGGGAGAGCGTCGGCTCCTAGAGTCCTCGGTCGGCGCCGAGGACATCAGAGTAGATGGAGCCGATAACACCGGTGCGGGTATCAGCTCCAAGGGCTTGACAATCATCGGTTCGGGTTCCTTCGGCTCCGAGGGTCCAGTATGGCTCGGAGGAGGAGTAGACAAATCCAGTTCAATGGTCTTCGGCACTGACGAGCTGGTTGGGGCCGACAACAATTTGGCAAGTCCTGGTGCCTGTAAAAGCTTCTGCACTAGCCGATCCACGTCCAAATCTGAAAGGCTAACTGAGGACTTAGATGAATGCACCGAAGGTGCTGACTGGAGCAGAGGAGAAGAGGGAACCTCAGAGACTGGCTCCAATACTGGGAGCTGGCTCTGAATCAAAGGGACACTTGGTTCCGAGGTCTGTGGAACCGATGACCCTCCCTCTGAAGTTTTGCTTTTTTTGCCACTTTGGGGTCCGAAGATTTTGTGGATTTGGAAGACATGCTAGTACCTTCATGGCTACTCAACACCTCAGAAAAGGAATGCTGCAGTAATTCCCTGTCAATTAGCTTCCTCCTTCTCTCCAAAAGGACTCTTGAAGAAAAAAAATGGCAAATGCTGCAAGTGTCTTGGAGGTGTTTAGCCCCCAGACAGTAAACACACTGAATGTGTCCATCAGTGATGGACATTTTCTGCCCACCATCTGGGCATTTCTTGAATCCCGATTTAGGATGGGACGTTTCCTTGTCATCCGACATAGTAAAAGTAGGAAACAAAAACCAGTATGCTGAAACTAATACAGTGAAGTCCTTACTTTCCTTGTAAAGACCCACACTAACTAAGGAAAGCGACTAAGCCCAAACCGGGCACTATCTATGACAGTTAAACTATAATTTACAAACACAGAGCTAAACAGGCCCACTGAGAAAACCCTGACTATAAGAAAATAGAAATTAACAACTCTAAATAGGGCTAAAATGCTCACACAAAAAAACTAAGCCAACAGGGCACTAACTATCAGAAACTACAGATTCTATTATTAAAATTTTAAACACTAACACTCAAACTATATATATGAAAATATCTAAGAGAAAAAGAAAAAAATTTTATCAAAACTTGCTATTTTTTCTCACAAATGGTCCGAGCTAGCTGGATCACAGAGATCTCTCTTGCAGTGGCAAACTAGATCTGAGGTAATTCCAGCAGTGCATTGTGAAATAAGGGCCTTAGTCTCAGGCTACTGACAAACCTTGAGCTTTGCTATCGGCCGTGTCGGAGCCGAGGATCGGCTCCGAACCCATCAGTGAGAATAAACGTTGAGATTTAACAACTTCACATTACAGGTTTTTCTCATTTGTAAACATAACTGTTATAAAGACACAAGGCTGCTAAGCACCATCTGCTGTATAAGCATATGCTGCTTCTTTCCTGGGCAATTACTCAGTTATGGCACACTGATAACATGAAGGTAACTGAAACGCATGCATACAGCTGCTGCCCTTGTCTTTTCATACTGTAATGACAGACTCAGTGAAACCAAGCAATTTAGCTTGAAGCAAAAGCAGTTTTAACCACTTTACTGTATTCAGCATATGTGCAAACAATTCCCATGATACTCTGCATTACTAAATATGTGTAGCTCTGTTACTCAGAATCTGGCTGTATCGTTACTACCTTTTGTGGTAACATTTTCAACAAAGTACATCAGTTCTGAGTATCATTTTTAACAGGCCTACCTACTGTTATCTGTTAAGCAAACAAGTTAACCTTTTCTTGGGTCACGATTCGGCTGTGTAGCACTGAAAATTTAAAAACTGCATGACAGTTCTGTGGTCTTGGCCTCTGTGTCGAGTATTAATAGATCTTTTAGTGTCACATAACTTTGCTTAAATATGAAGTGATTTCATGGAAATCTGCAGATATTTTTCGTAATGACAATGTAACAGCATGTCTGTAGTTGTTTTTTCCTTAAGATACAAGCGGAAAGGTCCATTCATTATAATGGTAGCCTTTCCAGATGTGTTTACTTGTCTTTTGTTGGCCATATTAGTCGCAGTATGTCTGCGACCCATCTTTTGTGACGACTCAAGGCGGAATTCAATGGGTGCAACTGCTAGATTATACGTGCAATGAAAATTTAAAGAACTACCCAAACTACCACAATTCAGGCAGATGGGACCTCAGTATAATTACTCATCCATATAGCAGCACCTCAGAAGTGCAGGTCCAACCCCATCATGTTGAACTGCAGTGGTAGTATTGTAATGTGACTTCAAGCACCTGGTGGGGGAATAGAAATCATAGCTCTCTGATCTTCCAAGAACAAGAAAAAAGAACAAGAGCATAAAAATGATGTAGAGAACACTGTTATAATACCTGCTTAAGAGTAAACAATAACAGATTTTATATAAATACAGTAAGGTTTGTCTACAAAACATTGACGACTCAAGTGATGGGGGTGTGAACTGCATATCAAATACTTAAGTTAATGGGGCTTCAAAGTAAAACTTATCTTGTTACTCACATTTGACAATACAGAAAAAGGCAACTAAAAATTTTAAGTGATGGAATGATAAACTTACTTTTTCTCACAGTACTTTCCATAGTAGTTCAGCCCGCATTCGCAGGTATAGCCATGGGAACTGCTGGGCTTGTGAACACAGGTAGAGACATGTTTGCAAGGCTTGAGATCACAAACATCTACACAGTGTTTTCCAAAGTACCCTAAAGGAGCAAATCAGTAACATGACAATCAGCTGCAATGATTTATACCCAGGTACAATGTTACACCTTTCACATAATAAGTCTTTTATATAGCCTGGAGTTTTCCTGACAGAATGCCAATTAAATTTTCTTCAGACACAGTTCTAATGTTTTTAGTGTCTGTTAACTTTTCCTCTGCACTTATACATTGCGAGGACAGAAACAGTTCACCTCTTCAAAACAAAAGTCTCTACAACATCTAGAGTACAATGAATTTTGGCATTCTCTCACTCATTAGAAACCTGAATCTCTTTTAGATCTAGTTAAGGCCCATGGCACTAAGCAGACATTTTTTTTGTTGACCAGGGTCAAACACTGACCTTAGGTAAACTTCTTCCATCCTTTTATTTATGAAGACTCAAAGCAATGATTACCTGTTCATTCTGTAGAGGGACTCATGAGCTACTAAATCAATCAAAGCCAGTGGTATGTCTACGGTTCCTACAAAATTCCAGAAACTGAAGATTGGGAGATGATATAAAGGCCTACCTTAACAAATAAGTACAGAAAATAAGACTATAGACTGTACTTGAAATTATAAAGAAATACTGGGCTTCACGTAGGTGTAGGTACTTCAGTCATCTCCTACACTGGTTAAATGAGGTAAAGATCTTATTATGGAATAGCAAAAGCAGAAAATGGTACATTTTTTGACATCCTTCTTTCCTTTGGGGCAGAGAAGAGGTAAGTGTGACATTCTACCTAAAAGGAAGAAACTGCTGAATACCAGCACAAGCATGCTCCCACATAAGTAGATCCATGTTACAAATGCACAAGGTGGACATCATATGTACTTCTGTTATGGCATTAAGCTAGGTGGCAGCAAATCTATGCTCTCCCCATGTGAAAGGAACAAAATATGGAAAAATATAGTTGTTTAAGCTGAACTTACTATTTTATTTAGTGGCTACAGCTAGTAGCTGTAATAGTATACTTGGTGGCTTTGCAGTTGTCCGCCCATACTGTAAATTTGATCTGGGACACTCCTCCCAGTCTAGTGTCATTAGCTCATTCTACCTAATACAGAGAGAACATTTGAGAAGGCCAACCCACTTAGGTTCTTAACCTTGAATTTTCTTCTGTTCCTGCTTTCTCCATTTCCACTTTACTATATAAAAAAAAAAAAAAAAAAAAAAAAAATATCTAAGATCGTTTCCTGCCTTTCCTGTAACTAGTCTAGTCCATATACAGATTTGCTGTATCCAGGACTGTTTGTAAGCTCCTGATCCCCCCAAGCCTTTCTGTGTTGGAGGGAAACCTTCTAGCTTATAAGTGGGAGTGGTAAGCACTAGGTAGCCTATCTACTATATAAGGAGTGGTTTCTGGCCCAGAAATTGTAGTTGTTGACCGATTGGGCAGTTTTTCCATCTCTTTCAACTTTCTGATTTAAAAGCCCACATTTGCACTTGTTTCCTGCCTTTCCTGTAACTAGTCTAGTCCAGATACAGACTTGATGTATATCCAGGACTGTTTGTAAGCTCCTAAGCAGTGCCAAAGTCTGCTCTTCAATTTGTCCCTTAGATCTGCTAGCTCTCTCCTCTCCTGCACCTATACTAGCTTATTAGTATAGCACTTCACCAGACTTCTTGTAGCAATTATTGTAGGACATAAAAGTGCTACCAGCACTAAACGTTTTACAAGGAAACAGATTCAGTACTTCTTATCAATGCCCACCTCTCCAGGCATGTCTAAAGGTCAGTTCCCTGTGCTTTCTCCCATTAATCTGGTGAACTTGGGGATCCTAGGGCAATGTAGCAACTGCCTCATGTACACCAACAACCCCCTCCTCTTATATCCCAATACTCAGGCCTGCGAGAGATGCACTTACATATCCAAACTGGAAGCCACGCACTCGCCAACCAAGACCAGAATAGCTGGTCAAGAGGAGAAGGTCAACACTTGTACCACACCACATGGAACACATAGCCCTCCAGAATTCAGACCAGCACTGCCTTCACATAAAAACACAAACCACACACCCACCTTCGCGGTGTCCCTCTATAAAAATCTACCCAAGCAGCAGAGACATCCAAGGCAGAAACGCACTCCGACCACCATAACATAACACTAATCACAATACACACAACTCTCCTAAACAGTGTGCCACGCAACCAAAACCCCTTAGGCAAAACAGCATGCCCAACACACTAGTCACAGATGACTCGATAGTGAGGCATACTGATGTCCCACTCACTAGGCTGAATAAGGAGAAAGTAACAGTCAGGTGCCAGGATCCGTCACATAATGCACACACTCCGATCCCTCAACAACAGGTACAGATATGACTCTGTCATTGTACATGTGGGTGTGAATGATCTGAGACCTACCTCCCTGAACTACATGAAAAGAGACATGGAGGAGCTCTCGGATTATGCAGCCAAAGTGGGTATGACCCTAGCCATGAGCAGTATCCTACCATCACCCAGAATACCACCACAGTACAAGAAGAAAATGACTGATTTCAACAATTGGCTATGTTTCTGATGTCATTCTATGGGGATCCAGTATCTGTCTGCCTGGGATGACATGACTGAGAGACCTTGATGCTTTGCCAGAGATGGCCTGCATCTGTCACTCCTGGGCTTCCGCATACTGGCCAAGGCTCTTGCCACCCCTATAGTGCCTTTTTTTAGGCACTGTTCCAAAAACCAAATTACCACCGTAACAGCTACAAACAAATGCAATCTGAGGGTCATGCTGCTCAACCCTAGAAGTCTAAATCTCAAAATGCACTCACTTGAAGCACTCCTAAAATGGAAAACATCATTTGTGCTGTAACAGAGACCTGGTTCAATGCAGCAGAAAGCACCCCCTGCACTACCAAGCTATAACTCATTCCACACCTTTCTGCCCCAAAACTTGGACCGAAGCTCCAAAGGCAGTGGTGTTTCCATATTCATAAAGGATGCGTACACTTCCACACTGGTAGCCCAATATAATGCATCAGAGATACTTCAGGTGCAGCTAACATTGGGTAAGACTGCAATTCAGGTCGTAGCCTGCTATAGGTCCCCAACCATGTCCAAAGACTCACACTTGATGCTCCTAAGCACCCTGGATAATATTAGGGTACAACCTAACACTTTCTTACTAGGCAACTTCAACTACCCCTCCATTAACTGGGAAAACTATACACTTCCCCAACGTTTCCTAGAGTTCATTAATTCCAATACCCTGGACCAGCTCGTTCTTACCCCCACTAGAGGTAAGCAACATCCTTGACATGGGTGACCATTGCTCTAGACCAATAGTCAGCTCCTCCCTGGTTAGATCCGACCACAAACTAATTACCTTGGAAATCCACATCCCCCCAGCAAAGGTAACCACCATGAAAAACTTCTCCAAAGCTAAATTTGGGCTCCTAAAAACAGAGATGGCTAATTTCACGGCACCCATGCAAATGGAGAATAGTTGTATGACTTGTGAACCATACACCAAATGCACTGTATGAACACGTACACAAATGCATGGATCTCGCCATACCCAACAGAACCAAGATGGTCTCTTCCAAAAAAAGAAGCCAATCTGGTTATCCCCTGCCATAAACAAACTCTACAACAGAAGGAGGAAACTGATGTGGAATAAGGTGAAGTCCCAAGACTGGAAAACCTCCCTTATCAACCTCAACAAAAAGTTGAGATCCCTCATCAAATCCTCTAAAGCTAGCTATGAAAACAGAATTGCAGCAGATAGTAAAGACAACCACAAGGCCTTCTATAGTTATGTAAAGAATCTCCACAGCAATACCTGCATTTGCTCTGAGCTACTGCACAATGGTACCTCCTATACTGAGCCAACAGATATTACCAGTATTCTGGCCGACAGATTCAGTGTCAACTTTACCCCTCTCTCTCCCCCCAAATGACCATCACAATACCAGTAGATTGCCAGGCACCCAGTATTACTGCTGCACAGGTTAAAACAGCACTGTCCAAGGCCAAGAATACAACTTCTATGGGACCTGACAATATCCCGGACTGTGTTCTACATGAACTACAGAGTGAACTGGCACTTCACCTGTGTGCCCTGTTCAATCACAGCCTCACCTCAGGCTTTGTCCCTACCGAATGGCTCACTGTTACAGTCATCCCTCTCCATAAAGGAGGAGCGACTACAGACCCTGGGAACTATCCCCCCATTAGCCTGATGAGCCTGATATGCAAAGCTATGGAATGCACCATCATGGACCTAATAAACAAGGATACAGGGACCCTCTAAAATCTGGATCCCACACAGTTTGGTTTTGTAAAATGTAGATCATGCCCGCTCAACTTGGTCAACTTCTTTGAGTCAGTCACCAGAACTGTGGATGAAGGCAAGGTGGTTTATACAGCCTACCTTGATCTGGCTAAGGCTTTTGATACCATTCCCCACTCAGGAATCATAGAAAAACTCACTAAGCTAAGCATCAACCCCTATATCACTAGGTGGGTTGCAAACTGGCTCACAGATAGAACCCACAGTGTGAAAGTAGCTGACTCCAAGTCAGACTGCCAAGTAGTCATGAGTGGTGTCCCAAAGGGTTCGGGCCTGGGTCCACTCCTGTTTGGTATCTACTTCTCTGAAGTCCAGGCCAACACGAAGGGACTCTGGCTGACAAAGTTTGCAGACGATTGCAAGTTGGGAGCTATTATAAACTCCCCAAGAGATGTTGACATCCTACAGAATGGCCTCACTGAGACCAACCATGACCTTAAGCTCAATGCCAAAAAATGTGCCGTCATCCCCTTTGGGAAAAAAACGATTCCCATGAATTACCACATTGATGGTAGCCCACTGAACACAGAAGGTATTATAAGAGATCTGGGAACACAGGTTGACAGCAACCTCTCCTTTGATCACCACATTGCCACTATGGTGAGAAAGTCTTTCTATTCTCATTACTAAGGGTTTTTCATCCAGGAAAAAAGAGGTCACTGACTCCCTCTACTCTTCCCTCATTAGGCCAATCATCGAGTACAATGCCCCACTTGGCATGTACCTCACTAGACACCTGCAACAACTAAAGAGGCTGCAAAAGTACCTCACAAAGAGGATCCTAGACCTTAAACACCTGTCCTATATGGACAGACTCAAAAAATTCCAACTATTCTCTGTCTTATACCGCCTACATAGAGGCGATCACTGGTTGACTTACAAAGCTATGTCTGACCCAGCTCTGTTAGAAATGCTAAATCTAAAGAAATTCCAATCCATCCACACCATATGCTCCAGAGACCTCAACCTCATTACCACAATTAACAAAACATGCTGGAGGGACAGGTTCATAACCCAGAGACTGCCCATACATGTCAAGCAGAGCACCTCGCTGACCCTCTTCAAGAGAAATTTTGATGAGTGGATGCGAAACAGAAAATTCACCCTGAGGATAACTTCAGTGGCTCTACTCGACAGAGGCACTGGGAACTAAGGTCGGGTGGCACTATGCCAGGGTAATCCTGTGGCTAGGCTTGTAAAGGCCCAAGGGCCATTAGCCTAGTACACACATGAACCTATGCACAGTGCATATTCAAATGATCACTGCTGTAGCAGCCTTAGCTATATGGGTTTGGGTGCAAAGCACTTCAGAGCTTTCTTGCCAGCACACTGATGGAGGCTGAGCCACGAAAGGGCAATGCTAGCAACAAACAAAAAAATGTTCACTCTGTGGCATTTAAAAAAAAAAAAAAGAGGAAGATGGAGGCAAGGAGTGGCTACTGCATCACTGATCATTCAAACATCTACTGCTATGGTAAGTTCAACTAGCTCAACTGCAGCCTTAGCTATATGGGTAGATTACCTTAGCTAACTACTACTTTCCTGTAGATGTCAGAGAAATCAGTAAAACTGCTTTCCATGTTAAGAATCTCAAATCAGCCAGAGTGGGTGTTTCAAATGTAGAAAGTGTTAGGTTTTCTAACACAAAATTAAGATTCCCAATGAGGGGCCACCAGTTGTTTTTGGAGTCCTCTTATGCAAAACCCCTTTCAAGAATATTTTGACATGAGATGGCATTACAAGAGGAAGATCCATGGGCAGACATGCTGAAATGGCCAATAAATGAACCTTGACATAGAAAACAGAAAGGCCACAGGATAGTACCTCATACAAATATTGTAAAACCAAAACTAGCTCTGAATGGCTGCTGGTTATGTACCATTTGGTAATACATGATTTTTAGTAGCATGCTTTCTTGCCTTCATTAGTACCTGCTGCATGTCCTCAGTAAACACGGCCTAAATGGAATTAAGACTCCATCATCCAGGCAGTCAGCAGAAGATGACTGATGTTGGGGTGTATCAAACACCCCTGTGCTTGTGTGAGTAGATCCAGACTGTGAGGAAGCTTTTGGTAACTGCCCCTGGCCATTTCCAAAAGAGGGAAAATCACAACTGTCTGGGGCAGAAGGGAGTCACCACAATGACCCTGGGGGATTCCTTCTGAATCTTCAGAGTTACCCTAAAAGAATATATGAACATTCTTGTCCAAGTAAAAGAAAATATATCCGTCTTCCAGGTCTTCTTTTATGGAGTCCTGGAACAGTATATTGACACCTGATTGTTCTGAGAGAATGCAAACATATTTACTTGAGCAAATCCCCATAGATGGATCAAATCTTGGAAGACCCCCTGATCTAGTTTCCATTCGTGATGGTCTGCCCTGGTTTTGCTCAGCTTGCCTTCCAATCAATTTTGCTCAGACAGAAAAGGAGGTATGGTCTGTTTCCCCCTTTCATGCTGATGCATCAGATGACTCTGGCATTATCTGAAACCACTTGAAGAGGTCCCAGGGACCAGAGATGGTTCAGAGAGTTGAGTGCTTTGATTACAAGCATCTCCTTGATATTCATGTGCTTGCTCCTATCCTTGGTGCCTCACACCTCCTGCACTTTTATCCCTACTGAAACTGCTCCCTAAGCAAAGTCTACAGTGTCTGTGGTGACTGACTGCTTTAGAGTAGGGAGGGAGAATGGGAGACCTGGACTTAAGGATATCTGTCATCTCCACCAAAATATTTCTCTTCTGACAAATCTCAGTACTGGAATCTGAAAAGATAAAACGTGTTGATGCTGGGACCAAAGAGGTTTCAAATACCACTGTATCCTTCTCATGGGGAGTCTGAATGGAGAGAAGATAATCAGCAAGCAAAGCAAGGTAGTATTGCTGGAATTGAATTCATCCTCAAGTCTTGGTGAGTAGCTTCATGAGGTGGACCCCCCTTTTTTTCACAAAATCTCACCAAGATGGCACTGATATACAGACTGCATTTGATACAGCATATATCATGCACAGAAGTTTGTTAAAAATAAAAAGATAGCTGGGTGCACAAGACCCAGGATAAAAAGGTAACCAGTCCTGCTAAGCGCACTATTGCCATAACTGGAAAAAATGACGGCTCAGAATCCTCAAGACATGGAAACATTCCTACAATGGGGACAAGGCCATGCCCAGGGGGAGGATGGCCTCCCTGTTGTAGAAGGAAGCAGTAATCCACAAACATCACATAAAAGAGCCACAAAATGATACAGTAGACTACTAAGGATAAGAAAGAAATTATGTAGTGTTCCTATTATGCAAGAAGCCCAGACTGTCCAAACAGAAAATATACATAAAGATTGAGAGAGAAATTAGAGGAAAGAAAAATACTTCTACAAGAAAAACTGTCAGAAGCTGCAAATAAAAATGCGTGTTCATTAATACAACAGATTTATGAAAAACATTATATAGATCAAGAAAACGTAGGCCATTTGGAAAAAGAAGCGACTGAGGAAGTGCGAAAATATAAAGAAAAAAAAGAGACTTCTGAAAGGTATAAAAAAGAAATATGGATATGGGAAAGAAACAAAAATCTAATATGGTGCAATATTTATGCAAGAAGAAAGCATTAATAAACACAAAAAAGGTAGCCCCCAAAGATATTTGAGGAGAAATACAGGCAAAGGCATCCAGATATGGAAACTTTCACAAAAAAAAAATAAGGTCATAAAGAAGGAATGTAAAAGAGAAGGTTAGTACAATACAAGTTAAGAAAATGCATCAACTCTTGTGTTGTGGAGTGATAGGCCAGTGAGTTCCCATATGAAATAACAATAGATGAAATAGGATGAAAATGAAGAGAAAGTTAGGCATAGGAAGATGCTCCGGAATTTCTGATAGAATGCCTGCAGGAAATACAGGACAAAGAATGTGCCCTCAGTTTAGAAGAAAATGATCTAAAAGAAGAGTTGCTCGATTTAATAGAGATTGACTCACATATTAAGATCAATGAAACAAACAGACTACAGAAAGTCAATAAAACCCAAAAAGTTAGAGGTTTGATAATACAAATGAACACAGTAATTAGGACTGTCCATAGAGATTCATGGGATACAACAGAAGTAAATAGGATATATTACTGTATAGCTAAATTAATAATAAAGTCTTACCACAAAAACACAGGGTAATGAGGGAAAGAAGCGGTGCAATCGAATGCCATCATGGAAGTACTGAATAGAGAAAACTATAAAGCAATTAAGGAAAGAAGTGTCACTGTTAGAAGAATATAGAAGGAGGAACAGGTCAACAAAAATACTCAGACAGATGTGATAAAAGCAATGTACAACGTCAGAACAGATCAGGACCTATGGTGCACTATCATAAATAAACTAAAAATCTCAGCACTGGCAGAAAAACTTGGAAGGTATGCAGATAAATATAAAGGAAAAGTACATACACAATTTATTGATGAACCAAAAAAGGTTTACAGAGAATTGGGAAACAAGGCAAAAGGAATTGAAACACCACCAAAAAGGAAGAAATAGAAACATTCTGGAGAAATATCTATGAAGATCCTGTAGAACATAACAAAGATGCTAAATGGACAGTAAAAGAAAGAATAAGAAGTTCAAATGTACAGAATATGAAATGGAATGATATAATGGCCAGAGAGACTGAAACAAAGTTAAGAAAAGCTCTTAACTGGAAAACCCCAGGCCCACATGCAGTACCTAACTTCTGGCTAAAAGTATTAATACCTTTTACATGAAGATTTAGCCATGAGTAAGAAGAAGTTATGTACTCACCATAACGTTCGATGTATGTAGTCCATCTCGCCTTACATTCTTACCCGTGGGTTCGGAGCTGAATATTGGCTCCAACTCGGCCGATTTTACTAGTTCGAAGTCTCTCATTGGCTGGGCTAAGCAGGTATCCCATGGTGCACTGCTCCATATCCCCAGATCTAGTTTGCTGCGAAACTCATTTGCACTTCATGCACACATCACATCCATATAAAGAATAAGCTAAGCAAGGGAACACTGTAGATGACAACCTAACCTACAAATCCTCCAGGAAGGGGGAAAGTGGGAGGGTAAGTAAGAATGTGAGGCGAGATGGACTACATACATCGAACGTTATGGTGAGTACATAACTTCTTGATGTTATGTAGTCCTATCTCGCCTACATTCTTACCCGTGGGACAGCGTCCCTAGCACCTACATCCTGGGTGGCTCATAGGAAAATACTCCTGAGAACTGTGCAGCCAAAGGAAGACCTGCCCCTGGAGACCACGTCCAATTGGTAATGAGAAACAAAAGTGTGAGGAGAAGCCCAAGTAGCTGCAACACATATATCATCCATTAACAATCTGGCTTGGTAGGCTGTGGATGTAGAAACACCCCGAGTAGAATGTGCCTTGACCAGAAATGGCAGATTTTTACCTCCTGTTTGATAGATGAAAGAGATATAACTGGCTATCCATCTAGACAGTGTGACCTTGGATACTGGGGAATCCATTCGGTTTTCTGAAAAGGAGACAAAAAGTTGGTCAGACTTCCGGATATCTTTTGTCCGGTGTAGATAGAAGCATAACTGTCTATGTACATCCAACTGGTGAAATCTAAATTCTGCCTAGTTAGAAAAGTGGGGAAAGAAAGCAGGCAGCTCAATGGACTGATTTATGTTAGACACGGAAGCCACTTTAGGAAGGAACGAGGGGTTTGGTCTAAGAGAGACCCTATCTTTATGGAAGATTAAATATGGAGGTTTGATAGAGAGGGCTTGAATTTCCGAAACCCGCCTCGCTGAAGTGACTGCTGTTAAGAAAGCTGTTTTCCATGTCAAGAATTTAAATTCGCAGGTAGCTGCAGGCTCAAAGGGTGGTAAAGTAAGGCTTGTAGAACAAAACTGAGATCCCAGGGCATGACAGGTTTGGACACCGGGGGACGAAGCAACAGAGTACCTTTGAGGAATGCTTTGCATAGTCTATGTGCCATGAGACTAGGTTCATTCGCTACGTGGAAATTAGATATCACCATCAGTTGAACTTTGATGGTGGCTGATGCGGACCCCTGATGGAAAAGCATAGACAAGAACTCCAGAACTGAATCTATTGGAGCTGTGTAAGGATCAATGCCTCTGGTATGTGCCCAGATAGAGAACCTTTTCCATTTACTAAAATAAATCTTTCTAGTGGATGGTTTATGAGCAGACGATAATATATGTACCACTTCCAGTGAAAAATTATGAAGTCTGACTAATGATGGAAGTGGAGTTGCCAGGCTGTCAACCGGAGAGTCATCAGGGAGGGGTGGAGCTGTCCCGACATGTGTGTCAGTAAATCTGGTTGAGGGTCCAGAGTCCAAGGAGTGTCCACAGTGAACTGCTGAAGAAAAGGGAACCAAACCTGATGAGGCCAGTGTGGAGCAATCAGAATGATTCTGCTTTCCCAAGGATTGCGCTTTCTGAATCACCTTTGACAGCAAGGGAAACGGAGGGAAAGCATACAGCAGACCGGAGGGCCAATCGTGAACCAGAGCATCCCTGGGTGACTCCCCCTGTGGGGGGATCAGCGTGAAGAAGTTGCTGCATTTGCATCGAGAGGGCTGGCAAAAAGGTCGCAGCAAGGCTGACCCCATCTGCTGAAGATTCGCTCTGCAACCAGGCGATTCAGGGACCACTTGTAAGGCATCAGGATAGCTCTGCTTAGCCTGCCCGCAATGACGTTGTCTTCCCCGGAATGTGCATTGCCACCAGAAACTGTTGGGAAGCTACTGCCCAATGCCACACTCACATGGCCTTTCTGCACAGAGGGTAAGACTGTTTTCCCCCTTGCTTGTTGAGATACCACACTACTGACATGTTGTCTGAGTGTACAGCAATCGTCCCTAGAGGAAGAACCCTCTGAAGTGCCTGCAACGCAAGAAGCACTGCTCTCATCTCTAGGACATTTATATGCAAATGCATCTTGTGTTCTTGCCATGTGCCTTGGACTGTCCTGCCAAGATAATGCCCCCCCCCCAATCTGGGAGGCATCCGTGGTCACCATGGCAATCGGGATGGGTGGAACGAAGGGCTTTCCCCCGTTCAAATTCTTGGTGCACAGCCACCAACCGAGGTCCTGCTTGCATCTGTCCGTGAGTAAGATGGGATGAGACAGTGGGAGTCTTTGGAGAGACCATTGAACAAAGAGGAGCCATTGGAGAATTCTCATGTGTAATCTTGCTAGAGGAACCAACATAACTGTTGCTGCCATGGTCCCTAGGAGTTGGAGAACCCATCTTGCCTTCGCTTGTCTCAGGGGCATCAGCATGTGTATCTGTTGTTGTAATACTCTGATCCTTTCTTGTGGTAAAAATGCTCGCATTCAAATGGTGTCTAATTCTGCTCCTATAAAGGTGACACGCTGTGAGGGCAATAAGGCAGATTCTTCCCAATTTATTGTTATGCCCAACTTGTGACATAGATTGATGGTAGTGTCCCTGGTCTGAACTAGTTGATGCCTGTTGGGAGCGGTAAGGAGCCAGTTGTCCAGATACGGAAACACCTGGAATCCCTGATGTCTCAAGTGAGCTGTCACCACCGCCATACACTTGGTGAACACCCTGGGGGCTGTGGTGAGACCAAAGAGCAGGGATCGAAACTGGAAGTGACTGGCTCCCAGCCGGAAGCGTAGGTGACTCCTGGATGCTCTGTCCATTTTCACATGGTAGTAAGCATCCTTGAGGTCGATGGAGCACATCCATGCCTCCTCTCCCAACAATGGGAGAATCGATTGCATTGTGACCATATGGAACTTGGACTTGTGTACGTGACTGTTGAGTTGGCTGAGATCTAGTATGGGTCTCAGGTCCCCTGTTCTTTTCGGCACCAAAAAGAATCTTGAGTAAGTCCCTAATCCGATTTGGTCTGAGGGGACACACTGGACAGCTCCTTTTTCTAGCAGCTGCGAGACCTCTGAGGCTGCTTGATCCCTTTGACTGGGTGGTACGTCCGGGATTTTTCTGATTGGCGGGGGTACTGACGAGAATGGAATGAGGTAACCTTCGAAAATTATCCGTAATTCCCATCGGTCCTAGGTAATGCTTTCCCAGGCTTCTGGATATAAGGAAATTCGACCCCCGACTGGCTCCGGATAAGAGCAGTCAGGCACATCCTCAGAAATGAGAGTATGGAGAACCACGGAAGGAGTCGCGGTCTCCCGAATTGCGGGGGCCCCCCTCTGCCTCTGGGGCAATCTCCCTGAATAACCTCCCCTCCCCTGCCTCTGGAGTGGGGGTTCAGCTTGTGTGGCAGGAAAAAAAACCTCTGTGATTCCTTGAACCACATCTTCCCCCCTGCTGGGCCTTGGGATAAGGCCTAGAAGGAAGGGAAAAACGGACCCCTACAGCAGACAGGGTCTTTCCCTCTTGCTTGCACCTGGTGAGGGTGTCTTTCACTTTGGTCCCAAACAAGGAGGAACCATCAAAGGGGGCGTCAGTATAGGAAGACTTGAAGGCCTCCGCAAAGTGACACAAGCGCAGCCAGGCTTG
Source organism: Protopterus annectens (assembly GCF_019279795.1). Lineage (NCBI taxonomy): Eukaryota > Metazoa > Chordata > Ceratodontiformes > Protopteridae > Protopterus > Protopterus annectens. The sequence continues at coordinate 1,038,777,759 of NC_056745.1, read as the reverse complement.
CCTCCTAAGGGCGACCCCTGAGCTTGCTGCCCTACTCGCTCCCTTGGTTGCATACAAAATGAGCCGCATGGATGAGTTTACAATGGAGTTGAGGGTAGAAACCTGGGCATTAACCGTCTGATCCACCGCCTCAGGAACGTTACCCACAAGAGCATCTCCTAACTCTTTGAGATCTCTCTAGAACTGAGTGAAGTGAGACAAGTAATTCAGCAACCGTAACGTAAAGGTCGCGGACGAGAGGGTACGCTTCCCATACTTGTCCATGGCCCTAGACTCCATGTTAGGAGGATGGACGGATAAAGAAGACTCTGCTACTTTATTCTGGGTGGCTGCCACCACCACCATGGCATCTACAGGAATTCCTTTAGACAGAAACTCTTTGCCCTGGGGGGGGCAGAAAGAAACTTGTTGGGACGCCTGGGCACGGGCTCCACAGAATCAGGGTTCTCCCACACTCTTTGACAAATCAGGTCAAGGAGTTCGTCGAAGGGTGGAGACACCCAGGAGGCGGAGGGTTGAGTACCAAAAACCTTAAGGAATACTGACTCCTCCTCGGAAGGGGCTTTGGAAGGCCAGTCACCTCTATGTTTCAGTATCTCCAGGATATCGGAGAAGGAAAGATCATCAGAGGATGACTTGGGGAACCCCTCCGATTCCTCGAGGTCAGCATCAGAGGTGAGGGACTCATCTTGGGAGTCTATGTGCTTCCTCTTGCACGTTTTCTTTCTAGGGGGCTCCTCAGGCACCAACACTGAGGGACCCTCAGAAATTTGGGGACCACTTGTGGGGGTTTCCCTAGGCTCTGGTGTTCTGCTGTCAATGGATGGGTGGTGAACAGAAGCTCTCACTGGAGTGGTGGGTGACAGAGTGACTGACCCCGCCTGATGTAGCTGACGATCTGGCCAGCGCGGTCCGCATAACCTCGAGCCCCCCCCCCGAGTCCGAGGAGTGACCAGTCTCCGAGGCCATGGCAGGAGTCGGAGTTCCCCCGAGCTGAAGCACTGAGAGGGAGACTCGGAACCAAAATAAGTCCTGAGATGTCCCCCTCGGGCCCGACCGAAGAGTCCCGAGTCCCGAACCCAGAGGACGGAGCCGATGGGGTCGGAGCCGATGCCGGTACCGATGGAGCCAAATGGGCATCGGAACTGGCCTAGAAACATCACGCGGTGCGGAGCACTCCGGCTCCGAAGACAGAGATGCGCTCGGAGGTGGAATGATCGAAGAAGGTGTCGGGACGGGCTCCAGAGCCAAGTGGGTCGGAGCTGAAAACAATTTTGCCAAAACCGGTGACTGGAGGAGCCTCCGAACCACCCTATCCACATCCACATCCGAAAGGGTCCTGGAGGATTTGGAGGAAAGGGATGGAGAATGCGATCTCCTCTCAGGAGAAGTAGGTTTGATACTGGGCGATCGGCTCCTAGGAGGTTCCAATACAATTGGAGCAGACACCGGTTCCATAGATACCGATCCTTCCTGTGGCCCCGAGGACAATGGAGCCGAGGAGGTCGATGCAGTTTTAGACATTTTCTCCGGAGGCTCCGATGAAGCTGACGGAGCCAGAGATCTCTTTTTTGATTTGCCAGATGTAGACTTGCCACTGGAAGCCGAATCCATAGCCTCTTCTAAAGAGGGTTTTAATAGTCCCTTTAAGATTAGCTTATTCTTTCTCTCTTGGAGAACTCTAGGGCTGAACGCATGACAAAAGCTGCAGGATTCCTGCAGATGGATGGCTCCTAAGCAGTAGACACATATGGAATGCCCATCGGTTATGGACATTTTGTACCCACATTTTGAGCACTTTTTAAATCCCGAAGGTTTATGCTCCTTCGTATCCTTAGACATTTTAACTACCGCGCCCACAACGCAAAATCAAATCAGTACAAGAACAAGTGTTCACTCTATAAAGGCGGGAACGACACTGAGGTAACCAACACCAAAACAGCGATTAAACGCGCACAAACTCTAGCACAATTTTAAACAGTGGAACACAAGGAGAGGGTCAAAACCTCTAATTTAAACGGTTTGGGGTGAACACAGAAGGAAACAGAGGAGAACTAGGCCCTCTAACTGAAACGGGCCTAGCCCAGGGAACAGTAAGAGGGATACCACACAAAAATCTCACAATCACAGAGCTTAACACACCAGACAAAATTAGACATATTTAAACAATAGCTATGAAAATAGCTTTTGAATGAATCAAACTTCTCTTAAATCAAGAAAAGAAGGTACTTCGCCACAGCCAAGCGAGACCACATCCTAGCTACACGAGCAGCAAATGAGATCTGCAAATATGGAGCAGTGCACCATGGGATACCTGCTTAGCACAGCCAATGAGAGACTTTGAGCTAGTGAAATCAGCCGAGCCGGAGCTGATATTCGGCTCCGAACCCACGGGTAAGAATGTAGGTGAGATAGGACTACATAACATCTGTTTTTATACGCCCTCCAAACAGACACCAGCCTGGTTAACAACAGGAAAAACAATACTCCTACTTAACCAGTGAACCTGCAAGCTATCCTAAAAACTATAGACTAATAACTTGCCTTCCAACGATGTATAAACTATACACTGGAACTGATACCAACAGAGTTTATAGTCATTCAGAAGAAAATTCAATCATGGCAATAGAACAAAAGGGTAATAAAAGAAAGTCATATAAGGATCCTTTGTTGTTAAATAAAGTCATAATGGAGAACAGCAAAAAGGGGTTCTAAATATGGCATGGACAGACTACAAAAAAGCATTTGAGCGTATCCCACATTTATGGATAAGAGAATACTTAAAAATGTATAGGATATACCCTACACTGATTGATTACATTACAGCGACCATGAGACAGTGGCAGACTATTCTGCAGTTAAGCTTTGATAAAGTACAAATTATTATTCCAGGGATAATAATTCAAAGGGGGATATTCCAGGGTGACTCACGGTCACCACTGCTCTTTTGTCTTGCCTTAACCCATTAAGTAAATAGCGCAAGTAACAAAAAACTGAGGGAAATGCTACTCAATGCCAGAAGTCTAAACCTCAAAATGCATGCACTCGAGGCACTCCTCAATATGGAGAAAATCGATATATGTGCAGTAACAGAAACCTGGTTTAAGGCTCCAAAGAGCACCCCAGCATTACCAGGCTACAACTCATACCATACAGATTGGCCACAAAACCCAGACCAAAATACAAAAGGTGGGGGAGTATCCATATTCATCAAGGATACCCCCACACCTTCAGGTAAGTGGCACAGCACGATGCTTCAGAGAACAACCACGTGCAACTAACAATGGGCAAAACTGCTATTCAAATTACAGCTTGCTACAGACCACCCACCATGTCCCAGGACCCCCACTCCGCATTCCTGGAAACACTGGGAAACATAAAGGTCCTACCAAACACCCTGATATTGGGTGATTTCAATTACCCAAACATTAACTGGGAGAACTACAAGTACAAACTCCCTTGCCCAACATTTCCTAGAATTTATAAACTCAAATGCCCAGGATCAAGTAGTCAACACCCCCACCAGAGGTGACAACATATTGGACCTGGTCATCAACAACATGGGCGATCGGTGTTCCACACTGGATGTCAATCCCTCGTTGGTTAGATCTGACCATAAACTAATCACTTTGGATATCCACATTCTGCCACCACCCCTGGTCAAAGAAACCATTGTGAAAAACTTTTCAAAAGCAAACTTCACATTACTTAAGACCGAGGTGGGAAGTTTCAAAGCCCCCATACTAAAGGATAACGCTGTCCAAGCTGCAAAATCCTTTACTAATGCACTCTACGGGCACCTACAAGAATGCATGGATCATGGTATCCCAAACAAAACCAAGACTCACTCCTCCAAGAAAAGGAAACCAGTCTAGTGGACCCCTGCCATAAACAAGCTATACAACAGGAGGAGGACACTAGTACAGAAAAGAGTAAAATCCCAAGAAGGGAAGACATCCCTGATTAGTATCAGCAAGAAACTATGTTCCCTCATAAAATCATCCAAGGCTAGCTCCGAAAGAAAAATTGCCATGGACTCCACAAAGATAACCACAAGGCATTCTTTAGCTATGTCAAGAATCTAAGTGGCAATTCTTAGATCTACTCGGAGTTAGTACAGAATGGCACAAAATACACTGAACCGACTGATATAGCCAACATCCTGACAGACAGGTTCAGTGCAAACTCCACCCCCCCTCTCACCCACAAAAGGGCCCATAACTATACCAGAAGAATATAGTGTCCATGTAATCACAGACACTCAGGTTAAAATAGCCCTCTCCAAAGCCAAAAACACAACATCAATGGGACCGGTAGGTGTCACTACCGATGATGAACTAACCCCTCACCTAAAAAAGAAGTTCTGTACTTACCATAACGTTCCATGTGAGTTGTTTATCTCGCCTTTATTCTCACTGATGGGTTCGGAGCCAATCCTCGGCTCCGACATGGCCGACAGCAAAGCTCAAGGTTTGCCAGTAGCTCGAGACCAAGACCCTTATCCCACAACGCACTGCTGGAATTACCTCAGATCTTGTTAGCTGCGAGTAACAATATATATACCCTTTTATTTATTTCTACAATGAAGCACTTCCCGAAGGGGAAGAAGAAATATTGAATAACCAGGATGGTACTAGCCTCTAAGTCAACAGTCAGCCAGGAGGGGGAAGGAGGGAGAGTCGTGAGAATAAAGGCGAGATAAACAACTCACATGGAACGTTATGGTAAGTACAAAACTTCTTTATGTGAAGTTGTTAAATCTCGCCATTTATTCTCACTGATGGGTAGCGTCCCTAGCACCCTCAATCTTGGGTGGCTCATGGAAGTACGTTCTTCAGTACCATGGAACCAAAGGAAGACCTGTCCCTGGAAGCCTCATCTACTTTGTAATGTGTGATAAAGGTATGAGGCTTAGACCAAGTGGCTGCAGCGCAAATATTGTCAAGGGGCAATTTAGCTTGAAAGGCAGAAGACGTAGAAACGGCTCTGGTAGAATGAGCCTTAGGGTTTGTGTGTCAATGGCATACTCGCATTCTCATAAACAAAGGATATAAAATCTGATAACCATTTAGATAAAGTTGTTTTAGCCACTGGATTACCTTTTCTGGCTTCTGAGAAGGATACAAAAAGTTGATCGGATTTTCTAATATCCTTAGTTCTGTCAAGATAAAATCTGAGCTATGTACATCAAGTTTGTGCAGCATGTATTCCAATTTGTTATAGAGTGGTTGGGAAAAAAGACTGGCAGCTCAATGACCTGATTGATACTGGATTCAGAATAGACCTTAGGTAAAAATGAGGAGTTTGTTCTGAGAGATACTCTATCAGCATGGAAAATCATGTAAGGTGGTCTGACAGATAATGCTTGAAGTTCTGACACTCTGCGGGCAGAAGTAATGGCCACTAGAAAAATAGTTTTCCAGGATAAATATTTGAGATCACAAGATGATGCTGGTTCAAAAGGGGGAAGAATAATTTGAGACAACATAAAGTTTAAATTCCAGGGAGAATAGAGAATTTTGACAGGAGGTCTCGTGAAGAACACCTTTAAGAAAGGTTTTAGATAACTTATGGCCCATAACATTTGAGCCACCAAACCCAAGGTGGAAATTTGAGATGGCAGCTAACTGGACTCGAACTGTAGCAACTGCTGCCCCTTCCTTAAAAATCTTTGTCAAGAATTCTAAAAAGGATGATAGTGGAGCTCGGAAAGGATCAATTTTCTGCGTGTTGGCCCAAATTGAGAACCTTTTCCACTTACTGCCGTATAATTTCCTGGTAGATGGCTTGTGAGAAGACAAAAGAATTTGTCTTGTATCTTCTGAATTGAATTAAGCCTGGCAATTAGAGGAAGTGGATTAGCCAAGCAGTCAGTTTCAGGGACTGCAGTGAAGGATGGAGGTCCCCTGACGGATGCGTCAGAATGTCCAGAACTCGGTCCAGGATCCATGGATCTTCCAACAGATGATGGTGGAGAAACAGGAACCAAATCTATCAAGGCCAGTAGGGGGCTATGAAGATAACAGTCCTTCCCAGCGATTTTGCTTTCTGTAAAAATATGAGTATCAATGGGAAAGGTGGGAATGCATAAAGGAGACCCAGGGGCCAATTGTGTAAGAGTGCATCTCTCGGGGGATGTCCTGGAGGTGGTATTAGGGCAAAGTAGCTTCTGCATTTTGAATTGATGTGGCTGGCAAAGAGGTTGCAGCAAGACTAGCTCCATTTGTGGAAAATCAACTCCACAACCTGTTGTTTGAGAGACCACTCATGAGGGAGCAATATCGCCCTGCTTAGCTTGTCAGTTATCATGTTGGATTTCCCCAGGATGTGCGTTGCCAACAGAAAACGCTGGGACGACACAGCCCACTGACACACCCTGAGGGCTTCACGACAAAGGGGGTAAGACTTGGTTCCACATTGCTTGTTCAAGTACCAGACTACTGACATGTTGTCCGTCTGAATTGCAATAGTTCCTAGAGGAAGAGAGTCCTGAAAGTACTGCAATGCCAGAAGTACCGCTCTCAACTCTAGAACACTGGTGTGCAGATGTGATTCTTGATCCGTCCATGTGCCTTAGACAGTCTTTCCCTGAAAATGCCCCCCCCCACCCTATCAGGGAAGTGGCCGTGGTCAAAGTGGCTACTGGCGGGGGGGGGGGGGCAAAGGGTCTTCCGATTGTGACATGAAGAGACGTCAACCACCACCAAAGGTCTCTCTTGCAAGAATCCGTGATGAGAATCATGTGGTGCATCAGTAGTTTGCGGTAAGACCACTGAGCAAAGAGGAGCCACTGAAAAATTTGCATATGCATCCTGGCAAATGGTATAGCCCGGATTGCTGCCGCCATCAAACCTAGCACCTTCAAGACCTCTGCTGCTGTAGCTTTGTTCTTTGATACCAGTGAGATGACGTGTTGGTGGAGAAGTGAGACTCTTTCAATTGGAAGACGTAGAGTAGTAGTTGAGGTATCAAACTCTGCTCCTATAAAAACTGTATGCTGCGATGGTGATAAGGCAGACTTTTCGAAGTTGATTGTAATGCCTAATTGATGGCAGAGTGTCAGTGTATTGTGTTGCCTGAGTCAATTGATGCCTGGTGGTAGGGGTGAGGAGCCAATTGTCTAGGTACGGAAACACCTGGAATCCTAGACGCCTCAGGTGAGCCATGACCACTGCCATGCATTTGGTGAACACTCTGGGGGCTGTAGTGAGACCAAAGGGCAGGGCTCGAAACTGGTAATGGTTGGCTCCCAGACGGAAATGCAGGTGATCTCTGAAGCATCTGTTCACCTTTATGTGATAGTACGTGTCCTTGAGATCTATGGAGCACATCCAAATGCCTTTCCCTAGGAAGGGAAGAATGGACTGAATCGTGACCATTCGGAACTTTTCTTTCTTTAAAAACTGGTTGAGTCTGCTGAGGTCCAAGCTAGGTCTCCAGTCCCCTGTTTTCTTTGGTACCAAAAAGAATCTTGAGTAAGTTCCGAATCCAACTTGGTCTGCTGGGACTGGTTGGATGACTCTTTTCTAGCAATCTGTGGACCTCTACGATTGCTTGTTCGCTGAGACTGGGTGGAACATCTGGGATTCTGTTTACAGGAATGGGAGGGGTAGAGAACGGAATGAAATATCCTCTGGAAATGATGCTTTGTACCCATGTATCTGATGTTATGTTTAGCCAGGCTTCTGGGTACAATGACAAGCGACCCTCGACTGCCTCCAGAGCCGAACAGCCGGCCCCCCTTTCAGGGGCGCTGGTAGGGTTGACCAGAAAACTGACCCCTGTCACCCTGCTGCTGCGGACCCCCTCTGCCACGGGGGCAGCATCTTCCAATATAACCCCCTCCTCTGCCTCTAGAGGGGGTTTCTCCACGTGCGTCCTGAAAGGCTCCCTGTGCTTTTCTGGAACACATTTTCCCTCCACTAGGGCCCTTGGGGTAGGGCCAAGTAGGGGTACAAAAATGGACTCCAACGGCAGATAAGGTCTTGCCTTCCTGCTCACATCTGGTTAAAGTTTCCTTTACTTTAGGCCCAAACAGTGATGAGCCATCAAATGGGGTGTTAATAAAGGAAGACTTAAAGGGTTCCGCAAAGGAACAGAGACGCATCCAGGCTTGTCTTCGGAGAGCAATGCCAGAACTAGCATCTCTACTCGAACCATCAGCTGCATAAGATATGAGACGCATGGACGATTTTACAACTGAGTTTAGGGTAGCGAGCTGTGCGTTGACTTTGTCAGCCACCCCTGCAGCTACCGTACCCTGGAGAGCATCTCCTATCTCTTTCAGGAGATCTCTTTGTAGTCTCGTAAAATGGGTTAAGTAGTTCAGTGATCGCAGAGAAAAAGTCACTGAACTAAACATGCGTTTCCCATATCTATCCATGATCCTAGAATCTCTGTTAGGAGGATGGATAGATGCGGATGTTTCAGACACTTCCTTTTTGGTAGCTGCAGCTACCACCATAGCATCAACAGGCACGCCCTTGGTCAAAAATAGCTTGTCCACTGGGGCAGACATGAATTTATTTGGCTTGCGAGGCACAGGTTCCATGGCCTCCGGTGACTCCCACGCCTTATGAGAGATCAGTTCCATGAGCTCGTCGTAAGGCGGAGACACCCAAGAAGTGGAAGGTTGAGACCCAAAAGCCTTCAAGAGCACAGACTCGTCCTCAGTAGGGGTCCTGGACTGCCAATCGCCCCTCTGACTAAGGATCTCTAATATCTCTGCAAAGGAGATATCCTCAGAGGGGGATCGAGGGGACCCTTCTGACTCATCCAAGTCCGTATCAGATGTCAAAGTCTCCTGTGGGGAGTCCAAGTGCCTCCTCTTGCACAGTCTCTTCCTGGGCAGCTCCTCAGTGGGGGGATCTGGAGAGGTCTCAGAAGGGCAGGGGATGCCCTGTGGGGGTACTTGAGGCAAAGGGTCTCTACGCTTAGGGGAACTGGTAGACGAAGAAGCAGACACAGGAGCTTGAGGGGAGCGGGAAGGCCGAACTGATGTTGATGTTGTCTTTGGAGACAGGACTCTCCTGATAGCATCGAAGGCGCCATGGCTCCGACGAGGAGTAAACGGACCCAAAAGGACCGTCCGATCCCCCCGCACCGAAAGAATGGGCTCCGAGCCCGAGGTAGGAGCAGAGCTCATTCGAGCCGAAGCCCCGAGAGGAAATGTTGGCACCGACAAATCGGTGCGACTACCCTCCCCAGACCCGATGTGAGAGCGTCGGCTCCTAGAGTCCTCGGTCGGTGCCGAGGACATCAGAGTAGATGGAACCGATAACACCGGTGTGGGTATCGGCTCCAAGGGTTCTACAATCATCGGTTCGGGTTCCTTCGGCTCCAAGGGTCCAGTACGGCTCGGAGGAGTAGTAGACAAATCCGGTTCAATGGTCTTCGGCACCGACGAGCTGGTCGGGGCCGACAACAATTTGGCAAGCCCTGGTGCCTGTAAAAGCTTCTGCACTAGCCGATCCATGTCCAAATCTGAAAGGCTGACTGAGGACTTAGACAAATGCACGGAAGGTGCTGACTGGAGCAGAGGAGAAGAGGGAACCTCAGAGACCAGCGCCAATACTGGGAGCTGGCTCCGAATCAAAGGGACACTTGGTTCCAAGCTCTGTGGAACCGATGACCCTACCTTTGAAGTTTTTGCCTTTTTTGCCACTTTGGAGTCCATAGATTTTCTAGATTTGGAAGACATGCTAGTACCTTCATGGCTACTCACCTCAGAAAAGGAATGCTGCAGTAATCCCCTCTCAATTAGCTTCCTCCTTCTCTCCAAGAGGACTCTTGAAGAGAAAGAATGGCAAATGCTGCAAGTGTCTTGGAGGTGTTTAGCCCCCAGACAGTAAACACATTGAATGTGTCCGTCAGTGACGGACATTTTCTGCCCACAATCTGGGCATTTCTTGAATCCCGATTTAGGATGGGACTTTTCCTTGTCATCCAACATAGTAAAAGTAGAAAAAAAACAGTATACTGAAACTAATATAGTGAAGTCTTTACTTTCCTTGTAAAGAGCCACACTAACTAAGGAAAGCAACTAAGCCCAAACCGGGCACTATCTATGACAGTTAAACTATAACTTACAAATACAGGGCTAAACAGGCTCACTGAGAAAAACCCAGACTATAAGAAAATAGAGATTAATAACTCTAAATAGGGCTAAAAGGCCCACACAAAACAACTAAGCCAACAGGGCACTAACTATCAGAAACTACAGATTCTATTATTAAAATTTTAAACACTAACACTCAAACTATCTATATGAAAATATCTGAAGGAAAAAAAAATTTTTTCATCAAAACTTGCTATTTTTTCTCACAAATGGTCCGAGCTAGCTTTATCACCGAGATCTCTCTTTCCGCGGCAAACTAGATCTGAGGTAATTCCAGCAGTGCACTGTGGGATAAAGGGCTTGGTCTCGAGCTACTGGCAAACCTTGAACTTTGCTATTGGCCGTGTCGGAGCCAAGGATTGGCTCCAAAACCATCAGTGAGAATAAACGGCGAGATTTAACAACTTCACATCACACTGTTTAAACTCAGCCTCTCCACAGGCTATGTGCCCACAGAGTGGCGCACAGCAACGGTTATTCTGCTCCACAAAGGTGGAACCACAACGGACCCCAGAAACTATTACCCTATAAGCCTGACTAGCTTGGTCTGCAAAGCTATGGAGAGCATCATTATGTATCTCATTAACAGAGACATTGGGAATCTCCAAACACTGGACCCTACCCAGTTCAGCTTTGTTAAGGGCAGATCATGCCTCCTAAACCTGGTGGACTTCTTTGAGACAGTTACCAAGGTTATAGACGAGGGAAAGGTGGTCTACACAGTCTACCTAGACCTCGCAAAGGCCTTCAACACCATTCCCAATCAGGTATTTTAGACAAGCTCACCAGCCTGAACATAAACCCCTACGTCATGAGATGAGTTGCCAACTGGCTCACGGACAGAATCCACAAGGTAAGAGTTGCGGGAGCTAGGTCTGACTCTAAACTGGTTACAAGTGGCATTCCCCAGGGCTCAGTCCTAGGATCCCTCCTGTTCAGCATATACTTCTCAGATGTACAGGCAAGTACAGGAGGACTACGGCTGACCAAGTTCGCAGACAACTGCAAACTAGGGACTATAACTGACTCTCCGGCTGACACAGACATCCTCCAAAAGGGTCTCACTGAGACAGATACCAGGTGTCAAAACCATGGCCTCAAGCTAAATGCCAAAAAAAGAAGTTATGTCCTTACCATAACATTCCATGTTTAGTGTTCATCTCGCCTTTGTTCTTACACACGGGTTCGGAGCCGATCCTCGGCTCCAAGTCGGCCGAATTGCAAAGCTCTGAATCTCAGAGAAGCTCGAGTCCAGCCCATATCCCACAATCCTCCCTGCCATTACTCAGATCTAGTTTGCAAACAAACCAGACCAAAAGATCCAACACCTCCGGTGCTAGAAGTATACACTCTCTTCAGCCATTCAGAGATGCTCTCTCACCATAGCAATAACTAATGGTCTAAACATATATCCCATGATACGCAGGACCATATACCCTGGAAGGGGTCAAGACACATTGATCAAACTCTAATCCTACCAGTTCTTCCAAACACGTAGGGAGGGAAAGGGAGGGAATGTAAGAACAAAGGACATAACTTCTTTATGTAAGAGTGTTCAATTTCGCCGTTTGTTCTTACACACGGGTAGCGTCCCTAGCTCAGTCACCCCGAGTGACTCATGGAAGAACGTTCCTAAGCACAGTGGAACCAAATGATGTCCTGTCCTTGGAGACTTTGTCCACTCTATAATGAGTGATGAAAGTATGTGGCTTAGACCACGTGGCTGCTGCACAAATAGTGTCCAAAGGCAAACGAGCTGCATGAGCTAAGGAAGTGGAGACGGATCTGGTAGAATGGGCCTTAGGTTTGGTGGGTAAGGATTGATTTGATTTAGAGTATACAAAGGTTATACAGTCAGCAAGCCATTTAGATAGTGTACATTTAGTAATTGCCATGCCCTTTTTATTGTCTGCAAATGCGACGAAGAGCTGATCCATTTTCCTGTAAGCTTTGGTCCTATCCAAATTAAATCTTAATTGCCTGTGAACATCCAACTTGTGCAACATGTACTCCAGTTTGTTAATATGGTTGTTGAAAAAGGTAGGGAGTTCTATAGACTGGTTAATATTCGTAACTGAGCATACTTTTGGAAGGAAAGATGGATTTGTACGCAAAGAGACCCTGTCTGGATGGAATATCAAGTAAGGTGGTCTAACCAATAATGCTTGCAACTCTGATACTCTACGAGCTGAGGTCACGGCGATGAGGAACAGCATCTTCCACGATAAGAACTTTAAGAGACATGACGAAGCAGGTTGCCACAAAAGGTGGCAACATGAGTTGCGACAGCAACAAATTCAGGCTCCATGGAAAGAAGGGTTTTCTGACAGGCGGCCTAAGATGGAAGGTTCCTTTCATAAAGGCCTTACAAAGTCTGTGAGACATAATGGGAGAACCTTCCTCACCAATATGGAAGTTTGATATGGCCGCCAACTGTACTCTTAGCGTGGAAGTAGAAGCTCCTTCGTGAAAAGGGATAGATAAGAATTCTAAAATTTTATGTAGAGGAGCTACCAAGGGGTCTAAGTTTTGGCTAGATGCCCAGTATACAAAGCGTTTCCACTTACTCGTATAGAGTTTAGTAGTGGAAGCTTTATGAGAAGCAACCAGAATGTGTTGAACTGCCAGGGGGAGTAGATGAGACCTGGCTAGGCAGGGAAGCGGAGCAGCCAAGCTGCTAGTTTGAGAGACTGTAGAGACGGGTGAGGAACTCCCGACGAATGGGTCAGTAGATCTGGTACTGGGTCCAGAATCCATGGTTCCTCTATTTGATAGGCTCGAAGAAAGGGGAACCATATTTGACGAGGCCAGAATGGGGCTATGAGTATTATAGTCCTTTCCAGGTTCCTGGCTTTCTGTAGAAATCTGGAAATCAAGGGAGTAGGCGGAAATGCATATAGGAGATCCGGGGGCCAATCGTGTATCAGTGCGTCCCTGGGGACATCCCCCGGAGGGGGTAGAAGGGCAAAGTAGCTTCTGCATTTTGCATTCAACAGGGAAGCAAACAGGTCGCAGCAAGGCTGGCCCCATTTGTGGAAGATGATCTTTTCCGCCGTCTGTGGATTGCGGGACCACTCATGAGGTAACAGGATGGCTCTGCTCAACCTGTCTGCAATGACGTTGGATGACCCCGGGATGTGCGTTGCTATCAGAAAGCGACCCGTGGACTCTGCCCATTGCCAAATTCTCATGGCCTCTCTACATAACGGGTAAGACCTGATTCCCCCTTGCTTGTTTATGTACCAGACTACAGACATGTTGTCTGTCTGAACTGCTACTGTTCCTAGAGGTAAGAGGGCTTGGAAGTGTTGCAATGCCAGGAACACTGCCCTCAGCTCCAGAACATTTATATGTACAGTGTACTCCATGCTGGACCATTCCCCTTGGACTGTTCTTCGCTGAAAAAGGCCCCCCACCCTATCAGGGAAGCGTCCGTGGTTATTGTGACTGTTGGACTGGGTAGAACGAACGGACGACCCATAGTGAGGTTCTGATCGCACACCCACCATGACAGGTCCCGTCTGCAAGAGTCTGTTATCCTGATCTCGTGCGCTAGGGGTAGGTGTTGGAACGACCACTGCGCGAAGAGCAGCCATTGTAGGATCCTCATGTGTAACCTTCCCATAGGGACTGCAATTAGTGTGGCTGCCATCAGTCCCAACACTTTTAACACCAGTTTGGCTGGGGCTTTCTTGCTGACCAGAAGAAGAAGAACCTGCTGTTTGAGGGTTGAGGCCCTTATTGGAGGGAGCTTTAGTAGTGTTGATCATGTATTTAGGTCTGCTCCGATGAAGGAAATACACTGTGAGGGCGATAAGCAAGACTTTTCGAAGTTTATGGAAATCCCTAAGTGGGAACAAAGGCTGACTGTGTAGTCTCTGGCTTGCAATAGACGCTTGGTGGTGGCGGTGAGGAGCCAGTCGTCCAGATAGGGAAACACCTGGAATCCTTGTCGTCTCAAGTGAGACGCAACTACTGCCATGCATTTGGTGAATACCCTGGGGGCTGAGGTGAGTCCAAAGGGCAGAGCTCGAAACTGAAAGTGACTGGCTCCCAGCCAGAAGCACAGGTGATCTCTGGACGGTCTGGCCATTTTGATGTGGTATTACGCGTCTTTGAGATCTATAGAGCACATCCAATCATCCTTCTGTAAGAATGGAAGGATTGATTGAAGCGTGACCATCCGGAACTTTTCCTTCTTCACAAAGTTGTTGAGATGGCTGAGATCTAAGATCAGTCTCCAGTCCCCTGTCTTTTTTGGAACTAAAAAGAACCTTGAGTAAGTTCCGGATCCTCTTTGGTCTGCCGGGACTGGTTGGATGACTCTGTTTTTAAGCAGCTTCGAAATTTCTACAGCTGCTGGATTTTGCAGATGGAGTGGCACGTCTGGAAACCTTCTTTGTAGAGGTGGAGTTGATGTGAAGGGGATTTTGTATCCTCTGGTTATAATGCTTTTTACCCAAGAATCCGAAGTAATATTTAGCCAGGCCACTGGGTATAAAGCCAAGCGACCCCCGACTGCCTCCAGAGCAGGACAGCCGGGCCTCCCTTCAGGAGTGCTGGAAAGGCTTCCCAGGGACGGAATCCCTGTTGCCTTGGTTATGCGGACCCCTCTGCGCCGGGCGTCTTCCATTTCTACCCCCTCCTCTGCCTCTGGAGGGGGTATCACTCTGTGTGGTCTGGAAATATCCCTGATTCTTACGGAACCACATTTTTCCACCTCGTTGCCCTTTGGGGTACGGTCTAGTAGGAGTGGATAAAACGGACTCCGACAGCAGACAGGGTCTTTCCCTCTTGCTCACACTGAGTGAGAGTCTCCTTAACCTTGGGCCCGAAAAGTGTGGCACCATCAAAAGGGGCATTGGCAAAGGAAGACTTGAAGGCTTCCGCAAAGGAGTACAACCGCATCCATGATTGTCTTCGAAGAGCAATCGTTGAAGCTGCAGCTCTACTCGATCCCTTGGCTGCATACGAGATGAGCCTCATGGATGAGTTTATTATGGAGGTGAGGGTGTTAAGTTGTGCTGTTACTTTTTCTGAAAGAGCAGCATCTGTGTTACCCTGGAGGGCATCTGTCAGCTCCTTGATGAGATCCCTCTGCAAACGTGTGAAGTGAGTCAAATAGTTTAGCGAACGCATGGAAAAAGTCGCTGAACTAAAAACGCGCTTCCCATATCTGTCCATAGTCCTAGAATCCTTATTAGGAGGATGAACAGATGAGGAAGACTCAGACATCTCCTTTTTCGTGGCTGCCGCCACCACCATACCGTCGACAGGAACTCCCTTGATGAGATAAGATTTATCTTGGGGGGCAGTGATGAACTTGTTTGGTTTCCTAGGGACTGGTTCCACTGTTTCAGGTGCCTCCCACGCCCTTCGAACAATCAAATCCATTAATTCATTGAAGGGCGGAGTCACCCAGGAGGTAGAAGGTTGAGCCCCAAAAGCCTTCAGCAGCATTGACTCATCCTCAGTGGGAGCTATAGATTGCCAATCACCACTCTGTTTCAAGATCTCCAGGATGTCTGCAAATGACACATCCTCCCAGGGTGATTTGGGGGAACCCCCCTCTGCCTCACCCAAGTTGGTGTCAGACGTTAGAAATTCCTGCGGGGAATCTATGTGCCTCCTCTTGCACAACCGTTTCCTCAGGACCTCATCAGAGGGGGCTTCTGGTGAGGCCTCCAAGGAACAGGGGGAACCCTCTGGGGGTGGCTGAGGCAATGGAGCTCTACGCTTGAGATGGATCGTGGGAGCAGAAACAGAAAGTGGCCCTTTTGGGAAAGGAGAAGATTCCCCTGATGATGTGGTTGTCTGTGCAGACAATACTTTCCTCATAAGGTCAAAGGCCCCTGAACCCCTGGCCGAGAGCTCCCCCGGTTCCGAAGAACACGGAAGCATCCCAGACCCAGGTGCCGTGGGCTCCGACCCAGAGGACGGAGCCGAGCCAGTCTGTGCCGAGGCCCCAAGAGGGAGAGTCGGCACCGACAGGTCGGTACGACTCTCGGTCCCGGAACCGAGGAGAGACAGTCGGCTCCGCGACTCCCCTATTGGTTCCGAAGGAGTCGAAGTCAATGGTGTCGATCGTGCAATGGACGGTTTCGGCACCAAGGGCTCCACTATCATCAGGTCATCCTCTCCCGGCTCCGAGATCTGGATGGGTCTCGAAGGAGGACCTGTTGGAGATATGGGGAGGCCTTCTAGTTTCGACACCAACTGGGAGGAAACTGCAATTAACTTGGAAAGGGCCGTGTTTTCCATGAGTTTCTGCACGACACGATCCACATCTGTCTCAGATAAAGGTCTGGAAGAACGGGTCGAAGGAGCTGAAGATGGCACCGACCGAAGAATGGACGGTGGTGGCAGCTCCGACACCGGTTCCAAGATCTGGGGCTCAGGAAAAGATAAATGTTCGATGCTCGGCCCCGAGATCTGTGGAACCGGCGAACGAACCCTAGAAGATGAACTCGAAGCCGATGACATGGGCTCCGACATCTTCGACCCCTTCGAGGATTTAGAAGCCTGATCTGACTTGTCCAAAGTCTCTTGAAAGGCAGGCTTCAGTAACCCTCTGTCTATGAGCTTCCTGCGTCTGTCATGATCCTCCCGCTAAAGGAATGGCAAATAGAGCAATCCTCTTGAAGATGGAGAGGGCCAAGACAGTAGACACAGGAAGCATGATTGCCAGTAATGGACATTTTCTGCCCACACTGACATCTTTTAAAGCCAGATTTAGCTTTCTCTGACATGCTAATATAACAACACTAGGCTAATGAGTAGAGAAAAACTGCTAAGACTACTAATCCTATATGTATATATAAGTCTAGAAAGGGCTATATAAAATACGACACTCACAAACCACACCCAAAGAAAGAAGGGTTAGGCCACAAAAGGGTGCCTGAAGAAAAAAAGGGTATATATATATAGATAGATATCTCTCTATATATATATATATATATATATATATATATATATATATAAAACACACACACACACAGCAACTTCTATAACTATCTAAGAAATATAAAGTTATAGATCATGAAAAAAATCAGTAGCTTATCTGTAAATAGAAACCAATTATCAATTTTCTATCTGGTCCGAGCTCTCCTCGATCCGATCTGTTGCAGCAACAAACTAGATCTGAGTAATGGCAGGGAGGATTGTGGGATATGGGCTGGTCTCGAGCTTCTCTGAGATTCAGAGCTTTGCAATTTGGCCGACTTGGAGCCGAGGATCAGCTCCGAACCCATGTGTAAGAACAAACGGCGAGATTGAACACTCTTACATAGTCCATAGTCATCCCTTTTGGAAAAAACAAAGTACCCACAAACTATCACATATGTGGTAGCCCCCTAAATACGGAAGCTGTAATAAGGGATCTGGGGACCCATGTAGATAGTAACCTCTCCTTTGATAATCACATTACCAAAGTGGTTAGAAAATAATTCTATGTGGCCCACCTAATCACAAAAGGGTTTGTATCATCGAAAGAGGTTACTGGGCCCCTCTACGCATCACTCATCAGACCCATCATAGAGAACAATGTCCCATTTGGGATGTACCTTATAAGACACCTGCAACAACTGGAAAGACTACAGAAGTACCTCATCAAGAGGATCACTGGCCTCAAGCAGATGCCCTATGCAGCTCGACTGAGGAAACTCCAGCTGTACTCGGTTGCATACCGCCTACTCAGAGGTGATCTCTGCCTGACATACAAGGCCATGTTCAACCCAGAATTGATGGACATGCTCCACCTAAAGAAAACCATATCCCCTCGAGTCACACGCTCCAGGGATCTAAACCTCATCACAACAATAAATAGGATGTGCTGGAGGGAAATATTCCTGTCCCAGAGACTTCCCATGCTCTGGAACAAGATTCCAATCTACATTAGGCAGAGCTCCTCGCTAACCCTCTTCAAGAGAAACCTTGACAAGTGGAAGGGAAACAAAGTTTATCCCATGGAGCACTTCAATGGCTCTGCTGGACAGAGGCACAGGGAACTAATCTAAGGGGGCGGCGAAAGCCAACACATTCCGGCTAGGCTTATAAATGCCTTCGGGCAGATAGCCTAGTACCTACCTATGAATCTATAAGTTGTCTACTTAACAGATTAGGTCATGGCTACAATTCATCTCTCAGAAAAACAAAGTGTAAAGACTTCTCATCTTTTTGGAGATGATTTTAAAACTGTATAGTTTCATCAGATGAGGAACTGAAAGCACAACTACAAGAGGTCAAAACTTTTTCAGATGGCATAAGAATGTCATTTGATCTTGATAAACATGCAAAAGCAACCTTTAAAGCAGGAAAACTGCAGTACCAAAACATCAGTTTGGGACAGGAATGTGATATAAAAGAATTTGAGCAAGAGGGAGTGTATAAATATTTGGAAACTGATGAAGCGTCAACAATAAATCATTTACAAATGTGAGCAACACTTAATAAGGAATATTTTAGCAGACTTAAATTAATACTGAAAACAGCGTTGACGGCTAGGAACAAAGTCCGAGCTATAAACCTATTTGCTCTTCCTGTCCTAACTTACAGTTTTGGAGCAATTGATTGACCCCAAAAGGAGCTGAATAGGTTAGACAGGAAGACAAGAAGGATGATTCATGCTCATCAAATGATTTATAAAAATCAGTGTGTGAAGATATGTGAAGGCTGCCAGCCTAGCTAGAAAGAATTCTGTCATTTGTAAATATTAATGTAAGTCACAGGCTTGTTCTCTTAAATGTGAAAAGACTGTAGTGGATGTTGAACTGCAAAAATGTAACAGTGCATTCTGCTGTAAGAAAGCTGATAAGTCAAGCATTTTATGACTGTTTTGATCTCAGAGCCGTGGTGTCTGAACCAGCAGATTATTTCTATTGTTTTAAAACTAGATTTAATTGCTAGATTTTACACATATAAAGTCTTCACCTGCTGTAGTTTCCTGAAAAGGTACAAGCGTACTAAGAAATGTTAATGTAGAGTTTCTGTTAGCCTGGAAAACCAGAAAATTGTTAAGAACGATGTAATCTAAAATGAGTCAGCAGGATGTATTATCAATTTAAAGGACTTTCTCAGAGACAGAGAGAGAGAGAGAGACGCATCATTTTGCATTTGTCTTCAGAACCGACCACTCACCAGCACTTGCTTTGCTCTGTCTATATGTAAGTAGGATCTTAGACTTTAGTGTCTCTCCTAGAAACAGACAGAAAATAGTAAGTTTAGTCTAGCTGTTTTCTATATTTATGTCAGACTATTCTACTGTATTATTTTATTCTCCTGTGATCTCTGAACTCTTTACTAGCACTGTGCAGTAAAAAGTATTGCCTTGTGTTTTATTATTTATTATTAAATATTTTAAACCTTTCAACTGTGGCTGTTTTGTGTAGAGATAATTTAAGCTCTAGAGTACATTGCATGTATGTAGTGATACTGTACAAAGTCACTCCAAATAAGCCTTGTTGCTCAGTCAAACTTACCATTTTGATAATAATACTGCACAGTAATAATTGGACACCCTTTGATAAGGTCCTTTTTAGTAGCTGATAAGTAAGGGTCCTGGTGGCAGTGATTACTACCTTACAGCCTAGACAGAAGGGGCACAGCTAGTGAACCTGTGTCAGCCTTCCCCAGGAGTGTCTGTGTGGTTGTATATAAATCATATCTCAAAGTGTGTGTGTGTGTGTGTGTGTGTGTGTGTGTGTGTGTGTCAGCTACTTGGGCAGGGATACGAAGCACTGGCTGGACAGAGTGTGCTAGGAGGACTTGGCTTGGGACCCTGGCTAAGGACCCCACACTATAGCTGTGCCAGTGGAAGTCTTATTGGGGATCTGGAGAGAAAGGGAAAAACCAGCCCAAGACTGACTGTGATCTCTGTGTGCTCTTAAGGAAGATTGCACTTTACTGTGTGTGTATTTATTATCCTTCCCAATGTGGACGCCCTTCACTTGTGTTAGTGGTGAGGATTGAGGCTCCTTGATTGCTGGGCCAGCACACGGGCGTCACATATCAATTGGTGGGAGTGGTGGAATATCCACACCACATATTATTTGGTTGGTAATTGGCTTGTAGTGGCATGAATAGTGAATTCCTGTAGCTTGTGTACCGTAATCACTGAAGGTGCTTTTGTACTCCAAATCAGCCACGCAATGAATATTCAGAGTTCAGATCACACACATTTTATTTCTTTTGTTAGCTTAGTTATAGTCATGGACAGCAGGCAAGCATGTCAGCAGAGGAGTATGGCAAGCTGTCAAGGCGCCAGTTGGCTGAGATGTGCCAGGCTAAGGGACTGGTGCATGGAAACCTGGCTAAGGCAGACATGATTGCAGCTTTGGTCACAGCTGCATCAGAAAACAACAATCAGACTGGTGGTGGTGATGTACAACACTCAGAGAATGGACAGCTCAAACTTTCTACAGAGGACTTAAAAATCCATCTGGAGCTAAAGAGACTTGAGTTGGAGGTCAGGCGTTTGGAAACAGAAGCAGCAGAGACACTGAGACGTATACAGGCTGAGGAGAATAAAAAACTGCTACGCCTGGATTCCGAGGAGAAGGAAAGGCAGGGGCAGCATGAAAGGGAGATGCTGACTCTTTGCCAGAGTCATGGAGGTAATGGGGAAGGGAGTAACCAGACCCTAGAAGCAGAAAAGATCAGTAAATTTCTTCCGCACTTTACAGAGGGGGATAATTTTGATAGTTTCATTCATATGTTTGAGAGGGTATGTAAACAGTATGATGTTGACCAAAGGCTCTGGATATGGTTCCTGACCCCCTTACTCCATGGTAAAGCTGTAACTATTTTGACCAAAATGTCTGACGTTGAATGTTTTAATTATATTGCTTTGAAGAATTGTTTATTAGAATTTTTTAAGCTAACACCCGAAAGTTATAGGAAAAGGTTTCGTAAGCACAGACCAAGGCAGATGAAAGTGTGTGTGAATATGTTGCTGAACTGAGCACTTACTTTCATAGGTGGGTGAGTGGATGTCAGTTCACCACTTCTGAAGTGCTGGCAGACCTTTTAGTGAGGGAACAAGCCCTTAGCACTTTGCCTGAGGACACGAGGATCTGGTTAGCTGATAGACAATGTGCTACTTCAGAGGAGTTGAGGAAGAAGGGAGGCCTATACCTAGTAAGCAGGGCATCCCTGCACAGGAAAGGGATCCTCAGTACTGCTCATGGGTCTAAAGGAACCCATGGTGGGCAGCCCAGACTGCCCCAACAGAATCTGCCAGTAGCAGGGGAAGTCACTAGTCCAGATACATGTCCAGGACTTAAGGTTAAATGTTTTGAATGTAACCACTGGGGCCATGTGGCATAAAGATGTCCACGGACGTAAGGTGGGAACAAAAGGTGAGAGAGCCAGTAAGTGGGAAAACAAAATGTCAATAGTAGGTTGTCTTGAGACAACAGAGGTACCAAACTACCATCCTGCAGATGTCCTGATAGGGAAGGATTTTGATGAAGCAGTAGCATGTTTTTATGTAGTTACACACAGTCAGGCTTCAAGACAAGCATGTGGGTCTGGTAGCCTGAGGGAAACCCAGAAAGACCACATACTTGCAGTCAGGACTGGTGAGGTGGTTACTTCAGGGAGGGGAGCTACTCTGTAGCAGTGAGACTGAAGATGAGCCACAGCTGCTTGTGGGTACTGATGATCCCTTGGACAGAGTGACTGCAAAGGTAGAGGTGAGTAGTAGTACCCAGGCTGACAGTGAGGCAACACTGTCAGAGGATGCCAGACTTCCTGAGGAAGGGGAGCTGGGAAGGGTTACAATGACAGAGTTGAGACAGGCTCAGCTCTCAGACCCTACATTGCAAGGCATGAGCCAGGTAGCTAGTGAGGCACCTGATTCTCAAGGGAAGGGGGGGATCGGTATACTGGGACAAAGGGTTACTGTACAGACAGTGGACCCGTGAGGGAGGGATAAAAGGTGAGAGGATACAGTAGTCGGTAGTGCCTAAAGCCTACCATCTGTTGCTTCTAGCCATAGCCCATGATGTTCCCTTTGCAGGTCATATGGGCATAAAACATACAAAGAGACGTATTATGCAGAGCTTCTATTGGCCTGGCTATTGGCCTGGAATTTCCAGAGATGTAATAGGGTACTGCAGGACCTGTGAGCAGTACCAAAAGGTAGGCAAGGCAGGAGACAAGGTGAGAGCTCCTTTGATGCCTTTGCCTGTGATTGAGGAGCTATTTCAGAGGGTAGCTATGGATATTGTGGAGCCTCTGAGTACCCCAAGTTCCACAGGGAAAAAGTATATCCTAGTGGTAGTACATTACGCTACAAGATACCCTGAGGTAGTGGCTTTGTCCTCCATTGAGGCAGAAAAGGAGGCAAATGCTTTGTTAGAGATTTTCATTAGGGTAGGTGTCCCAAAAGAAATACTGACTGAGTGAGGTGCCAATTTCATGTCAGACCTGCTGGCTTGTCTGTGGAAGTACTGTGGGGTAAAGCACCTGAAGACCAACCCCTACCATCCCCAGACTAATGGCATGGTTGAGAGGTTAAACTCTACAATCAAGTCCATGCTACGGGCATTTGCAGACCAGTTTAAGAGGGAGTGGGACAAATATTTGCCCCATCTGTTGTATGCTTACGGAGAGGTTCCCCAGGAATCCACGGGTTTTTCACTCTGAGTTGCTGCATGGGCATAGGGTGAGGGGACCTCTAAATTTAATTTGTGATGAGTGGAAAGGTGAGTGTGAATCTGACAAAGAGTCTGTTGTGGCATATGTCCTAAACCTCAGAACAAGGCTCAGGAAACTCATGGGCTTGGCCCAGGAGAAGCTGGTAGATGCCCAACAGCAGAAAAAAGTCAGGTATTACAGGAATGGTCGAGCTAGAGAGTATCCTGAGGGGCAGCAGGTAATGGTTCTCATTCCTGTCAGACACAACAAGCAGCAAGCAGCCTGGGAGGGACCCTATAAGGTGGTAAGAAAGTAAGTGATGTTAACTACATGGTAGAACTGCTAGGCAAGGGGGGCATAGCTAGTTAACCTGTGCCAGCCTTCCCCAGGAGTGTCTGTGTGGTTGTATATACATCATATCTCAAAGTGTGTGTGAGCTACTTGGGCAGGGGACATGAAGCACAGTTTGGACAGAGACAGTGCTAGGAGCACTTGGCTTGGGAACCTGGCTAAGGACCCCACTCTATCTGTGGGGAGTCTTACTGGGGATCAGGCGGGAATAGAAATCAAATCAGAAGTAGATAAAAATCAGGAAGCAATTGAATGTGCAAAAAATGAAAGAAAGAATATAAGGTGAAGGATCAGATGAGACGGCAAGAAATATGGAAAATACATAAATATAGTTGAAAGTATAGAAAACTCTTGGAATAACCTCATGTTGATCAGAACTGAACAAAGGACTGGATAAGGAGAGGCAAATTTAAACCAAAATATGAAAGGTTAATATTGGTGGCCCAAGATAACGGACTACATACATGCTGGTTTAGAAAGTCCATTGAACATGTGGGAGAAACAGACAAATGGAGGTTTTGTAAAACAGGACTGGAAACAGTCACACATCTTGTTGCTGGTTGTTACACACCAATGGCAGAAGGAATGTACACTGAAAGGCATAATTATGTGGCAAGACTGTTGCACTGGGGATTGTACAAACATAATATTGAAATAGCTAAAAAATACTGGAAACATGAACCACGAAGCATTATAGAAAATGATGAAGTTTATATCACATGGGATCATCCATTACCAACAGTTCAAAAAAAGAGATATGAGAAAACCATATACAGTAGTCCATGAAAAGAAGACGAAAGTAGCATTAATCACTGAAATTGCTACACTCAGTGACTAGTATCTTGCATAGAGACAAAAAGTCATAAAATGACAGGATTTGCAGGCAGAAATGAAGGCAATGTGAAAGAAGGATATCCAGACAGTTCCAACAGCAGCAGGAGCAATAGGTCTTATAACAAACAATTTACAATTGTACTTAGATATGTTGCTGATACATGTAAACTCCATACGGTTTGCAGGAGTCGTCATTACAGAGCACACTGCAGGTGGTGTACTTCTGTCTAATATCAAAGATTGAAACAACACTAATTTCATGAACTTTAATCATACTTTGACTTAGGAAAGGAATAGATTCGCATAATGTATTAGAAACCCAAAAGACTTGGAGAAATTAAAAAAGGAGGGTTCTTCCCAGGGGTATCATGAGAATTATAGATGCCATGAGACCCAAAATCATAAGGTATTCCCTCACAGTGACCGAAATCTGAGTGGAAAACTTTAGAAACAGATATAAAGATCTGTTTTTTTCTGTAGAAGAAAAAGTCTTTATACTGAGATATCTAGCTGACATCCCAGGAACACAATCCTAAGTGAAGGAGTGAAGAAAGACTTTAGAATGTTCTTTTGGAATCCCAACTTGTGTAAGAAATCTCTTGCCCAAAAGAGACATTCCAGACACTTTGAAAAAGATTCTATAAAGACAAGCAAGTTGTACCCTGTAGCCTGCAATGAGCCAGTTGATTGGGAGGAGGAGGAGTTGGCATAATTGTTAAGGTATTTACTTCATAGACACAAGGTGCAACGTTTGATTCTCACCTTTCAGGGGAAAATGAACAGACTTAAAATGGCCCAAATGAGCAGCTAGCCTAGTTATTATGAGCTAAAACTGGAGCTGGAAATTTTGTAAATATTCTTGGTGCAGTGGATAGTTCAAAAGGGTAAGGAAGAAAACTGATAAAGTGATCCAGACACACGAAATCTTAAAAATATCTGAAGTCTGGCTGAATAGGGGATGTGATAAGTATCTTTTAAGTCTAGTGTTTCCAGGCCTCTTGAAAGAGAAAGAAGAGGTAAAAGATTGTGAAGTGAGGAAATATCCAGAAATGGTCTCCAAGCATTTTATTTCTTTGGTACTAGGAACATCCATGAATAAAAATCCTTCCCCACTGGGAAGGAGAAACTGGTTCTATCTCTCATTTGGATACCATATGATGAAGAACAGGTTGAAACAAGAATGTCTGATCTTGAAGATTAGGAATGACCATCTGGAAAGGAGGAATTCTCTCCCACTGCCATCTGTAACCTAATGGAAACAAAGATTCAGGCTTTATGGAAGAAAAAAAAATGGGCCAGAGGGGAGGAGGTCACAAGGTCTCTTGGACAGTCATTCAGACTTGTTGGACTGTTTTTGGAACCCCCTTGCCATTCTTCTTAAACGGTTGATTACATGAATGTTTTTGAGACTGTTTTTTGCCAAAACTGAAAAAATCCACTGGGCAACTGGAAAAGGAGTGCTGAAAACTTTTAGAGATTTCCTGGATCAGCTTGTCCCTTTCATCTCATTTTTTATCACCTCTGCAGCAGAGGAGTCAAACACTAAATCTCTATCCAATGGAGAATTTAACATCTCATTTTTATCATCATCTGGCAAGGTTCTGACAATGCAGCCATGCAAACCTCCTCAAAACAGCACTATTGGCCATAGGCCTGGGAGAAGCACTAATGAAGTTGTATACACACACACTGCAAACAATGAGCAATAACCTGTGCAACAGAGGACACTAAGTTATTTGAAGATGATTTTTCCTCACAAAAAGAAACTGTAGATACAGCATTTCTCCAACTTTCACAATCTTGTCAGAACAAACTTTAACATACGAGTCTGACAATTCAAAATTCTGAAAATCACAGTTGCAGAAGTATACAACCATCAATAATTTCCTCATCCTTATCAGAAAGGGTAGGACTGGAATTAACTAAGTGCTTAGCAAAAGTGGGATCAATTAAAGTTACAGCTGCTGAATTAGGTTTGGATAAAAAATTTAAAAACATTGAGGAACTTTATACAGCCTGTCTTTTTAGGGGCAGCTAGCTGACTATCAGGAACATTTCAGGCAGTAACACACATCTTCTGAAGCAGACAGGACCCAGAATTGGTACAGGTTCTGGAAAATCCTTCTGTAAGAACTTATAGTATTTTCTGAGGGACTGAGAAACATCAGTGTTCTCCCACTGAAAACACTAGTACATTCTAGCAACAGTCTCAGACAAATCCCCTCACAGAGAATCAGAAACTGAACTCTCTGTGTCTGAATCAGAAATCTGAGGGAAAAATGTATCTATCCCATCCTTGCATTTTCCTGTTCAGATTCAGAATCTTGAATCTCCTCAGGAAAAGAGGAATCCCTCTTTCTTTCACCAGAAACTAGTTTACAAGAAGGATCAATAGCCTGAGTTAAACCCTAAGCCAGACCTAGTAAACTAAGCCAATGCAAAGAAATTTGAGGAGGAGTAGATACATGCTATTTGATGAGAAAAATGGGGCCAACCATATTACTTACTAATGGCAAAAGCTGCTTCTCCAGGGATGGGCACAGTATTCTGCCACAGCAACAAAACCCTGGTTCATAATGGTTGCAGGTGTTACACCACAGGGATCCGGGCTATAAGACCAGTGGTCTGAGATACAACAAATGGCCACAGCAGAGTCACCCACCTTCAGCTGAGGCAAACTGATAGCCCGCTGTAGTGGCAAAGGCTGTTTGCTTAACTTTTTCTTTTTGTGGCTTAAATAAGGACCAACCATGGGACTGATAGTCTGTTCCATGGTCAAGCCAGAAATGGTACCTCTTCCCCAGGGAAGACAAGAAGCAAACGCCAGTAAACACTACCAATTCACAAAAGTTACCTTTTCTGACAGGAAAAAAATCACTTTAAAACATTATGCCAGCCCCACAAAAGAAATGTAAACAATTTCTCCACAGAAAAAATGTCTTCAGTTACTTATATTACTTTTAATGGAGTGCTATATTTAAAAATACATTATACTCTTGAGACAGTCTGTTAAAACACAATACTTCTAGCTTTAAAATAATTTTCCTGAAAAGGAAAGTAACAAAAACATCACAAAATGAAGGAAATGGAAGCCCCCCCCCCAAACAAATGGAACTCATCTGCCCAGCAAAGGAAAGCACAAGCTAACAGTCAATCCTCAAAAGCTTCAGAAGAGTATACTCTTTGGAGGCAGTAAAGCTTATGACTCTCTTATGATTACTTTTACAAATGACAGTGACATCTGTTCTTCTCCTGCAGCCTCCTCACAAATGTGTTATCTTATGTTAATATTTTTATTTTCTATCTCTCCACCTGGATTATTAGTAAATGCATAACAATGTGATACTAATTCCAATGGACTGCAAGAAACACTGCCTGCTGCCCTGCTCACTAATTGAATAATCATTAATTATTATGCTTAGCAATTGAAAAGTATGTTAGTTACTATGCATTACTGTTATATAATAACAATTCATAACCATCATTGTATCAAAATGCATGCCAGTAAAATCTATGCCAAGTATTGCAACTTTTGTACATTTTCTCGGTACCATCCCAACCACAAATCAACACACCAGATAATGATTATTTGCTACATATTTCTGTAGTGAGTGTTAATTATGTCAGAATCATTAGTAAATGCTTTTTATGCTTTGAGTAGCTTTAGAAGCACATTTTCACAAGACATTATATACAAAATGTATCCATTTCTTCTATCAATTTGGAAATAGTCAACAATTACCTAACTCAAAAGGTCCTGTAGTGCTTGACACACTTTAATGACAGCTAAGCACATTAATGTGCCACTGCCAAAGGTTAAAAAGCAATTCTAGGTACCTCTAACACAACAGCAAAGCATAAAGCACACAATGTTGAAGAAAAGATCTGACTTAATAACAATACGTAAGCAGAAGACTAAGGGGAAAGGAAATTTAAATCAGTACATGTAACATGGAACTAAATGATACAAAATAAATCAGTAAGATTAAATTATGTTTAGCACCAAGAGAAAGAGAGCCAAAGCACTGGGTATTAAATACACATGTCCAACTCTGAAAGAAAACTCCTTTAACTGTGTCAAGTTGAAAAAGCTTCTGAACAGAAGACTATTAACCCTTGTATTTTCAATGAGGTCAAGCCCAACAAGGAACAAATCTTCACTGTTACTTAACCAGAAAGTGCTATTCACAAACACAGAGAATAGGCACACTGGTTACTCAGTACTCAGAATTAAAATAAAGCTTGTACTAATAATTTACCTGCATCACTGTTACTTATATAATGAATTGCACCAAAATAAACTGCAGAGATGAATAAAGAAATCCATTCTCTACAAATATGTACTGTGCAGTTGGGATTAGTAAAGAACAAAACACATAAATGCAAGTAGGTTGCCAAAAGTCAAACTGCCATTTTAACTGCAGACAACTTGTAATAAAAATTATTTAACTACAAAAGTAGAAGTGTACTGTCCAGTCAAACATTCCGACTTCCTGTAACAACCTCTATCTGAACTATTAAGATGAACTAATTAAATCACGAAAAACAATGATAGCTGTTTATATAAGTAAGTTGCATTCAAGACTAAATCAGACACTACTGCATTTTAACCTCAAGCACAAACTGAAAATACATAATGCAAATACCGTTGGGTAACTTTCACCAGATATGCACAAATAAGTGTCCCTCTACTATTTGCAGAAGTAATATATGAGTTCAAGTCAAAGCTGACAACATAAAACGTCAGGTAACTACTCATTGCTGTGGCTGGCTTCAGTGGACATGCTGGTCATGTCTGTCAAACAGCACATTAAGACACATCATGGCACCATGATCAACAAGCAAAAATGCTCACTATTCAGAATCACTGATGTGGATAAGCATACCAGAGACCAAAAAAACAGATATACGCAGCACAATTCCATCCAAGAACAACATACAAATTGGACTGCTGACAAGAAAAAAATAATATCACTTGAGACAAAACAGCAACAGTCCTAATCACATGGGTCTTCAGCAGCTTCAAAGACTGTAGCCAGTTAAGCCACACACTGTATCTCACACACATTGGTGTGTGTGTGTGTGTGTGTGTGTGTGTGTGTGTGTGTGTGTGTGTGTGTGTGTGTGTGTGTGTGTGTGTGAGAGAGCATGCATGCATGTTATTGTGTGCATCCATATGCAACATTATCTTGGCCAAGTTTCACTTACTATGGGTAAGATACAACTGGAAGACACTGGACTAAGAGCACGGTTGGGGGTTAAGCCCTTGTAAACAAGTGACTATAACTCTACTCTGCAGTAGTTCAGTGTAAAGAATTTTTTGATCTGATAAGCGTTGGTTATAACCTGAAGCAATAGTGTGCATTTGTCATAAGCTCTTGCACCTATCTTCTAATCACCCCCACATATTATTTTGTAGTGAGAGGTAGAGACCCAAAGACCACCAGATCATGAAGTAGGATAAAGGAAAGAAACAGACCTAAATCTTTATCTCCAGATGGTTATTTTAAAGCCTTGCATGACAAGATTAAATATATGAATTTTCACCCTAAACCACTGCCTAAAAGAATGCTTAGCTGCTTGTGATTATGTATTCCAGACTTGCACGGCCATTTTGGAAGAAAGATTAAGGATTCAGCTTCCAGACGTTCTGCATCAGGCCTAGCAGATCTTTTTATCCAAGAAAATAAGGGTTTTACAACATATAAATGAATTCTGCTTGACTTTACACATAAGATAAGCAAGGGGAAATCAGTGATGTCTGGCTTGGCAGTTGCTTTCTTTACGGTTTTTGACTGATTAGATTGGGATTATTCTGTGTGAGATGACGTAATAGTATGGTGTGGTACTAGTACCAATTTTCTGCAGAGATACAAGTGCAATATAATAACACAGTTTCAGCAGTACTGGTATGTAGTCAAATAAACACATGCTTTCAGCTTGAGAGCAGTCTTTCTTACTGCTGCTTTGCTCTTCTTGACATCTAACCCTTAGCTTTACACTGATAAAACAGTCCTTGACTACTTTCTAGTCAAAACAAAGGTATTGAACATTACCTTAACAAATACAGTAAAAACTGAAAAGAAACTGTCATAAATTTGACAAGGCCCCTGCATCCCAGATACCACATATCTCTACATGTATTAACTCTGAGACTGCTGAAATGTGGGAGTAAAACAGACTTTAGAGGTCTCAATTAACTTCACTAAAATGTTTGACCAGTCAGGTGATGATGACTTTACATCGATGAACCAAGATTCAATAAGAAATCATTGATGTCTTGACAAAATCAGATGCAATGCTAAGAGTAATCTAGGGGATCTCAGGACTTTGATAAGTGGAGATGAACATTACATGCCGACCTGTCCTATTGTCGGTTACTCATCAAATGGATGAAAGATTAATTCCAGAACATAATACAGAAACTAGATGAATATGAAGAATTGACAGGGAAAAGATGCATCTAAATCAGGTATCTTATTTTCACTTAATAATGAAAATGTGGAGAGGGTGGGGATGTGCCAATGAGGAGTTTAAATATGGATATTTTTTCCTTAACTATGAGACAGTTTGACAGTAAGATCAAATGAACAGAAACTTAGACCAAGCGATTAAACAGCAGTGGACAAATCTCAACAAAGAATGCCAAAATCTGCCATTATATACCATAGCTTTAGTCCTAAGAACACTGCTGTTATTAGGCACACTTTGCAAGTTAGCAGTCTAGAGAGATTGCTGTACATGAAACTTGTATCATTAGTTTTCTAGTGCTGTTACTAGAGGACTGTTTTTGTGTGAAGGAAACATCCAAAGTAGACAATGGAAACAAATGTACATGTTGGCTGGGATGGGAGAGCAGAAATACCACTACTAAAGGAGTATGCAAAAGTGATATCATGTACAGAGGAAGTCAACCTGGTAATGTCACAAAAGTCTCACATGGGCCATATTTCAGACTGGAATATCATTGCAGTAAATTAAGTATTATACCCTAGAGAAACAGTTTCTTAAATCACAGCTCCAACCATGGTGGCAACGTTCAAAATGTGGAGCGATACAAGGAGAACATTAGGGAAGAAACATCTGCACTACCCCTTCCCAATGAAAACTGGAGTCCTGCAGTAACAGCAATATAAAACTGCTTCCAAAGGACATACCACGAAAGTACTAAGAATAAGCACTTTCTTTCTTTAATATTTTCAACATAGAACTTCCTCAGAATCTTTTTACAAACTGTTTCCATACCATTTAAATACTCTCCAGGCTTTGCTCCAAAAACACATACAACCACAACTACCAATCAAAGCACATGCACCCAGTGAAATACAATATTTAAATTAGTTTAAAAAAATCTCATAAAAGAAACATTTCCTGGTATTCAGGATCAATCATTATACAGTAAAAGCAAGTCAATCATAGATCTTAATGGCTTTTTTTACAATCAGAAAATAGAACCAATCACAGATCTTGATTGCCTTTTCCCACCAATCAAACAACAGTGTTAAAATCCATTGTCAACAAGTACTGTGCTCAGACTAATAAAGTAAATGCAGTGAAAAGTGAGCAGGGAGGCAGAGGGGTAATTGACATGTGAAATATGAATCTCCTAAATGTGTGCACACAGCACACACAAAAAAACACTACACAAGAAAATAATTTCTCATAAAATGGCACTCAGCATACATGGTACTGAGGGAAACAAGCTATTCTGAAAAAGGGTGCACTATATTAATAAAAAACAAACAAAAAAAACTTGCTTCTCACTACAACAGTCAGGACACGCTAAGTGTCTGCTGCAGAAATAGTGAAATCCTCTCCTTGAGTCAGTTACTGTGTAAGCCAAAGTCAAGTTTCCTTCAGTAATAGTATAACCAAATTCTTTGAGTGTGCATAAGCAAAACACAAAAAGTACTCAAAAAACACACTGCAAAGGATTCTAGCCAGATACTCTCAAAACTGCCGGAAACAATGCCATAACCTTGCTTTCTTGAAACATGCTGAACTTTCACTATGGTTACCTGAATCACAAATGCAGGAGTAGCTATCCCAGTCCTCAATGCATCTGCTTTTCTCAGGACACAGACTGGAATGACATGCGTTTCCTACTTCACAGCCCTCACTAACATTCTCCTTGATGGCTTTGTTCATGTTTAGTGTTGCAGCACTGGAAGCAGTCTCACCCATTCTCAGACCCTGTACAAAAAGACAGTACGTCAAGAAAAAAAATTCTGCAACACAGGACAGTGACATCATTTGTTACAAACCAGGTCAAGTACTTTACTCTCAAATGTTACAATGGATGGTATCATAAATTGATTCATTTTTAGATGCTGCTGTTTTGTAACCAAGTCAAACAGCCTGAAACAGATATGCTCCCTACTCCTTTTACAGTAAAAGACAGTCTATAGAACACATGGTAGAGATAACCAACTGTATAATCCAAGTGACACTGCACAAACAGACTGACATAGCTGTGGAATATATGGAAAGATGACCGTAACTAATCAAGTAATCCACTTCACTGCCTGCCTAATGTACCTCACACCTCCCATTTCTGCTTGTGCCATATGCAAACAACACTCAGGAGTGAAACAAAAGACGAAATGAACCATATTCTGAACATTCTTACCTGCATGCATCCATGAAAAGCTTTCTCGACTAGCCCATGAGCAACACGAAAACCTCCTGCAAAGATTTCTTTCATTTTCAATCCAGGTAGCTCATTCCCTATATCAACAGTGTTCTATGAAATCAGACAAATTAAACATAAGAATTTAAATAACGTAAGCAGAAGTAATCTAAATCATCATTTTAACAAACTGGTCAGTTATCGCCCTTGATTATGAGCAGGGCAAAGAAAATTATAAAAAAAAATATAGCCATCATTCAACTCAACAATATCACACCTCTAGTGTTTCAAAACTGTAACAATGTGTCTCTACTTTTTATCAACAACTGTCATGAGATCTTTAACACCTGCACAAACAGTCATTAAATGAGGCAGATGGCATTCTGGTGCAATATCACATTTAAAGGACAGAACAACTTCAGTGTAGTGCCATATCCCACCCCTCTACCTGCACCTATTCTGCAGTACCATGTCTGTAAAATAAAGCAATACAAATGCTTTACATGCCAAAAGTGACAGACTGGATCAGCATCTTGATGAGCAAAACATACCAGATAGAGGTGGACGGGGACATATTTAGCTCCAAGTGCAGTAACAAGCAAACAGTTTCCAATTTTGTACCATGAATCGCAAGCTTAGGATAAAAACTTATCTTCTTTTAAGGAGATTCAATAGCTAGTGTAGCAGTAAACTATAAAGTAAGGTGGAAGGTTCAACAGGTAGAGGTGAAGCAATCTGGACATAGCTACACATGTGGCAAATGGATTAATGTGAAAGAAAACAAAAGTTTAAACTTATATTCATAGGCATTTCTAAAATATAGCACAGTCAAAAAAAAAAATCCTAAAACAATCCACTGTAACATTTGCCTTATTTAACAGGAAAATCATAACAGGAGTCATAGGGTCCCTACAAAGCTGGTTTGGCCACAATGAAGCACCTAATGTCATTCTTACTTTGTCCTTTGTCAAATTATTCTCTGATATTAACTTGCTGTGAAATATCTAACACAATATCTTTAATACCGAGTTTTTTCTTTTGCACAGCATAGCTATTATTCTAGGATCTGTATAAGTTATTTCGACTCCCTTTTATTTTACTAGCAAGATTCACTTCATATGCATTGGAAAAAGTTGGTCACAATTTTTAAAATCAACAACTCCATTTGAAAATACAAGTTCTTAAGGAAACAAAGTCTCCCATTCCAAAGTCATTTAGGATTTTTGTTTATTTTTAAATCCAGTTATAAGTCTTGCTATTTGCCCTACTTTCTCAAAAAAAAAAAATGAATGCATACTTATCACACAACTACAGAAGAATCAGAAGACTATCAGTTATGCACATACATCTCAAGTGTACCTCATTACGAGGAATGTACCTCATTTGGGGTCTTAAAAAGTTCATGTTCCTCGAAGTTTCTTGAAGTTCCACATTGAAAGAGTTTGTCACACATTCAGTGTTAGGAATTGTTTAAGTGAAATCCATGGTAATACAAAATTAATCATATTAATTCATTAAAAGATCTTCTTTATAAGTAAAACCAGCATATTTTGACCATCTTATGACCTTCCTAGTTGAAGTTGTTAGTAAGCCATTACTATGTGTTCCACATTTTGTCCATTTGTTCCACATTATGAGGGCTAGTGTTCCTCATTTTGGAGATGGAAGGTTAGAGCTGTGGTTATGCAGAGCATGCAATAAATAACCTGGATAGCAAATAAGAGGCCAGAGGTTAGCCCTCAAAATTAGAAATATCACTACGCAGAAAGCACTAAAGGTGATGCCTACCACCAAACAGCCCAGTGCACTGTGTATGCCAGTGGCAAGAAGCCAATCTGTTTTATGCAGAACATTTAAAGAACTTGTACTTGTCAGTGCACAGTACTGGTAACTCTATTAGGAGGTTCCTAACAGAAGTAAAGCATAACTTAAGTCTCAGTGTTACCTGAGGCTAGGAAAATAAGATGGTTACCACACTAGATCCAACGCTGGCGTGGGAACTGGACCATGTTCCTCTCCAAAAGAGATTTTGTTTCTGTCAGCATCACATTAGGCCTGGACACAGAAATTGGTAGGTAAGCTGTCTAGAAGGCTAAGCAGGAACTCCTGACACTGGGAAGTGATAAACTAGAGAATCTTCTACTAATAGTGGAATTAAAAACAGCTAGATAAGTTGAAACAATACTTTCCTTTGTAATCCTTTAACAGCTGGTCTCTTTTTGCGATTTCACCATTTTCACTAACCATTGTCTATGCAAATAGTTACATTTTCTGTTCTCCTTGACATGCAAAATTTTTCTGGAGTAAACTTCAAATAGCATTCAGTCTAAGCTTTGTGATGTGAATTTAAAGGAACAGTTGCACTAAGTTGTTTTTTTTTTAAATAAAAATGACTCCAGGTGTCACTTCTAAACTGTGTTTAGTTCTAATGTTACACTAAGATAATACATGCACTTTACTTCCTGTTTATCATCTGTACTCATTTCTGTGGAAAAAGAAAAAAAAAAAAAAACTTCAGCAAAAATTTGCAGT
Source organism: Protopterus annectens (assembly GCF_019279795.1). Taxonomy (NCBI): domain Eukaryota; kingdom Metazoa; phylum Chordata; order Ceratodontiformes; family Protopteridae; genus Protopterus; species Protopterus annectens. Next base: position 1,038,742,660 of record NC_056745.1, on the reverse strand, counting down.
GTGTTGACCAAAAATCAAATTAGGATGTAGCATACGTACTGCGATATAACAGCAAAAGACAAATAACTATAATAAATAAAATATATTAATTATCTTTCTTTCACTAGACATTACTATCAAACACAGATTAAAGCACTGCTAACAGTAACAACACTTCTGGAAGTACGTGTAACTGTTTTTCTTCTGGGTTTAGACATAAGTGTCCCTTCAACTGTGATTTGCAAACAACAACATTTAATTAGCTTCATATAACAAATCCTACATCTATAAACACAGAGACAATTTTATTTTCTTACATTTGATAGCATTTCTGAGACTATTTTCCTTTCTTTTTTCACAGCTATTCTATGTACTTATTTTTCTAAGTATCAACTGACTTGTTTGTATACAGATGGAGAAAAAAAGAATCAAACCCTTCTAAAGTTTTCTTAAACGTGATGAGGTAGTCACAGATCAGGAAAAAGTAGTTCGCTGGCACCCTTCTCTTTAAAAACGCAAGAGTAAAGTCTAACAATACTATCACCCAACAAAATAAACTTTAAGCCTAAGTGGGTACTGTGTGAATGTCCTACTTATAATCACCTAAAAATTAAAGCTGCTGCCTTCATCTTTGAATGTATACCAAGCTTCCATTAAAACTGAAAAATCACACCATGTAAGGTACTCTAAATATCAGAGCATCTTTGCCAGCTCCATGGGGTGTTGAAGACGTGGTAAAACTAGAATTATGACAACTTGCATGGGGAAGGGGGAAGAGAGAAAAGATGAGGAGGTGTTTGTACACTTCTCCCTGGGGAAAGGCTGGGATACATGTTCACAGTATGAACTCTATTCTGATTTCCTAGTGGAAACTGGGAAGCAATGGAAGTGCATCCCTTAAAGGGAGTTAGGATGATAAGGTGAAATCACTTGTGGAAATGGGAGATACACTCTTGTACATGCTCAGATTATACCAACCTTCTAGGATATAAAACAGGCATATGAAGTACAGAAATAAATTATCAAAAGTTAGGATCTCCCTGATACAAGGCAGATGACTTCACTGCTTCTATACCTCAAACCCTAGACTCTACACAAATGAATGGGTCCTGCCTCTGGATGAATGAACAGGCCAATTGGATATACAGGGAAGGAACTCAATGGTTCCAAAGGATCAGCTGATACATATATATATATATATATATATATATATATACATATACATTATATATATATATATATATATATATATATATATATATATATATATATATATATATATATATATATATATATATATATATATATATATATATATATATGTATATATATATATATATATATATATATATATATATATATATATATATATATATATACATATACATTATATATATATATATATATATATATATATATATATATATTATTTGGTGATTTTAATCCGGCCTCTTTCTAAAATTCAGTCTGCTTTAACAACGCCCCCTTAGGTATGGTCTTGCAGACTGTCCCCAGACCCTATCTGTCTTAACCCAAAGAGAGACAAAACACATTACTTTGAATAAAATTCTTGCAGACTCTCAGGGTAGACTCATAGCATCTATTTTCAGAATGACCACTGTCCAAACCACACCTCTTATTTAGCTCAGTGCAAAAAGAATAGAAAAACTCCCATGAAAATCAAATGTTAATCACATTTTTTTTTTGCTTTTTGGTTTATTTATATATGTATGCATGTTATGTGAGGAAGTAGACTGATCCACAAGGGCAACAGCACAAGAAGTAATGAAAGCAGTTACACATCATCTCACAATACATTACAAGTAAGACAAATAGCTATAAAGTGAACATAAGAAAGATGAGTGTTACAGAGTTGGAACAACATTCCATTCCATTTCTGTTCGACAACAAGTAGAATGTTGAATAAGTGGATGGAACAGCCTCTACTGGTTTACCTTGCCCAAGAAAATTGGCCTATGGTATAGTCTCAAAAATGTTTGAATATATTAACTGCATTTTTAAAAATGCCCTTATCTCACACAGCAACATACCTCCCAACCAAAGCAATGTGTTTCAAGTAATCAAGGGAAACAATTGATGAAGTGAAGTAAAAATGCTTAATATTTAGTGTACATTCAAAGCTGAGGGCAATAAACAAGATTGCAAGGAGTATAACACTCTAGGCAACAGTTGCAAGTGACTTTGTGATTCAGCCAAAATCACATTCAATAAAAACAATTAAACTCCCTCAGAAATCCCCAAGAAGAGCTGGACAGAGAACAGCTCTCCAGAAGATCCACTCCACAGACTTCTATCCTCATTATAAATGGATAATTTATCACTGATCTCATTTATATAGTAAACACCTGTGCAGAATTCACAGCAGACCTGGATATGTCTTAGTACCCACCACTTAAAGCATATTCTGTTATGTAGTTTTCTATACACTTCTTTTTTACTCCATCATTTTGATACAAGGTACTGGGATGCTCAATGAGCTGAGCACAAACCAGTCATATTACAACTTAAAGTACAGTTATGTATGTTAAACTTACCATAACAGTAATAGCCTTAGCTATATGGGTTATAACCTGCCAAGGATATAATGTTCGGTGAGCTAACAAAGCTTCAGGGCAACTTTTATTTCCCAAACTGTTGGGCAGGTTGAGCTGACCTAACTAAAAGACAAATTTGAGCACAAAGCTCTTCAGAGCTTTCCTGCCTGCAGGGAGAGGGAGGCCAAACTCTGAAATGACTATGACAGGAACAACAAAAAAATAAATGTCCACATAAGGGCATAAAAAACACACCAAAAAACAAGGGGATGGAGCAAGAGAACAGCTACTGCAGCAGTGATCATTCGAATATCCACTGTTATGGTACTTACACAACTGTACTACGTTCTTCATATTCATCACTTCTGCAGTAGCTTTAGCCATACAGAAATATTACCATAGCTAACTACATTTGAGAGATGAAAGGAGAAGGGAACAGTCCTAGCAAAGCTCGCTCTGAACCTAGAGAAGAAATCACTCTTAAAATGTTTTGTAAAAGTATGTATAGAAGACCAAGTAAGCAGCTTCTAGAATATTTCTAGAATCTAATTATTTCCAGAAAGTTTTAAATGAAGCCAAGGCCTTGGTAGTGTGTGTCTGGACTTAGCATGGAATAGATTTCTTATGGTGAATATAGTGAAAGGTAACCTTAGATAACCATTTAGAAATTGTCTGTTTTGACACAGGCTGCCCCTTCTTGTTACCTTCACAAGACAAATAACTGATGCAAAGATCTGAAAGATTTAGTTCTGTCAAGATATTACCTGAGTTTTCTGTGGACGTATCCTCTCTCTCATTTTTTAGGTTTAGTAAAGAAAATGGGGAGATAGAAAGCATGGCTTAGAGCAGTCTCCAATTCACTGACGTCATCAAGGTCAATGAATACATAGGATCATAAGAGGTTACTAGGCTATCGACCCTGAGGTCATTTCAAGCCTAGCCGTTTCATTCTAATATAATACCATAGATTCTCTATGTAGATCAATATGTATGTACACTTTTAAGAGGCTATCCAGGTAGTTTTCTGGCCAGTTCCCTCCCCAAACTGACATCGCCACGATTGTCCTAAAAACCCACCCATGCTGTGATGTCACAGCTCTCTGGTCCTTCCTCTACCCATACAGAAAGTAAAGGCTAGAACAAGGAAACAGTCAAGTCTCCTGCTGTGAGCTGTCAATCACAGCAGGTAACAGCTCAAATCACCCTTAGCACTTTGACAGCTGGAGAAGTTAGGTGTGAAGGGGGATGGGAGAGGAGTCAAAGTAATACAATTCAGGCTTCACAAAAGACTGAAATGTAGCCATTCTACAAAGCAGCAGTAAAAAGCACTTTGAAAGTCTGTTCGGTGGCAATTGCACTGCTTGTGTTTTAAGTAGTCACTGAATGGTATGAAATGTTACTTTAAACTAATTGAAAGACAGCAGTGCATGCATGTAAAATCAATGCAATGACAGGAGCTTTAGGAAGAAAGAGGCCTGCATGATGTAATTTTTTACAGACAAGCACTGCATTGTGAGATACCTAGAGGCAGACTAAACAATCCGAATAACTTCAAGATGCCAGACTCCATGTAGTTAGACTCAAGAAATTATGTACAAAAATATTTAAAAATCTGTACATAGTCCCAGAGTGGTGTTAAAATGTAGGAAACACCAAACCACGGTGAAATAAACATGTTTTTTCAGTCTGTTGGTGCAGTTCTCCTTTAACAAAAAATTTAAATATCAAGGAGTGGCCACCTGTTTACTTGTAGGCCTTTAATGCAAATCCCCTTTTAAGAACACTTTGACATGAGGCTGGGCTGACAGAGGATGATCTATGAAAAGATATGTTGAAATGGCTGATAAATGAACCTTGATGGAATAAGAAAGACCCTAGTATAGTAACTCACACAAATATTGCAAAACCAGAGAACAACTAATACTAAATGGGTGCTGGCTATGTTGTTAGCACCAACTAGAAAACCTTTTTCCATTTGCTAATATATGATCTTCAACTAGAATGTTTTCTTGCCTCCATTAGTACCTGCTGCAGATCCTCAGTAAATAGGTGCCTAAACGGAATTAAAACACTATTATCTAGGCAGTCAACTACAAATGACTGATGTTGGGGTGCATGAAACACCCCTGTTTTCTTGTGAGGACATCAAGTCAGTGAGGAAGCTTGTGGTAATTAACCCTTGCCATTTCCAAAAGAAGGGAGAACGACAGTTGCCTAGGCCAGAAGGAAGTTACCACAATGATCTTGGGGGATTCCTTTTGAATTTGCAGAAGTACCCAGGACATTGGTGGAAAAGGTGTTAAAGCAAACAGGAATATTTCTGCCAAAACAAAAGAAAAGACATCTGTTTTCTTACATAGAGTACTGCAACAGCATCTTGCCAGTTGATTATTCAAAGAGGAAGCAAAAGGGTCTAACTTGAGGAACTCCCCATAGATGGATGAAATGTCGGAAGACCCCCCTGATCTAGTTTCCATTAATGGGGGTCAATTCTGGTCCTGCTCAACTTTTCTGCCACATAATTTTGCTCAGACAGAATGCAGGATGCCTGTAGAGGGAGACTGTGCTGTGAGGTTATAGCCCAAGAGACTGTGCTGTGAGGTTATAGCCTGAGCTAAGATAACTAGTCTACAAATGGGGCATAACCTGGGTCTTCTTTGATTGTTCATGCACCATACAGCTGGTATATTGTCTGTAACCACTTGAAGAAGTCCTGCGGACAAAATGGTTCAAAGAGTTGAGTGCCTTGATCAGAGCAAACATCTCTATATATGTGTCTGTGTCTATCCTTGGTGCCACACACCCTCTGCACTTTTATACCTCCTGAAACTGCTCCCCAAGCAAAGTCTGAAGTGACTGTGGTGACTGACTGCTTTGCAGCAGAGAGGCATAAGGGGAGATCTGCATTTAAGGATATATGTTGCCTCCACCAAAAGACGAACTCAGTTACTGGGATTTGAAAAGATAAAGGATGTTGATGCTGGGACCAAACAGACTGCAGATACCACTGTATCTTTCTCATGTGGAGTCTTGCCAGGGGTATCATAAGAATCATAGATGCCATGAGACCCAAAGTCCTGTGGTATTCTCTTTCAGTGACCTAGGTCTGAGTGGAAAACTTTAGACATGGATCAAAATAAAGATCTATTTTTTTCCTGTGGAAGGAAATCTCTTAGAACTGAGGTGTCTAGTTGACATCCTAAAAGCACAATCCTATCTGAGGGAGTTAAGCAAGACTTTTGAATGTTTTCTTGGAATACTAGCTTGTGTAAGTGATCTCTCACCCAAGAGAGAGATTCCTGACACTTTGAAAAGTGCTCAGCAAAGATAAGCAAGTTGTCTAAATAAGGGAAAAATGTACACCCTTTAGTCTGGAATGAGCTTTGTGAACTCCGTTGGTGCAGTGGATAGTCCAAATGGTAAGGCAGAGAACTCAATGTGATTAAGACATAGAAAACCTTAAGAAATGTCTGAAGTCTGCATGAATAGGGATGTGAAGATAAGCAACTTTTAAGTCTGATGTTACTATGAAACTTGAAATTAGAAAAAGAGGTAACACACTGTGAACTGAACATTTTGAATTGAGGCACTATCATAAACAGGTTCATGGAAGAAAGGTCCAGAACTGGTCTCTAAGCATTTTCTTTCATTGGCACTAAGAACATCTTTGAATAAAAACCCTTCCCACCTGGGAAGGAGGAACTAGTTATATCACTCCTTGGGATAGCATGTGATGAAGAACAGCAGGACACAAAAGAGTCCGATCAGGAGGATGGGAAATGACCCCCTGAAAAGGAGAAAATTCCTCCCACTCCCACCTGTAACCTTGATGAATGACATTCTGAACCCATTTTTCTGAAGAAATCTGTTGCCAAACAGAAAAATGAAGATTAAGACTTTCTGGAAGAAAAAGGGAACCAGAATGGGAGTGGGTGACAAGGTCTCTTGAACAGTCATTTAGACATACTGGACTGTCCTGGATTTTGAGAGGTTAGAGACTTCTTTTTGGGACTGCCTTGTGATTTCTTCTTAAATGACTGTTAACCTGAATTTTTTGAGACTGTTTATTATATATTCTGCCAAAATTGGCAGAGGAGAAAGAAAATGCCTTGGACAATTTGGAAAAGGAAGGCTGAAATATCTTAAGAGATTCCATAGATCATCCTATCCAAGGGGGAATTTACAATCTAATTTTTAACATCTGGAATTTTCTGAGAATTCAGCCATGCAAACCTCCTTAAAACAGTACCAATGGCCACAGCCTGGAAGAAGTATCAAAAGAGTTGTACACATACTGCAGAAGTATACACGTTTTCCCATACCTATTAATTCTCTAATCCTCATCAGAAAAAGTAGGATTGGAATTAAATAGGTGCTTAAGAGTAGTGGGATCAACTAAGGTTACAGCTGCTGGGTTATGTTTGGGAATAGTGTATAAACATTTTTAAAAGACTGAGGAACTTTATTCATCCTGGCTTTTTAATGGCAGTTGGCTGACTAACAGGAAAATTGCAGACAATAACACACACACACACACACACACACCCTTTTAAGATGATAGAACAGGAGATATGGATGTAGGTTCTGGAAAAACCTTCTGTAACAACTGATAGTATTTTCTGAGGGACTGAGAAACATTAGTGTTCTCCTAATGAAAACACTGGCACTTTCTAGCAACAGTCTCAGAGAAAAATTCCCATTCGGAGAATCAGAAAATGAGCTCTCCTCAGAGTCTGAATCAGAAATCTAAGAAAAAAAATTCAGATTCAAAATCTTGGATCTCTTCAGGAAAAGACGAATCCCTCCTCTTTTTACCAGAAATTACTATACAAGAAGAAGCAATTGCTTGAATTAAACCCTTAGCCATACCCAGTAAACTGCATCCAAAGAAATTTGAGGAGGAGTAGATGCACGTTTGGCTTTCTATTTCTTTTTGACAGGAATAATGGGGCCATCTGTGTTACTACTGGCAACAGCTGCTTCTCCAGTGAATGGCACAGCATTCTGACACAACAAGGAAACCTTCCCTGTTCACTCTCCCAGGACCATCAACAAGAGTGCCTCTCTGTTGCACACTGAGGGAACTCTAACAGCTGCCAGGGCATGGCCACCCCCCCCCCCGGTCAATAGTAGCTGCAGGTGCTAGACCACAGGGATCCTGAGTAAAAGTTGAGTGGTTAAGGTACAACAAATGGCCACAGCAGAGTCACCCACCTGCGGCTGAGGCAAACTGCAAGCCTGCTCTGGTGGCAAAGGCTGTTTGCTTAACTGTTTCCTTTTGTGGCTGGAAGGAGGACCAACTGTGGGATGGGTACTCTGTTCCATGGTCATGCTGAAAATGGTGTGTCTTTCCTGAGTAAGACAAGCAGCAAATGCTGGTAAAACTACTAATCCATAAAGTTACTTTTGTTTTTGACAGAAAAATTTAGTAAAAAGCACTTTCAAAGATTATGCCAGCCCCACCAAGGAAAAATAAACAACTTATCCACAGAAAATATGTTTTCAGTTAGTTTACACCACTTTTAAACTGAGAAAAAATAAGTGCTCCATTTATGCTACAGTCTTGAGACAGTCTGTTAAAATACAATACCCCTTGCTTCAAAATTTACTTTACTGAAGAAAAAAGTAACAAAACATCAAATATAAGAAAACGGAAGTCTTTTCCCCAAAGGGAACACACCTGTCCAGGAAAGGAATGGAAGGGCATTTGATAAGTAACTGTGATGAAAGAAAATGTTATATTTGTGGGAAAATGGGATATTGTGCAAAAAATGTGACCTGAAATGTTATATATTTAACTAGACTAGACGTTTATGGATAGATTGCAAAAATGAAAATATGGGTAAGAAAAAAGAAAGAAGAAAATGAACAATGAAAAGACATTTTAGAAGTAGTAGAAAGAGAAGAAAATTTAGATGAGAAAAAAAATAATAGAGAGTACATAGAAGAAAGTTCTGAAATAAATGATGAAGAGGACATAATTTGGGAGATGATCAAAGAAAAGGGATAACTACAAAAGAAAAAAGAAATGAAATGGATGAAAATGAACATATACAGCTAATGATTGTGGGAGTTGGTACTAAAGTTAAGGTTTTGATTCACAGACACATGGTACAATATTTGAGTTTCATCTTTGGGAGGGAAACTGACTAGGCTTAGAATGCCTATTAAGAAATACCTGCCTAGTAATTAGCTAGAAACCTATGAAACCATGAATAATAGGAAAAGGGAAAATAAAAATTTTAGAGTGCTTTCTGGAAATATGAATAGTATAACTAATATGGTAAGAAGAATAGAAATTTTGGAGTGGTGTAATACACGTGATGTAGATGTAATTATATTAGAAAACAAAAGATTTTTAACAGATGAAGAAAGATTACAAAAAGAGAAACTATGGGGGAGGGGATAATCTGGAATTTGGGAAATAAGAAATGCTCTGAACAGCCATAATCTATAAAAACACAGTAAATATATCAGATGTAATGTTAGCAAAAATGGTAAAATTAACCATTTTAGGTTTAAACTGGAAACATCAAGTACAAAGAATTATAACATTATATGTTTATACTAATTGTAAAGAAAGATAAAACTTATTTAATTAAATTTTAGACTATCTAGTGGTAAATATGAATATTATAACAGGGGGTTTTAACTGTGACTTAAGAGGCAAGCATAAAAAGAAAGGAAATGATGCAAGAAAAATGTTAGAAGTTATAAGACATGGTAAGTTAAAACTTTGGGACATAAATTAATACACTTACAAAAGGGTTATGCATAGACCTGAAATAGATTATTTTAGAGTATCAGAAGGTTTAGTTACAGGAAAAGGGAATATGTTTGAAACAGGATTTTCTGATCATATTGCAATATGGCGGGAGATAAAGGAAAACAGGGAGTATGTAAAAATAGGAAAAGGAATAAAAAAGGATAAATGAGATAGCATGGATTGAAGAACGAAAAAAGAGATTAGTACTGCAGTTAGGAAAGATCATATTACTATGAGAACATTTTATAAAAACTAGTTTGAAACATGGATGATATTTAAGGAAAAATATAAAAATGTTTTTACAGTCATATTATGTAGTGAGAAAAAGTAGTGAAAGAAAATATAAAAATATATAATGATGCATTGGAATATTTAGAACATAATGATAGAAAGTACTTTGACAAAGAAAAAGAATTATATGAAAGAAATTAAAAAATACAAGAATTGTTTTATAAGCAAAGAAATATCAAGTTACTTAAGCAAATTAGTAAATGAAGATGGTAGCGTAATTAGAGAAATAAAAAATGTAAAAGGAGAAATAGAAAGAACTTGGGAAAAGATTATGAATAGCATAGTGCAATACATAGAAGAAATGTTTAAATAAAAAAAAGGTTGTGAAAAACCACAGAAATTAAAAATGTTTAACAGAAAAAAAGCATAAAGAGTTGGAAAAGACAAATTCTTTAAATGATCTATATAAAGCATTAGGACAACTAAACATAGATTTGGCTGCAGGACCAGATAGAATAGGGTATGAAATGTATAAAAATATGAGGAATTGGAAAAATATATTTTTAAAAATGTTGAATTAATGGTTAAATGAAGACTTTCTGTATAAAGAATTACATAGTGGAATACTTAAATTCATATAGAGAAAGGAATATAGAAGACAATTAAATTGGAGACAAACAGCACTGGATAACAATGATTATAAGATCTTTATGAAAACAATACAAAAGAGATTTGAAACTAAAATGGAAAATATTATGGAAGATATCATACATAATATGAAGAGGAACGGTTGTCAAGAATAATTAATAATAGAGAAATTGTGGATGATATTATGACTAGAAAAGAAGAAGAAATAATCATGATTGGAGACCTTAATAAGGTATTTGATACATAGGGACATGAAATTTTATGGGTAATAATGAAAGAATATAATGTAAGTGATAACAAAAGTGAGAAATTTAGGAAATGATGTACGTCAGCTTATAGTAATAATAAAGAAAAATAATTGTAATGACTTGTTAAGCCAAGAAGTACATATGAGGAGTGGTATAAGACAGGGATGTCCAATGAGTTGCACACTGCATTAGTTATGAATGTAATAGTATGTGAAATAAATTACAAAATGAAGGAGGCAGGGTAAATAACACCTGAAGAGATGAGAAGTCCAGTTCTGTTAACATATGCAGATGACATTATAAGAACTGCAAAAAAACTGGGTAAAATGAGTAATAATTTACAGAAATTAACATCTAAAGGTGATTACAGATGGCTTTAAATAAAGAGAAAAGTAAAGGTTTAGGTGAAGTAGTAAAGACATTGGGTACATATTTTACAATTAATGTAATTTCTGTGTTAGGTATAAAATTTGGGAATAAAGATGCAAGTAGAATTCAATGCTGAAAACAATAGAATAAATAAAACAGACATCTGTAAAGTATCATTCAGAAAAAAGGCCTATTTGATAAAGTAAGTACTGATGGGAAAAATAGCATACTTAGCAAGTGTATTTATGTTGCCAACAGTATTTGAAAAGGAATTATTACAGACATTTTTTCATTTATATGGGTTTCTAGATTAAACCCAGTAAAGAGAGTTTTGTATGTAAATAAAGAAAAATAATGTGTAGGGTTAATTAACCCAATGATCTATACTGCATAATTAAATTTGTACGAAGTGTTAAAGTGGATAAAATAAAAAGAAATATTACTAGTAAAATTATATAAATAAGTATGATAAATTTTAGGGTATGGTAAAAAAGATTACAACAGAAAAAGAGTGCATAAATGAAGTAAAATGTTACCAAGAAAGAATATTTGTGTGGAAAATAAAAAATTAATGATACAGAAAAAAGAGAAGTAAGTTGCAAGAATGTAATGATAAAATATTACTATGTAAAACCATGGGGAAATCTAACAGATGAAAAAAAATTTAAAGCTACAAAAATAAGTAGTAGTTAGTGTACTCAGAAAGTAGAATGTCAAGATTTTTTGTGCAGACTGGTAACAGATAAATTGCCATATAATAGGAAAAATAATAGAATATGTTTACATTGTCAAGAAGAAGTACACAACATGTGTTTTTGAAATGTACAAGAGTAAAAAAGTTATGGGGAAATATTTAAGGAAGAGTTTTTTGACAATATAAAAAGTAGATAAAATAAACATGAATATGATTAAATACAGATATTATAACAATAGAAGACTATATTAAACAAATAGATAAAGTTATATTATGCCATACAGGTTATATAGAATGAAAGAATAAATTAAATTATGTTTAATGGTAAATGGATTTTAGAAACAATATTAAGTAAAATCAGATGGTGGTTATGGAAAAAGGAATGGGTCTAACAGGGATGAAAACTGAATACAACTGTAAAGGAAATTATGAATATGTGTAAATACATTTTTATTTCTATACATTTGTAAATAAGAGTTATGTTTTCATATAAATAAAAGATCCCTACTCTTTTTGATAGGTGCCATGGGATCTTTTACATTGACTTGAGCTACCACTAACTCAGGCAGATATGGCCTTGGTTTAATGTCTCATCTGAAGGACAGTATACTCAGGAGTATAGTACCCCCCCCCCCTTATGATGCACTCCAGTGTCAGCAATCAATCTGCCTGGTGAGGGAATAGAACCCAGAACCTTCAGCTGAGTGTAATGTTCAGCAGCAGTAACCTTGTCTTTTAGTCAGCTCAGTTTGAGCTGCTTGACAGCTTGGTTACATGGAAGGTGCCCTGAAGCTTTGTAAGCAGTCTGGCTGTTATATCCTTGGTGCGATATAACTCTCATAGCTAAGGCTACTGCAGTAGTGGTCAATATGACGAACATCAGGGAACTTGTGGCAAAAATCTACTTTTATCACCAGATCTGACCTCTACCCAGACATAATCCAAACTTATTAGGAAACATAAAGCAGATGCTCTCTAAAGCAGTCTCGCATATTCCTTTTTATAGTGCAACAAATACAAAAAAAAAAAAGAATACAATACACAGGATTTTTGACAGACATGAATACCCAACTATTGACATCTTCCACAGGTCTGGTGGCGGTGAAAACATTCAAATAAGCATTTCTGAATTTCTCCAAATTCTAACCTTACACATTTCTCTGACCTAATCTAAGATAGCAGTATAAAAATGAAAGCAGATATAAAGAAAAAGTTGCATTTCAACAATGGTGTAAATATTTTAAATACCAAGATATTAGAAAAACAGTAACATAACCCTGAGACAAAAAATTGACTTATGGGTAAAACAAACTGCAGAGATCTGTCAGAAGATGAAGAGTATAGGACAGACTGCAAGATAGGGAAGTAAGAACAATGGGCAGGAAATAAAAAAAAAGTACATAATATAAAATTATCATTTGTATGTTGTTCGGGTACAAAAGTTGATCTTGCTGGTAACACACAGACGCAGTTCCAAGTGTGCAAATACATGACTTTAATCTTATTTGTGAAAATGCAATTGCTGTCCTCTTTAGATCACTTGTGGCACAGAACTCAGAGTAAGGCGAGACAGCAAACAAACAGCAATCGACTTGTCTGGTTTGATAAAAAAGTCCTCTAGGAGGGAAACCCTGAAGGACCTGATATCTCTGGAAGAATATTACCTTATGAAAAGGTATGGAATAATGTGAAACTGAAACAGAACAAACAATAAAACTCCTTCATCTACTACTTAACTTTGGACAAGTCCTTTTTTTCAGTGCTGGTCCTTCTGGAGGGCCTTCATTACCATCTCATGCTAGTCTAGTTCCAGTTTTGCCACTACTGATATAAAGAGATATGTCAAGACACCAGCTCTGGCAGTTATAGTCCAACAATGAATAAGTATTTCCTTTTCACTGACAAAAAACACTCATGTGACAATCTAACCAGCACCTGACAGAATTGTGCTCTTCAAAGTGCTAAAATATGGAACACTATGCCCACATACATAAAGACAAAGGACAAAAACAGCCCTTAAATCCTTCACACACACTTAAAAACTATCTAAAAAGTACATGGCTCTGTTCATGCTCTACACCAGGTTAATTAAATAGCTCCTTAATTTGTAACTGTAACAACATTACCCTCCATCTTGCTATTATATTTTATACAACTGATAATTTCTTTCCTCTTTTCCTGTTCCGTATACTATTATCACTATACATTCCCCTAACTTTTCTTTCTCTTTTTTGCAATTTCCCTATCAGTACCCCACACTTTACTAATAAACACATCAGTTTCTATCTCCTAGTTTCCCTCTCCTGTAATTCTTCCCCCTCACTCAACCATGTACTATAAGATATGTACAATAATTACATTATAGTAAACAACAATTATTTAACTAACAAGCAGAATCATACTGATCTGAATCATATAAATGCAAAGACCAATTGTCTTGTGTATACAGTCTCCTTAGTAATATCCAATGTCTGTAATTAATGTGCAAATATGTTTCATCTAATATATGCTATCCATTATTGTATATTCATTGTTATATGTGAAAACATTCATTGTTGCTCTGTAATAAGTGAATATAATATACTAATTGACTCTGGAGCTTTTCTCCCCAGGATTACACTGAAAATGGGCACCCACCCAGTTGGACTTTCCTGGAAAACAAATGTGAAATAAATAAAGTGTAGAATACTGCACATCTAATGGTGTTAATATTTCCAGTATGATAGGTCAAGAGAACTTCCCAAAAGAAAAACTCTTATTTTCTCACACCACAGCAAAAGCCTGGAATAGTCTCCCTACTTCTATTACTTCTGCCTCCTCTACCCAGAACTTCAAAAACTTACTCAAACTTCATTTTACTAAAAACTGGATGTGTCCATGCATCACATAAATACCTCTATCTTTCCCCCTCTCCCCTTTACTAATTTCAGGATTACATACTTTTAATAGCTGTAGCCTGTCAACTTGAGGAGCAAATAATACTGGATATTGTAAATATTTCACTACTACTTGATTTTTAATGTGTCACTGATTTATGTTTTCTTGTTTGTCCTTCATCTTTTTAATTATTGTTAAAAAATTGTGGAGCTTTTCTCCCCGGGCCGCTGCTGTAAATGGACCTCTGTCCAGTCGGACTATCCTGGTTAACAAATGTCAAATAAAATAAATAAAACAAAATATCCAATCACAAACAGTTGAATAACACTTACCCTTAACAAAACTATTTTTTTTTCAAAAAGACGATTTCCTCCTTCATGTTAGAGATTTCACCTCACCCCTTACTTAAATGTATTAACTCTATGGCTGCATTACCACTGGCAAAGGAGAAACACACTAGCAGGGCAAGCACAATATTCACATGAAATATGATCTTGCAGTTAAATTATATTAATAACAATCACAGTCTGGGCAACAAAACTCATCAGGGGGTTAGTGATTAACAAATTAGTAGTTGACCAAATGCAAAAAGGACAATGTCTACCACATGACTGTACATTACCGTAAGCCAACTCTTATGTGATAGTGAAATTGCTGATTGAATATAAATTTTTGGATCCACTGTCTGCTTACTTGCTGAAGCTAAAATTATACAATAGTATATTAGCCACAGCTTGGAACAGCATGCTGGAAGAAGTGTTTGAACCTCTCTGCAATTACTCAACTTGCTAGGTCAGGATAAGTGAGGGGATACAGGCCTTACTATAAGAGAGGAACAAGCTGACACATTTCACAAATCATTCAGTGATTCAGGACTAGCAGGTCTGATGAGAAAATAAGCTAGTTGCTACATTTTACCAACTGTTTACAGACATTTATGAGCTCCATACATTGGTATTTTGGGTTGAAAACTGTTTCTGCTCTATACAAATGAGTCATGCATGTTCATGGGTGTTTTTATATCAGCTGTCATATACATAAAGGACTTTATTTCATCTATAACCCTCTTCTGGGATGCCACTGGTTATCCATGGCTAGTGTTACATAGAAAGGGCAAGTAACCAAACATACTTCAGTCAACATTAGTAATGAACTGGGAACAGTGGTCAAGGTTTGTTTTACTCTCCTAATCATAAAGAACTTGTCAACCTATTAGATTTGACTATGCCTCATATTATGAAGGCAAACAGATGGTCAGTGATGGATCTTAACAATAACCTTGTGGCCTTAGTACTAACACGGGATAATCACAAGATTCAGACTAGAACATTCTCTTAACAAGAAACAATATCCAAATCCAGTGGGTAGGCTGATAAATTAAACCACAGAAGTTTACATCATCATAACAGAAGGGCTCCTGACTCATTCCTTGGTTATTATTGACACCAAATAATAGTATAAGCACAGCCTGAAGACTGACATATATATATATATATATATATATATATATATATATATATACAAACAGCTTTTTCAACTGAATTTTACAGCAGTGAGGAGGTAAACATAAATGTTTATGCTTCCAGTCTGCGCATTTACTGATACACACTTGCATCCCTACATGCAAGAACCTGATGAGATAGCAAGTGAGCAATTTAGATTATCTATGTATAAAACGGCAACTCTGCCAGCTTAAGTATAATCTGGTGGTGTCATTTTACTGTCAATAATGTGCTGTTTTGTCTTCATTTGAAACTGTAAAAGCTCCAAATCATTTTTTTACAACACATACTCATACCTTTACATTGCTTGCATCACACTAAAGCTAATCTTCCCAAAATCAGGAGCTACACCACTGTACTGAATAAGTTTATACTACAAAATACATTTTTCAGATTCTGAGATTCTGATTTGTACATTTTCTATTCATATCTAAAATTAAAGCCACCTCACTTAATACCAAATATGATGCATTGTAGGGCCTTCTTGACTCCAGACAACTTTCTGGAAACATTGTCTACTTGTCAATCACATCCATTTCTACATCTATCACTATGCATTACCAATCTGTGAATGTAAACCTCCCTAAAACTATTGGCACCTCTGTCTTTACTACAAAAAACAGCTCCATGGCACACAGGTATTAAACCCTGGCTATTACCTGGGTTCAAATACCAGCCAAGGTGCTAGAAAAATTGACAGGGGCAAGAGTGAAGCAATTAATTCCTTCTTGCTCATCTTTGGAGAGGGAGTAGTCTACTGTAGCATGCCAGAAAGTATCCTGCCTGGTGGAAGTCAAGGTATGGCTCATTATGCAAGGACCAGGCATGCAGCCCTTGTCAAACAGCATGCAGCACTGTAGACATAGTTCGCACATGAGTAGAAACACGTATGCATGAAACATTCAGCACTGCAAGGAAATATCAGCCACCCAAAGGGGCCATAAGGCTAAAGCAAGTGAAAAAATGATGGCTGCCTGGGTGGTTATCTCCTGAATCCAGTTCTCTCTCACAGGAAACAAATGGGTCAAGTCAAGCCATAGGGAGGGTATAGGGTTACCAGGTAGTGAATGAAAAACAGAGAAAAACCTGAAAATAATACATGGGTAGTCCACTGGAAGAATAATATAGCTTTTCATCTATACTATTAAACTGCACCCAGCTAGTACTCACCTGGCAGGCTTGACAAAGGACTTTTTTTTTTTTTTTTTTTACCTGTCTTCAGCTGCACTATTCAATTTATATGTTCAAAATATTGTTCATGCTTGCTGCCCCCCAATCTCTCTCCAGTACTCTTTCTGTAAAAGCTTTACCATATCACATCTTAACAACCACAAACCTAAATCCTATTAAAATTTTTCTCAAAACAATAATTCACACTGCAATACAGGTTTAAAATAATTTTGCTTGTAACATTACAGTGCTTTAACTTTAATCATCTGCACACGATCCTTGTCTATCCTTCTGCACTTAATAGATTCAAAGTCACCGATTACTGCACCCATTTGTGCTAGTGCTATGTTAATTTAACTGTTGTTTAAACAAGGACAATATGAATGGTTTTGTTTGTAGCATTGTCTGAATATGAGCATCTGGTAAATAATACTGATGGAGGCACATTCCACTCTAAGTTGACTCACTGCTTTGCAGAGTATTTAGCACCCACCAATCTGTAGTAATGGCTCTCCAAACCCGGACAAAGTCAGCAAAATGACGTTCCAGACAGGATGCCTGCAGGGTAACTAGAACTAACGAGGAAGCACCAGTGCACCCATTCACTTATGGACACTGCCTTATATCGGAGTTTCTCCTTCTTAGGGTGCACTTTAGGCTTTCAAGAAAAGAAAGAAGCTTGGACATCACAGAAACCTTCCATGATGGTTAGCACCCATTTCCTCTTTTCAAGGTCTTCAGTATGAAAACCTTCTAAGCAGAAAATCTCTTCAGATGGAAGCATTCAGGATGAAAAATGTCATCACATAATTACAGGAAGGCAGACTGAGTCACGCCATCTGACACAGGCACACGCATGAGAGGGATGCCCAGGACATATAGTAAGCACAGTCAAAATTGCACTAGAGTACATGAAAACCTACTGTGGGAGCAATCTTAAAGGTATTTTCCAATGACTCCTTCATTTTGGAATACTGAAGCTCTTTTCCAAAAGTGTTTGGTCTACATGGAAAGACTGGTACAGGTGAACAAAGTAGTTAAGGAACCTGATTACCCATACGCATGCAGGAGACTCTCTCGTAGCCATCCAGGACAAAATTCTGGTCTCTCTATTCAGCAGGAATGCAAAAACATCCTGCTGACTCTAACATTTGTAGTACCACAAAGGTCACATATAGAACTGCATTGGGACACTTAGTAAAGATGTTTCTCTTCTCTACTATGGGATTTATATATGACTTCCATACTCTTTGGAAGACACAGATGGTTAAAGCCAGATGCTTCCATGCTATACACATGGCATCCTTCTAGACAGTGGAAGTGGATGGCTTAGGGATACTCATTCTTCTGCTTTGGAGAGGAGGCAGAGAAGTAACAGGTCTGCACATTGTTGATAATCTGAGTTTGTCTGCCTCCACAAATCAGAATCTATCAGGAAGGAAGCTACACTACAGAATGGTGGGAGGCAATTATCTTTGTCTTTCTGATACAAGGCTCTTTAGGATCTACAAAATCCCCATTATGAGGGACACAGCTACTCCCCTAACTGTAGCAGGACACAGCTCAGGCTCACCTGATGTGTAAGAAAAAAAACCCCACTGAACCACTTGATGTTAGGTGACAGAAACTGACATTCAGGTCAGTACACCCTAGAGGCAGCACTTGACTGTGAAAGGCATATGCAGAGCACAGAAAAGACATCAAATCATGTCTCCTAAAAGAACATTTCCAGACATGAGGAGATTTATCACCATATATCAAACAACATGTGAACGGGCCTACCTGGTAAGAGGACCCAATGAAATCTCCTCAATATTAGATGGCAAGCCTCCCTCAACTTGGTGAGGGAGGGCAAACTAGTACATTTTGATCCCACCTTCAACCAGGGAGCCTTTGCTAAAAGACCTTATGGGTTCAAATCAGCATAAAATGACAGATGTGGTCACGCTTAAGATGCCCGAGCATGGTAAGGCTATGACTGCCATCAAAGAATGTACCCCCACAAAACTGGATGCTTGAGATCAACTACTTGTGCTCCTCTAGTCACCAGATGATGGATGTGAAGTTGATCTCTCAACAGTCAAGAGACAGCCTGCAACTCACAGGAAGAATGAGGCCGTTTCATAAATGAACTCTGTAAAGATAGATTTCGGAAGGTGATTGTCTTCTGGTTGCTAATCTTCTTCTACCTGACAATAACTAAGGAATGTATGGACCTGGACAACACATGAACTGCTCATGCTGAATGATCCCTTGAGTACTCCATCAAAGGCTCAATTGATCACAGAATGTATTCCTATGAATACCCCCACTCCTGCCCCAAGTCAAGGAAGACTTGTAAGTTAAGAATGAATAGACTTCCATGAGTCTTCTCCTGCCAGTTCTTCTGCAGCTTTGTGCTGCATTTCCTCGCAAAAAACTGCTACTACACAGATCAGTTCTAACTGAATTTGACCTTGCTACCAGTCTCAAGAACATCAGGGCACTGTTTTTATGAAATACCATGCAATCTCTGGTTTTAAAGGTAATAGCTACTAATCTGTTAATAACATTTAGTATTCCCCAAATTTTATTTGTTTGGGATACTTTTTGGCTTTTTTCTACTGACAGCAGGAAGCTGCTAGTGTTCTGGGCACATTGCTTGCTCCAGGCTTAACTTGCAGTTATTTTTCTATTTTGTTTAACTGCAGGTTTTAAGCTGATGTGAAGCAGCATATACTTCTTTAGACTGCTCTGTGCTGTATTTTCTTTGTATACATTGTTAATAGGCCTTGTTGTAATACAAACAGCGATGGGGCCTGTTGCACTCCACAGATACAGTTGGTTTATCTTTCCCTGTATTTATCTGGCTGTCTCACCAAGACTGCAAATTTGCTTAAGTTTGCTACTCGTAGTGCATGTTGGCTCTAAGCTGCACTAAGTTGTGAACTGCTGCTGTTTATTTATCGCTCTCAGATCAGCTGCTGCTTATAAAAAATTGTATTCACAGGTCAGGTACTCAAGTTGTTGTCATAACAATAGCTCACTGCCATTACTGCACTGTTTCACAGACATTATAAAGAGCAACTGATACCTGTATTTCCATTTGTACTTAGGCTACTTATTGACAGTAAATGTATTTGTCCGAGTCAAAGCATGTGACAACTCAATCTGATAAATCAAAGCAGCACTCTGTGTGTGCCACCTGAGCCTCTTGACTCTTTGAAGTACATCTTTTGTGGAATATGAGACAACCTTTCTACGTTCTACTGGTGCAACTGAGTACTGAAGTGCACAATGTGTGTTATTCTGAGCCAGGTCTATATTATATTCTCAAAAGTCGGCAATGTAGAATCTGACACTGTCGGCATGAAAATATCGAATGCTCAGAATCTCGAGCGTTTAAAAAGACAAAAAGAAAAAA